>NC_088920.1:24062500-24230000 GCF_038396675.1 Hydra vulgaris
AAAACTTAGTTTTATGGTTCTGAGGCCAGCTGGTAATCAGGTTTCTCGAACTCTATGGTAGCTTTCAGGAAGGCTGATTCTATCAACAACTGCAAAATATCTGAGAATAATCTTTCTACAAATAGTTATTCTCAGGTCACGAAATCTCGTTTTATATCTCAAAAATTAGACTCTTGTGACTGGAAAATCTTTAACAGTATCTATAACAAGGTTAAATCTATTATTCACCTCCCTTGCATGTTTCACATTTTTTTATCTTTCCTAAAGAAAAAGCTGAATTGTTTGCTAAGAGCCTTTTGATCTATCTCGTCTTTTGATTCCATTAACTTCCACATCACATCCTACCTGATATAGCTGACCAACAGGTTGATTAATTGCTTGACAATTCGCATCGTTTTAGCTTCTGCATCTTAAGTAATTTCCTGCTTAGACTCTTCTGCAACTTCTGGTCAAAACAACTTAGCTATTATAGACTTGCAAAAATGTTCTCAGCAGCTGCCATCAATACTATTATAACTATTTAACAAGTGCTTATCAGAGTCTTGTTTTCCAGCTACTGGAAAACAGCATATGTTATACCTACTTTCAAAACTTTCTGATCATCAATATGGATTTCAATCTTCTCCTTTTATTGCTGATTTGTTAACAGCAATAATCCATAGGTTTTATTATGCATTAGATGGATGTGGAGAGTTTAAGTCTATTGCTCTCAACACTTTTAAAACCTTTAATAAAAATTAGTATGCTGGTCTTCTCCATATGATTTCTTCTTACGGTGTATCACATCTTTAAGACTACTGCTGATTAGTAAATGGTAATAACTGATAGATTTTATTGTGCATTAGAAAGACCTCTTTATTGTGCTGGGAGATTAAGATTATTGCCTTAACCTATTAGCACGATAAAGAGATGCAAAATCAGCATCTGCTAAAGTTGTATCTCTTTAACATACTCACCACTTTCCTACTCCGGATTCAATTTTTTATCTCCATAAATCTCAAACCTGTCCTTGTAAGGAATACTGTTGCCATATCTGGAGTGCATCTTCAAATAATGTCTTTCCTCTTTTTGTGTAAAAATACATTGTAAACATAGTTAGACCTGCTCTTGCAGCCAACCTTCAACAATGGTGGTAATATTATTTCTCTTTCTCTTTTCCATAAATACTATAATGGGTGCTGCTCTAAAGAACCTGGGTCTTTTGTTCCATCTACTAAAACTCATTCTTGTTTTACCCATTATTCAATTAAGTTTCATCCTATTACTGTGACTGATCCTAAGTGCTCCAAAAATTCCTATTTGTCTTGTTTTTTTTCTTCAAACATCAGTTCTTTGGGATTTGTTTCCTTCATCTTGTTTTCCTGATTCATATAATTTTCATTCTTTTAAGTAATGTGTTTACCGTTATCTTTCTTTATATACTTCACCTTGTCTCCTGTAGTAACTTCCAACTCTAATAGTGGTTGCTTGCAGTGTTGTTGGAAGTAAAGATGTTTTAAGTTTTTAAAGTGTTGGCTTTTTATATTCATTTTATAATTCAAAATAATTTTATCAAAGATAGAAAGTTTGGGGCATATTTGGGGCAGAGGCTGTAGAGTATTTAAATATTATATTAAGTATTAACTATTAAGTATTTGGGGCAAATTTTAGCTGTAGGGATTTTACCTAGAAAAATAAAAACTCTGATATAAAACATTTTAATTGAGTGTGAAGATAGGAAAGTAAACCTTGATTAAATAAAAATCGATCATTGTTTATGTAATATAAATTGATGAGCAATATAAAAGGAATAATGTATCCTTCACGTTTAACTAAAGGTTCTAATTGTTAGATAGCTTGCTTGAGTATGCTACAAAATCTTGCATCATAAAAGTCATAGCTTCTTTTATTAGAAATAACTTACTGATAAAATAAATAGTCAAATAAACTATAAAGCAAAGAGTCAACCACAATATTCTGCTAATATGATCAGACTTATTACTAAGATATACATTTAAATTAAAAAAATGAGCTTTCACTTGAATGATTTCCATTACCTTTAATTTCTTTATTGAATAAAATAAAACATAAGGGAGTTAATGCAATAAAAGCTAATGTAATAAAGGCTGTTAAAACACTTTGTGAAAAAGGTTTAATGCATAAAGATATAATATATTAATAATACTAATTTAGATAAAGCTTATCTTCAGAAACAGGCACAATACTGTAGTGGTGCATGTGTGGGTGAAGATGACAAGGGCACTTCAGTTTTAATTTACAATCAATAAAAGAAATATATCTGGTAGTACCACGCTTAACTTGTTTCTTTGCGCAGCGCCCTTGTTCGTCAAAATTCTTGTTTTGAAGTTATAGAGTTAAGAGAGAGTCATAACCACTATTAGGTAGCCAATTAGGTAGGTTGGTATTGTTTAATACCAACATAACTGATACTTTCTCATGATACCAAAAGATAAGGATAATATCATTTGGTATCACAAGAACTTGTGTTTTATTTATATAAATAATTAGTTTGAAATGATAAACTCATATAACAACTGAGATTTTGGGGAGAGTGGGGAAAAGTGGGATACTAAAAAATATTTTGAAAATAAATTTAATAGCTTTTTTATATAATGTATGCACTGCACCAAACAAGATGTCGCATGACTCCTGCATTCCACTTCTCCCCATTCTAACGTAGATAATTCACTTATATAGCATAATATATTCTCAGGTATTGTATGATATCATTTTTATCATTTAATGTCAATAGTATTGCTATTTTATTTTAATTAAATGTTAATTAAAATGATTTAATTTCTTATCTGGTATTGTTATTTTAAATTAATTTATTGTCTGGTATTGCTTCCGTATATTAAGTTCTTATCTGGTATCGCTACTTTAATCAAATTTTGCGGATATTATACTTCTTCCATGATATAGTCCTTCATTCTGTATTCAACATATAATAACTTAAGTAAACTAATCATCTTTCATTATGCTTCTTATAACATCATTAAATAATCTTCTAAAAAGCAATTTTACTTTACTTATTTTGTTTGATAATAAATTCAAAAAGTCACAATTTCATTTTTTTTTCTTATCGTAACTATGCAATATTCGAAAGGATATTTATCATTCGAACATATACTGATCGTCATTAGTATGTATATACCACACAACAAAAAACCATCCTTTTTGGTATCAACTTACACAATATAAATTATCTAGCGTCTAATGTTTATAAGATGAGCTTATCGATGAAGGATATTGGTATGTGCTCACTTCATGTCTTAAAAGTAATCCTAAAGAGTGTTGATTTTTTCAATATTGAATGATGAATGGTGGGAAACTATTAGCAAATTTACTAGAAATTCAACATTCAGGAATTATTTTAGCATGTTGGTCTTTAATTAAGGAGAATAGAATTTTTTGGGTAGAAGATTTAAAGAACAATTATAAGAAACCAATTGAATTAGTGAAATTACATTTGAACTCAATTGAATTATCTGAATCAACCCTGAAATAGTTGCAACAACAATTGCTGGTTATATAGGAAAGAAATTGATATAAGTAAAAAAACAAATGCTTGTAATGATTGCAAACCAAGTACAAGCATAAAATACAAAGGTACAAACAGAATATTATTTGTCTATTTTGACAAACAATTTTGAGAGATTCACTTAAGGGTTAAACATGTGGATGTTATACAATCTAAAATAATCTTTCAAATTTAATAACTCAACAAGGTACTAATATCAAAATTGCATCAAGCTTCGTTTTAAGAAAACACTTATAAGTATAGTTTTATGAAAACACTTTTAACTGTTTTTTTTTTACTTACAATGTACACAAAGAGTGAGTTTTGTTTTTTAAAATTTTAATGTCTTTTTCAATAATAAAAAAAAGCTAATCAATGTCACTGAACAAAAAAATGCTGTTAAAAGTTTTAAAAGAGAGAAAAATAACATTAAAAAAATAATAATGATAGTAAAAAAAGATAATAACATCTCGTCTAAAAAAGATAATTTTAATATCTGTTATATATTTAGTTAAATTGTCATAAGGTATCAACTTGGTCAGACTTTCTGGGACAAAATTTAAATAATACCTTACGATAGAAAAATACCACAATACTTTTTTTAAAAGCCAGAAAAATAACAAAACCATTTAGATAATTTTACTTTTTTATGAGTGAATTTAAAAAAAAAAAAAACTTATCTATGTATACTTCATTTTCTACAACTTAATTGGTCGTGATTTTTCATTAGCCAATTTAAGATGTTATGGTAGACTTTTTTTTTTTAATGTGAAAAAAAAAGCGTTGTGATTAGTAAACAAATTTTAAAATCAACAAAAAACTTTTTTAATTGACATCAGTTATTCTCTAGTTAAGATTTTTCCATATGTTTTAGGAATTATTTTTTTTATTCTTATTATTCAAAAACATATTAACATTTATTAAGCTACATATTAAGTTATTTTCTTAATAATAATCTTAATATTAAGTTTTTTCATTTCACATTACATTTGCAGATAGTAACCTTTACCATATATAGTCTAAATAAAACAACTCCTTTTTTAACTGTAATAATCTATTAATAATGATGAGTTCATTATAACCTGGGCATAGATTAAAATTTACTCTGAAATATCTTATTTTAACAATGTAGCTCATAAAACACATAGCATTCAAATAAAATTTAAAAGTACAATAATTTTCAAACCTTTTATAAACTCAATTAAAAAGAAATCTTAAATTCTCCTAACCTCTCCTTTTGTTCGGTGCAATTCTGTTAACTCCACTTGAAGTTTATATATTTTTAACTCTTTATCACTGTTAAATGAACCATTATTAAATTAAATTTTGAAAAATAAAATCATAAAACAATTAAAAAGTGTTTTATTATAAATTACATTTATTAACTGTTGATTTTTAATTTACATTGGAGGAATAATTTGAAAAACTATTTCTATTGACTTAACTTTTATGTAAATTTTAACTAAAGTACAGTTGCTGATTTCAAATTTGATGTTTTTTTTAATATATGAATTTTTGAAAAGTTTTTTTTAGCATATGAAAAATTGAAAAATTAAAAAAAATAAAAATACATTAGTAAATTGCTAAAACAATGAAACCTAGCAGATTTTTAATATTTTATTATTAAATTTTTTTTTTATTATACACAATATATATATATATATATATATATATATATATATATATATATATATATATATATATATATATATATATATATATATATATATATATATATATAATTTTTAAATAGAAAAAAATGAAAGAGGACAAAAATGAAAAAAGAAAAAAATTGAAAAATTGAAAAGAAAATTAGTAAATTGGTAAAACCCTAACAACTTTTTAATATTTAATTTAGTTTTTTTATTATACACTATAAATATAATTACAAATACAATTATACATAATACAAATAGCATAAGTGTAACTCAATGTAAACAAAATAGCAATAAACCTAATGTATATAAAAAAAGCAATATAAGCGCAAACAAGGGTAGAAAGAAACATCATAAGAACTGACTGTAACAACATCACACACTATTTAAGTAACTATGTAACAACAACGCAACTGTAACAACAACACAACTGTACCAACAACACAAACTAGCCTAATACTAAAGCATTGCATGGGTTTGCATTTAGATTCACATTTAAAACAAATTTATTTAATAAACATATCTAATTTATTTTGAACTTTCATACAAGCCAATTTTATAATATTACAATGGTATGAACAGCTCTCACCTAGTAAGCAACAATTTTCTAATTTGATCACCACCACATCCCTGGTAGTACCTAGCTCAAAATGTTTCTCTAAACATTGGCCTTATTCATAGTTTCATAGTTATAGAGTTAAGAGAAAGTTGTAACTGCAAATTAAAAAAAAAATTCTACCTGGAGTACAGTTTGGAATAAGATTAGATTTTTTTAATTTAAAGTAATCAGTTACTATTGTGAGATATATATTAGACATTTTTATATATTAGAGATTTTTTTTAATTTAATTTCAGTATCAATTTTAAATTTCAGTATTACCATGATTAAAATTACATCAATCATATAGAATATCTTTTTTTTTATTTGTTTCATTTTTCAGTTTTATTTATAACAGAAGTCGAATTTAACAAGACATTAATTTACATCTATTACGGTGTTTTTGCTTTTAATTTTTTTTCACTCTTAAGTTTAAAGATAACAAAGGTAACTCAGTTTTTCCTATTTAAAACAAGTATTGCCTAAAAATGGTAATAAAAATACTTTTTATTTATATTTTGTATTATTATTTTTTTATAATTTTATAGAAGAAATAAACTCAATGTCTAAACATAAGCATAATTTGTCTAAACATATGCATTATATTTTCAAAGTTAATAGTCAAGTTTTGGTAGGAAAATATGGTTGCTTGATGATCCTTAAAAAAAAAAAAAAAATTGTATATATATAATTGCTTACATATTGCAAATCATATTGAGCCATATGTGTATATGTGGCAGAAAAATTTTTTTTATAATTTTATAGAAGAAATAATCTCAATCTTATTATTAATGCTATTACCATTTTTTATTGTCACAATAAAATTGTATGAAGACAAAAAAATGTAAACAAAAGTCAAAACAAAACAACAAAACAAAAAAAACATAAAAAATAAAACTTAAAAATAAAAGTTTTATAAAAGTATACATGAAACTAATAACTATTCTCTTTTTTTAAAAAAAAGAATGAATCGAGTTAACAGTATTTTGAGAAAGATTAACAACGATTGCACAGTGTGCGCATTAGACTAAGTGTCTAAAAAATACTAAAGTCAAGAAACCAAATCTGGAAATTCTTCTCCTGCTTTTCTCACTGTCGATGAAGAACATCATACAGATAAACATTCTACTTTGTTTCTTGAACATATTTTAAATTCAAAATGAATCATTTTAAATTCCTATTCCATAAAAAATTATTTTTTTCGTCAGTGTTTATGCTTTTGATGAATTGAGTAATCAACATATACATGCTGCTTTGATCAAGCTTATGAGTTCTTTTTTTATTTATAATAATGAAACTTCTGAAGAAAAAGGTGAACACTAGGGCTTGGCAAAAACCGGAAAATTTCAAAAAATAGGTTTTCGTTTATTTTAAATTGTAAAACCTGTTTCCGAGTTTTAAAACCGGTTTTTGGTTTTAGACCAGTTTTTTATTATAAAAGTGAACTTCTATTATTGCCGTATAAACAGTCATGGAATTTGAACTAATGGAATTAGTTCTGTAAACTAAAAGAAAACTTTTCTTATAATAAAAAACTTAAAAAAAAAAATTTAATTTTTTTCATTAATTATTAAACATGAATTTTTATCAATGTGTAGTGACATTTACATCTTTTTTTATTCATTATTAATTTAGTTTGAATCTAATAAACTTGGATCATTTTCTTTTAAGTCTCTTTTTTCTTTTCTATTCTTATTTTGTGGCAACTCAATAAACTCTTTTTTTTTTCACTATTCATAAATAAAACTTTTAACTAAATATTATGCATGAGATCTGTTTACAAAAGTGTAATGTAAAAATTATAAGTGTAATGTAAAAACTTAAACAAATTATAATACTTAAAGTAATACGAAGTCAAAATTTCAAAAACAAATTTGTTGAAGAAAAATTTGTTTTTGTTATTTATTTATTATCATTTTTTTTTCAGTTTACAATGATAAAACCGTTTTTGGTTTCAAGAAAACTAAAAAAATCCAGATAACCAGTTGCACTTTCCAGCAGTTACCAAACCCTAGTGAACACTGGAGAATCAAAATCCAATTATCAAAGCACCAGATATGGTTATGATTGTAAACTGAAAACAATCTAAAAAAAAGATGTAGTGAAAATAGATTTGCGCTGGATTTGAACCTCGCCTTCATAAAATTATCAAACAGAAGTTTTATATTTGTGCTATACAAATTATAATAATGCGCAAGAAAAATCAGAAATGTAATGTAAACTGAAACAATATGACATAGATTAGATACCTAGATAAAATGTCCAAGTGTGTGCATATATACAAATGTTGATTTAGGTGTGATTTAGGTAATAATATTAAAAATTTTTATTCAATTAAACAGTTCATATTTAATAACATGTTGCAATTTGAACAGCTTAGGATGAGTTACAAAGCCAAATGGTTTTTAAAGTCAATATAGATGATGCTTATACTAATTTGTTTATGGCAGAGGTCCATTCAGTTAAAGTTGCAGGCATTTGAGCAGATACTCAAATGCCTTCAACTGATTGGACTTAAATTAATAAATTAAATTATAAAATTGCAACTGATTGGACTTAATTAACTGATTGGATTTAAAAAACCAAATTGATGATGTGCATGCGAAATTTAACTGAATGCATTTAAAAAACCAAATTGATGATGTGAAATAAATTGCTGGAAATTTTTGTAGCGATGAAACAACAGAATCATAGGAAATTAATACCTTACTCAATGGGTTTTGATGGAATGTAATGTTTAACTGATAGATAATCCATTCTTCTTAGATATTCCATCTGTCACAATGACAGAAACAAATAATGTTGTTCAAAAAATGCAAATTTTTAAAATCATTTAAATAAAGGGAACCAACTAAACCTACAAGTGGTGCAACAGGATAATGATGCATAGATTTTGTCTTGACAAAGGGTTAAATTTGTTAATATTTATGTAATTATAACTTTTATACAAACAATAACAAATTAAAATTATTGTTATACCAAGGCAAAGACAAATCAAGTTGATAATTTTTTTTTTTAACTTTCTGAAAAAATTAACTTTAAAAGAAATTAATGATTTTTCATAATTTAAATTCAAATAAAAAAATTCATTTATATTAAACTCTTTATAAAAATTCTATATTTTTAATATAGAATATTATAATTAAAATCTTTTGCTTAAATATATTTAAAATAGCGGCTTAAACCCTCAGAATCGACACTGAGGATAAGGCACTTGACCACTGAACTATTGAAGATGTACGGTTATACAAAAAACAAACCATATAAATCTTTTATACTAATTACAATTATTTGATACTTTTCCAGCGAGTACCTCTAAATAAGCGCAACTTCAATGGATAGCAGATGTAAATAATATTATATAATAATAAACAAATATTATATATGCAAATGTAAATTACTGATTGTAATTAAGTAATAATATACAAAAAAAAAAAATTCCAATCCTTAAAACTGTTGTAAAAACTTTTTTTAAATACCTATTCTTAAGATAAATTTAGTTTAATAAATAAAACAAATTTAGCATCAAACTGTTGATAAATCAACATTTAGTATAGGCTAAAGTTAAATTAAACTGCTCTATTGAAAAAAATCAATTATTAAAAAAATTAAAAGTTATGTTAAATTCTATTTAGATTATATTTATAAAAATTTTTTTCATTTTATTTTCAATAATAAAATTAGGAGGCAAATTTTATTAAGTGCAAATTTCATAAGTCCAATTAATATGCAAACCTGTGGCATAAGTGCAATAGATTTGTGCAAGTGGAAATCACTGGCATAATTACTTAAAAAGATTTTGCAAATACATGGATAACTGTAAACTTGCATAAGTGTGAATCTTCCTAAATGCAAGCAACAAACATTTATATATCAAATAGTAAATTTTATAAAAAAATTGATATTTAGAGCATTGATAGGTAGGGTACTAATAAAACCTTCAAAAAAGTATTTGAAATAAAAATACTGGATCAAAAAAATTATTAAAATATGAATACAAAATAAACTCAAGCAAAGGTATTTAAAATATAAAATACAAATTACTCAATAAAAAAGTATTTAAAATACAAAATACTTTTGGAAAGCAAAAAATAAAAAAAGGGCAATTGAAAGTTTAAAGCAACTAAAGTTTAAAATGATAATAAAATCTTATATTAATGTTTATTGGCTTTCAGCAACAACAATTGTTCCAAATATCATCTGTTAACCAATTGCGGTATGGCACTGCAACTAAGGCTCCTTTAGAAAATAGATGTTCAACTGAAGCAGACGATGGAACAGTTGCATTAACAACTGGATATTGTTCCAAAGATGCTAATGAAGAATAGCAATAGGTTTCATAAACTGCTTGTATTCTTCCAATACCTCTAACTCCACTAGTTTGAAACAACGCAATTTCAACACATCAATGATTTGGGGGAGCTTTTTTTTTACCCTTGGCCCCAAAAGTCAACATATGGCATCATAAGTTAAATTCCATCAAGTCTCCCCTGGTGTCCTCAATGAAACTTTAGTAAAATTTTCCACGGCATTGGATGCTTCTGTGCTTTGGCTGACACAGTTTTGAGCAGTTAGCCATTGCTCTTCTGTATTGTTGTTTATATAAACCTTGTCCATATTTAAACAATTTTGGAATGTCACTTATGGCAAGCGGGTTCAGAGTATGACTCACACATCTAATGTGCTTTGGTAAATATTTGTTGTTACTTGTTCGTTCTTGCTCATTTGTAAGAATAGTGTCATCATCAACCATCTATACCTCATATTCACCTTCTTCATCTGATGAACTTTGTGGTTCTGCTGATTCTAATGATATCACATTTTCATTATTATCAAAATCGCTATCATCTTGGCATCCATTAAATGCTTTAACAAAATTTGAAAAATTGTCAGTCACAGTGAAAGCTATGTTGTGATGATCAAGCCCAAAGTTGGAATGTATATTAAAAAAATGCTCTGTAAATGCATCAAATGTATGACTTACTTTGAAATGTTTGCAGGCAAGCGCAACAGTCATTCGAGATAAATCTTCTCTGATCCAGAGAGCTGTAACTCCCATATAGCTCTTTTTTAAACAGCTCCATATGTCTGCTGTAGTACATATAGAAACTGACTTCTAAATGTGATCTGTTATTGTTTTTAATATAACTTCAAAATTACTTTCTAGTTTATTTCTAAGAGTTGGAAGAGAGTTGGATGAGGGAGAAAAACCATTGACTAAACTTTTAAACAATTGTTTTTCAACTGTTATTAGCGGTTGTAATTTAGTTATAATGTAGTTGATAATTAATTTGTTTACTTTTGCTTGTGGAATAACTTCAGACCTTAGTGTTAATTGTTTTTGCTTGTGGTTAAGCTCAATGTTAGTTGAACACCAATTTTACTACAAAATGTCTTTGCAGGGACACCTTTCTTGGACAAACCAGTCTCATTTGGACTTCTTTTTCTTACATTTCCGGACATTTCTTTTTGGTATGAATTGTAGCCACTAACTGAGCTAGGACGAACAGCCTGAAAAAAAAAAGATTAAAAAATTAAATGAAATAAATTATTTTTACTTGTGTTATTGCAGTTACAGATTTTATCCTTAGTCAATCTCCATTTTGTAATGTTGTGAGAAGTTAACTTTTGATTTTTAATGATTTCACTTTTTTACAGCAGTTATTGTTTATATTGATAAAATATGTTTTTTGTATTTTAAGATTATTCTCATAATTTTTAAAATTGTTTGTTTTTAGCATTAATTGTTAATTCCAATTTCATTAAACAAAGTTGAAATTAACAAAAACAAACCATTTTAAAAAGTATATAAATAAAAACATAAAGATTAATTTATTAAAGTTATACAATTAGTAATACTAGAATATTATAATAATTAATTGAAATCTAAATTCAATCAAAATTATAAATTGGAGATACATCTCTATAATTCTTATGTCACGATATGCTATATGTTTGTGTATTAATCTATATTACTTAATAAATAATAAATAAATATATACTAGATAAATAGATATATTACTTAAAATGATAAATGCTATATGTATGTGTACTAATCTATATTACTTAATAAATTATAAATGCATGCTTTAAGCAATCAATTTAAAAAATTAAATTTTAATCTGCTAATTTAACAAATTAAAACAAATAAATAAACAAATAAAAAAATCTTGTTCAATACTCTCAAAATTACAAAAGTGAGAAAGAACCCTAATATTCTAATGTCACAAGATATAACTAAGTAATCAATTTTTTTTTTTTTTAAACAATGTTTTTAAAAGATAAAAAATTGCTTATTGCATGAATAAAATTTAAAATTAAAAAAATGCCTACTAAATTAACAAAAAAGGAAATAAAATATTTTATCCATGTCTTCTTTTTACTTACTTGCATTTGAAATAAATTTAAATAGTTAATAAAATTAACTTATTATTTACAAAATCGATGACAATTTACAAAATTAGATATTTTAGAATTAGATATTTTAGAACTAGATATTTTGCTTTATTTTTTCAATGATTTCTGTCATATAACATATTCTTATTAATCTATTCATAAAAAATATTTAATTGTAGTAGTAAAATAAATATGAAAAGTACGTCTGTTATGTTAACTTAAATATTTAGGCATTTAATCCAGTACAGCAATATTATTAGTGGTTTTTTATAATAATTACAGTAATAATAGATAAACAAGTACCTACCTTTAGATGCTTTAATAGGTCTTAAGATGGGTCAATTTGTGTTGATAAGAACTCGTTTGGACAGCTTTTACATCTAGCCAAAACTTTTTTTTCATCAACAATTTTGGTTATTTTGAAATAAAGCCCATCTAGGATTGAAGGAAGATCTGGTATTCTTGTTTTAAACTCATGATTCCAGGGTCAGTCGGCTGAATCTCACTAGAATCTGAATTTGTATTAATGTCTTCTGAGTGAAAGCAACTGCTTGTTTTTAATTGAAAAATTTAAAATAAAAAACTTAAAAAGTATTTTGTATTTTGAAAAACACTGAAAATACAAAATACATCCAAAGTTGTATTTTAAAAACAAATACTTAATTGAAAAAGTATTTGAAATACAAAATACAAATACTACAAAAGTATTTAAAATAGGCTTTTAAAATACTAGTAACTAAAATTTAAAATAGCTTGTACAAACAAATTATAATACAAATAGCTTGGCAAAGTAATTTGTTTATTAATTCTATTACCTTGGACATAGCAAAGATGTAAAAAATTAATTTTAAAAATATTCAAGTCTTTAATTTGTTTCTTATTAATAACAAATGTGAACAACATCATCTAAAAGAACATACCCTCCAACATTTTTTTTCAATTCTTCTTTGCAACTCAAGAATTTCCTAAAAATAAAATAATATGATAGAAAATACAGGTCTATCATATACAATGTATACATATGTGCTTATTGAGTCTTTCAACTTATATACAAATAATTTTTTTAAAGATAAACTTTTTTTTATTAAAAAAAAAATAACTCATAAGAAACAGAAATTCTAAATTTCAAAACTTCTAAGAAAACCAAAAGAAGTTAAAAAAATTATTAATCAAAAGTTGACTTTTTTAAAAAAAAAAAGAAGGCCAAGATTCTTAAAGTCAAAATGTTTGACCTAAAATTACCTTTTTAGGAGGCAATTTTAAAACAAATATTTAGGGACTAAACAAAAAGCATACTACATATATGCATTAAATATAAGAATATAGCATACTACATATATGCATTAAATATAAGAGTATAGCATACTACATATATGCATTAAATATAAGAGTCAGTAAAATAGTCAATAGTAAAACTCAGTCAGTAAAATAGTAAACAGTAAAAGTCAGTCAGTAAAATAGTAAATAGTAAATTTCAGTCAGTAAAATAGTAAAAATCAGTCAGTAAAATATTCAAAGTTAGTCAGTAAAATAGTAAATAGTAAAAGGCAGTCAATAAAAATCAGTCAGTAATATACTAAATAGTAAAAGTAAATCAGTAAAATAGTAAATAGTAAAGTTCAGTCAATAAAAGCCAGTCAGTAAAATAGTAAAAGTCAGTCAGTAAAATAGTAAAGGTCAGTCAGTAAAATGCATATGTGGTATGGAAACCTAAAATACAAGTATATTCTCACAAATCTTTTTAAAGTTTAAAATTCATTTTTCAAAATCAAAAGAAGTTTTTAAATACAAAATTTAACATTTAAACTTTTTTTAAATATTCAATATTTTCCTTACTTTCTTTACTAAGCTGATGCATTAACAAATAAATAATGCATTGTGGCAAAATAATTATGTAAAGTATGTTTGTTATGTTAATTTAAATATTTAAGTATTAAATCTAGTACAGCAATATTAATAGTTGTGATAATAACTACAATAATAGTAGATAAACAAGTAACTACCTTTAATAGCTTTAATAGGTCTGAAGTTGGGTCAATTTGTGTTGATAAGAATTTGTTTGGACAACTTTTACCAGCTTTAACCTAGCCAGCACTTTTTTTCATCAACAATTTTGGTTATTTTGAAATAATGCCCATCTCGGAATAAAGGAAGACCTCGTGTTCTTGATTTTAAACTAATGATTTCAGGGTCTTTTAAAACTTTAAAATCAACTTCCACATAAAAACTTTTTGTTCAAATGTCCAAAACTGCTTTTTGAATGCATGGTTTTAACTTTACCAACCTTTCAATCATGGGAACCAAAAAGCTCCACCAAGTTTTAATGTCAAGTTTTAGCAACAGTTTTTTATTTTCTTGTTTGAATTGAAGAAAACAATAATAAAGTTGATGTAAATCTTGTCATTTAGAAGATTACTAAGCTGAGGCATTAACAAATAAATAATGCATTGTTATAAAAAAAAAAAATTAAGCTATAACTGCTCTGTAGTTAACTTCAAAAGGTTTATGTCCTCTTTTTTCAATATTTGGAGACTCAAATTGTTTAGAACTATAAAAAGAATTTACAAAATTTACAGCTTATTAGAAGTAAATTTTGTAAATTCATATCCTAATCGAACGTCAGAGAAGAGTATAATCACATATCTTTACTAAAGCATTGATTACAAGCCAAAAATGAAACAAGTGATTCCTGGAGAACCTTTATATTTATAAAAAATAGAAATCATTTACAAAGTTTACAGCTTATTAGCAGTTGTAGAGCATATCCTAATCGAGTGTCGGAGAAGAGTTTAATCTCAATATCTTTACTAAAGCATTGATTACAAGCCAAAAATGAAACAAGTGATTCCTGGAGAACCTTTATATATCATTATATAGAAAGTCATATTTTGAAAGAGCAAACAAGTATAATTTAATCATTTCCAAAGTTTGATAACTTCTTAGTGGTTGTTAATAAAATAAGTTTCAGACATATATTTATACTTGAATATTATTACTTATATAGAAATCATTTATATTATAACCAGTTTTAAATTCATTTAAAGTTTTATTAGACTTAGTAGAAGTTTAAAATTCAGTTGATACTGGTGAAGCATTTTTGCTTGATAATGTTGATACATTAACATAATGATTTCCACGGAATTCTCTTTTCTTTTTGATATATATACTTTTTTTTTTTATTTATACTTTTTTTTATTTATACGTTTTTTATTACCCATCTAAAAAAAACATCCAAGTAAAATACTTTTAATAATTTTCAAGTATATATGTATAAGTAATAATATTCAAGTATAAATATATGTCTGAAACTTATTTTATTAACAACCACTAAGAAGTTATCAAACTTTGGAAATGATTAAATTATACTTGTTTGCTCTTTCAAAATATGACTTTCAAGTTGAAAGTATAAAGGAATAGGTTGGCAGACGATCCCATGGCTCAGAATTAGGTCAAGATTTTCGTTTGCCGTATTTTGTGTATCAATACAAAATTTAATGCAATTGAGTAAAAATGGCTGTCCGTTTATGCTTATTACACTTACAGTAACCAAAGTTGTAAAGAAGAACAAGTAATAATTTTTTTATTTACCTTAATCAATCTTACAATAATAAATAAAAATTTTATAGATTTAAATAAATACATTTATAAAGATTTAATCAATTTTTCATAGTTAACAAAGTGTTATAGATTAAATAGTTTACAAAGTGTCTCATTTTGATACAATTCCGCTTGCTTTGACTTTTTTTCAGAGTAATTAGACTAATTTTGTTTGAACGTACCCGTTCAAGCACCCGTGTAAGTTCATAATTAAGTTTTTATTGGATTTTTTAATAAATTTTATTACAATAAAAAGATATTATTTTGCTGACTAGTATCAGCAAAATGTTATGTTTTTCAAAAATTTATACAAATATTTAGATTATTTTTACAATTATATAACTATATTATTTGTGTAAACATTTCACAATAGTGTAAATTAGACTTTTCGTTGTTTACATAAATTAGGAAATCGAGATAGATACCTATCACCAGTAAATATAAACTTAATGTTGGATGAAGTAATACTGAGTTTTATTTTTTACAGTTTACTGAGACAATCAAAAAATACCCCATATAATGTATATAATTTCTTTTATAGAATTTTGTAGCTGCGTTTTTAGAATTGTAATAATGAGTAAAATTGAGAAAAAAAAACTTATTTCAAAGAAGAACAGTTAAACAAGGACAGTTATCCTAAGTTTGATTTTTGGCTAATTATAACAGCCAGGCTAAATGCATACTTTTCCATAAAGTAATTGATCTTTCAAAGTTGGGTATCTAAGCACTAAAAAGTCATGAGATAAAAAAAGGATTTGTTGAAGAAACTGAGGTCAAAAAAATACTTTTCTCAACTAAAATTATTATAAATTTGTTAATTCTTTTTTAAACACCTATAACTTGGTATCAAAAGATAGGTATTAGAGTGGGCTACAAATTCATGTTGGTTTCTAGCCACCAGACATATCCGGGAGGCTATAGGGGGTACCAACACCTACACCGCAAATAAATGCAAATTTTATTTACAAAAAAGTTTTTTTTATGGTAAAATAGATTTTCAAATTATTTTTTACATGTAGTTATTATTTGCTTCCAGGCGACTGCCAAATATGAGACTTAGGGTGGGTGAAAGGGTGTTAACACACCCTAAATTGAAAAAATCTTTTCTATGAAATTTTTTTCTTTATTAAAAAAAAAAAATTTAGTATCAAATACAAAAACTTTATTTTACTACTACTAGCGATACACACATTGATTCAGTGAAATAGGGTGTGCCACCACATCCCTCCAACCTAAAAGTAGAATCAAATTTTTATATGCAATTTAAAAAAAGATTTAAATTGCTATTATATAAAATAAAACAAAATAACATTCACAAAATTACATTATGCATCAGAGGATCCATTCTTTCTGTAAAAAGAGCGTTTAAATCCCCCCTCCCAACCTAAAAATAATATTTTTAAATTAAATTATTTTGAACTAAACCAATTATTAATTTTTGTCTTGGCTTTTAGTAAATGATTAAAATTTTAAATTCCATCAATGAAACAAAATAATAATCATTTTTAACGACAGACACGACAAGAATGTAAGCTAGAGCCGTCTATCAAAAGAATTGCAAAAAAAGTCACACCACTTGTGGTACTTTTTTTGCAAGTCACATCACTTACTGTAGGTTTTTTCAAGTCACACTACTTGCTGTACTCTTTTTGCAAGTCACACCACTTGAAGTAATTAATTTATACATATATTGATAACTTTTATACATATATTTATAATACATAAATCACATAAGTAATATTATTACAAATTGTTACATATTCACTTAAAGAAAATGTTGTGACACAGCTTACTCCAAACAACAATTTTGGTTTCTACTATCACATAAATAACATTAAACCACATAATAAAATAGCCAAATTATGAAAAAATTAACTCTCCTACAATAACATCAGCAGCAAGCTGGATTTTTTTAATGAGATGGTCAACAGCTTCTGAATAAGATTCATCCTTTTTCCAGTAAGAAATGATATAAATTCTGTCTTCTTTTCTCTTATTTACTTTTTCTACTCACCTATCATACATGACAGATCTGTATCAAACCATTCATGACAGAGTTCTCTCCCAACAATTCTTTCATAAATTACATCATATAATTCATCAAGTTGTTTAATAGATAAGTGCTTATAAATTTTTCATATCATTAAAAGATAGAATATACAGCTCTCACTCCAGCTTTCTTTTTTCTTTTTCATCCATTTTTTGGCTTTTGCATGTCTGTCTTTTTGAAATCTCTGCTCGTAATGCAGTGTGTTTCAGTCGATTGTTTAATCTTTTTTTACAAGCTGCTTGCATTGACCATTTAACTATATTTTCCCTAGATGTTTGGTCAAGACTATCTAGTCTCCTCCTTAAATGTCTCTGTAATAGAAAGTAAGAAATATCACTCATATTGACGATTCAAAACATCTTCCACCACAATAAGACAAGCCAAAATCATGTTGATAACCTGCTCATCGATGAAGCATAAATTTTTGACAGGTTCTAAGACATTTGATTTAAGGGGGATTTCCGAAAAAATCCTTCGTACTGTTTATCAGTACACCTGGATTAGATTTGCAATTTTTAATTGTTTGCAAAACATTTTTAACTACTTGGATACCTGCAATATGATCAAAACTTGCTTTTTCAGCTGGTACATAAAATTTTTTCATCCAGGGTCCAGTAAGAAGTTTTCCAAATATTGGTAGCACACACAATTGTTTTATGGCAGTTGTATACAAAATGCTGATCGAAGAACTGTTTGTAAAGTGCTATACTTTACTGTTCCGACGGTCAGATATTGCTTAAAAGCATTGTAGTGTTTCATAAAGATGAAACAAGTACGGAAAAGTATATGAAGACGATTGCCACAATATCTTGGAATTATACCTTGTGGCAATTTGTTAGTCTAAAAAATTTACAAATCCTTCCGGATCACCTTTGCCATCTTTAAATCTCTTTTTGTTCATTGCCAAAACAATTTTAACTGCCATACAGTCGTGTCTAAATAATAGGCAACACTTTAACTCTTTGGAACTCTCTCCCATTTTCATGTTTTTCTGACTCATACAACCTTCAACTTTTCAAGTCTTCTGTCAACCATTTTCCTTGCTCTATAACTTTATTCTTTTTTCTAGTAACTCCTAACTTAATAGTAGTTGCTTGCAGCCTTGTTAGTAATGAATCAAAATAAAAATAAAAAGTTATTATTTTTCCTATGTTAAAAATACTATTTCCCACAAAAAAGAAAATACTCTTTTCACAATTTCAAAAAATGTACACAGGAAAAATGGACACACCCTAATGCTATGGTCTAAACATGTATTTTAATAATTGAATGATTTTAAGAAACTTTCAAAAATTTTTATCCTTCTTATTATAATTTTTTTGTTATAATTTTTTTATTAGAATCTTTCTTCTTACAATTTTTACATATTTTTTCCTATTGAGCTATAGAATCATTAACAGAGAAATTCATTAAAAAATTTAAAAACATTTACTAAAGATAATAATAAATATATAATATGAAAGTATATACTAACTGTTCAAATTTATCAGCAAAAAATTCTTCAATTAATAAGGTTAACATTCCAGTAATAGATGAGTTTTTGTGGCGCTGAAGATAGGTGTACTTAAAAGTTTCATTTTGTCTTTCAAGACCATTGTTGGTATTTAGATTGACTAATAAACGATCCTGGCGATAGGCCCATATCCATCTCTTAATTAAATGCAAAAAAATGTTTCACATTAATAAAATAATTAACAAATTTTAATACTAAATTCAGCCTTAAGTTATGCTATATTCTAAACTACATGTTATAATCTGTGACAATAATAAGGAAAGTCATTGTGTCAGGAATTTATGATCAAGCATGTAAAGATTTAAGCATCTTTATAGTCTATATAGTTATATATAAGCATCTATATAGTTTAAAAGCTATATATAGCTATATATAAGCATCTATATAGTTTAAAAAAACACTTAATCATTTAAGTTTACAAAATTTGAAACTAACTTAATGTTATTAATATTGTTTACTATTGAATGTCAAAAAAAAATGTATTAAACATTTTGCAGTTTATAAATATTAGGCAGCAAAATTATTTGAGCAGTTTTAAATATTCAGAAGTATGATAAAATAAGCAAGCATGATAACAATTAATATGACACAACAGATGATTATAATAATTATGACGGGGTTTTAATAAACCATGTTATGAATTAAGCTTTAAATATCAAATAGAAATTGAAATAAACTTACTTCTTTGTTGCATAACCAATAATTAGTTATATACTTCTTAAATTTATGAAATTTACCATCCAACCAAAAATTTGAAGTATTAAGCTTTTCAATTGCTGCCTCTATCTCATTATTATTTTGCGCTCTTGCAATACGTCGCAGTATTGAAATTATGCTTCCTTTGAAATCTGAACAATCGTTTTTTTTTTTTGGAAAGCCATCTATCCCATGCCTGCTCTCTGTGGAAATCACATATGATAACATGACAACCTTAAAAAAAAAGATAAATTGTGCAACTCCAAATTAATTCAATAGACAGTAATCAAAGTTACAAACACTAAGCATATTTACCTGGAAAAACAGTTTCTAATGACTCAATTTCTTCATTGCAATAGTCTGTCATACAAAAAGAAGGCTGAAAGGATGAATTCCAATCTTTTATGATAGTTAATGCTTCAGTGATAGCATTTTTCGTTTCATTTTCAGTGACAAAAGTGGCTACTACTTGGTAATCTATGTTAGTCTTTACAGTTAAAAAAAATAAGGGTAGGGAATATCTTGTAGTTCTGTAAGTAGCATCAAGAAGTATTATTTCATTTCCATACCTCAAAAGAAGGTCTTTTTGCCACTGTGACTGATATACAAATAGAAATGTGGAATTTTTTTCAAAATTTTAATTTGCTGTGACTTCGCATTTTGGTCGAAGTAAGACTTTAATGAATGGATCATTTTTTTTCCATTCATCACACTTTTTCAAGAGACATTCTTGATCAATCATGGAATACCTATAAAATTACCATACACAAAATTAGCACTATAATATAAAAAAAAAAGAAATTGAGTTAAAACTTGGAGGTTTTAGTATCTATTAGTTAACAAAATATGCAGTATCAAGACAATGGTAAAATTTGTGATGAATTATGACAATGAAGCATAGGTTATGACAGTTATATCAGTATGCAAGTGGAATTCAGGCATGAAATGAAATAAAATAAACATGAGATAAGAGAAAAGAAGATTGATTGGTTTGGAAGATTATAAATTGTTGCTAAAATACAAAAACAAGTCAAGAGTAAAGGTATAATGAGTTATACTCATTATACCTTCATGAGATATAATGAGTGTTAATGGGTGCTTAGAGACATCTGAAAAAAAATTTACCTTAACTTTTGTCTCATTTTAACAATATGCGATCTTATAGTACTAGCACATGGATAAAATCTCCTATTATTTGGAGGAGGAAGGTTTTCATTTTCAAAAATTTCTTTGACAGCAAGTCGAAGAAGGCGTTTCATTTCTCTTATGTTATATATTCCTTCCTTGACATACTCTTCTATTTTTTGGGAAATTTGCGGATCAATTGCTTGAGAAATTAATTCAGCCTAAAAATGTTTAGCAATAAATAAAAAGGATATGCAACATATGCAACTATTATTTTGATTATTTTTTTTCTGTTAATATTTTTCAATTTAGAATCAATATATACCTGCCCAACTGGATGTTTATCATGAGAGGACAAATCATCAATGACAACAACAATGGTTCGACTATATTGTAATTCATTTAAGGTTGAAGTTTTTAATTTTTGTCTTAAAAGTTTTGAGGCATTATTTTTTCGCCATACAGTTTTTTGTGATATCTAAATGTAACAATAAAAGACTTGAAACTTATTACTTTTCTTTTTAGGGTTTAAATAGTTAACTTATTCATATACCTTAAATTCAGGAAAGTGAATTATTTCTCTCATAGTTATTTTGGTGCGGCACATAAACTTTTTACTATCTTGTAGAACTATATAGTTTTTTTGAAAACAATGATCACTCTTCTAAAATTAGTTTAGTTAACAAGTTAACAAATGAAATTATCTAAAAATGTTTAAAAATCCTATAAAATTATCTTTTACATATCTTATGAATAAATAATTTATATAAATAAAAAAATATTATGTTCTTGTAATATTATAAGATCATATTTATAGCAAAAATGAGTAATAAATTTATAAAAAACAAATTAAAAAAAAGATCAACTTACATCACATATTTTTTTATTTTTTTTGTAATTACTCTTTTTTGAAATATTTCTGTCAAACCCATGGTGACACTCTAACACTTTAGAAGAAACAACAAAATAACTTGAAAGTAAGAACGCCTGAGTACTATCTTACCTGTATGACCAAAATTCTTATTTGCATAATACACTACAAATCGCGTTGTTGTGGCTAGTTCGTATTTTTTAATACATTCCAATGCCTCTTCGTGTGATTTAAAATGATAAATGAGTTTATTTTTTTCTCCTAAAACAAATTATAAATTCCAAAATTAAATGAAATTATTTTTTGTCTATGCTTTTGTTAAAATAAAAACAAACCATTATCAATGCGATCTACTGGCAAAAAATCAACTTCTGGGACATTTGCATTGTATTCCACAATTTCTGGGACATTTGCATTGTATTCAACAATTTCTAAAATAATAAAATAGTTTTAAAAATAAAAAATCTAAAAGAAATGCAAAGTAAAATGTGTCTAATTTTTTGGCTTAAAACCTTTATTGATTAAATTTGATGTGACATAAAAAATTGAGGTATTACGATCAAAAACTATAATCTAGATCTTTAATAAATTAATCCATCTAAAATA
This sequence comes from Hydra vulgaris, assembly GCF_038396675.1. Taxonomy (NCBI): domain Eukaryota; kingdom Metazoa; phylum Cnidaria; class Hydrozoa; order Anthoathecata; family Hydridae; genus Hydra; species Hydra vulgaris. The sequence continues at coordinate 24,085,128 of NC_088920.1, forward strand.
AATAACCTTTTGAAGTTAGATTTTCCTCGGAGCTTTCGTCAGAGCTTTGCTCAGAACTGCTCAAATTGAAATTATTATCGCAATTATTTAAAAATAGATCCATGCTATTTACTTTAATCTACCTCGTGTTTAGTTTTATTTATTTTCTTTTTTCCGTAACAATTCGACGGCAAACGAAAATCTTGACCTAATTCTGAGCCATGGGATCGTCTGCCAACCAAAGGAATACACGATTTGCGAAATTGGATAGTTGACATGCGCAAAACTTTGTGAGGTAAACAAACATTCAACCGAAGTAATTAAGCAATAATGTTTTTCTAATTTTTCGTATTAATTAGTAAAGTAGAAAATATTTAAGAATGTTGGAAACAATATTTAATGATCCTGAGGATGATACACTTTTAATCAAAATGTCATTGGAAGATTTTAAAATTATGTCTCTTGAAGCACTTCAAGTATTTCTTTCGTTAAGAAAAAAATCATCTAAAGGTAAGCACAAAACTTTAGTATATAGGTAATTATTTTTTCATCTATACAATTGGTATTCAAATAAATGACAAATTGACAAATTGATTATCATATATATATATATATATATATATATATATATATATATATATATATATATATATATATATATATATATATATATATATATATATATATATATATATATATATATATATATGATTAACATATTTTATATTCATACCATATTTTCAATAATTATAGTTATTGAAAATATATTAATATAAAAAATATATGTTATGAAATATATTTTAAAGAAAGTTTACTATATGATCAATAAATATTGATAATATGATTTGTAATATTAGTTTATATATTTTTTAGAGCTATGCACAGTGGGTCAGAATTCACTTTTACTGGACATAATTTACTATTAATTTAATATTAGGGCTATATTGACTAAAATTAAGATGAGTAATAATATAATGTCTGCGCTTCTTATGAAGATGGTATTTTTTTAATTCGTTTGCTATGGATAATAAATTTCGGATAGCAAAAATCTAGTTTTGGTATTTGCAGATATTTTACAAGTGCTTTGTTCACCAAATTTTACATAAGTAACAATATGAGGTCACGCTTTTAAAAAAAGTAATTTATTTTTTATTTAGCTGCTATGGATACCTAAAATTGCTTAGCAACAACTAATTTTAATTAGTTGCATATGTTTTATTTGTGGAAAGCTTATTTAAGTTTAATATGATTAACTAGTTTATTACACGTGCTGTTACACGTTGCTAGATAAACTTGTTTTCCTGTAAAAAAAATTATATTTTAGCTTAATTAATTAGTTTATCTAATTAGCATTTCTATATTTACGAGCGTCTAGAGAATTTTATAAATTTGTTTATGTATATTGATCCCATGCTTTCACAATCACCAAAAATCTTTAACAATGCATGCTACATGTAGTAAAAGCTTAGTAAACAATAACTCATAAGAATTTGAAGCTGACAAAGTTGCAACTTTTCTTTTTTTTTTTTTTTAATGATGATTCTTTACATGATAATGTAGGTATGCCGAGTTGTTTATATTTTGCTATCCTTCATTAATGTGGTATTAAAATCATTTTCAAGCCAAGCTGAGTTCTTCCTAATAAACTTTGCACCTTTTAGTTTACTTTGAATCCATCTTTTAACATGATCAAAATAAATAAACTCTTTACTCTCAAAATTTTCGCCTTGAAACTCCCAATCTTGTTCTTTAATAATGTTGTATACAAGTATACTGTCTTCTTTTTTATGTATTGACAGACTGTTGAGTCGAATAAATTAGTGAATCTTGTTTCTTTGACACTTATTAGGCCTTAATAAAAACACCAGTTCAACATCTAAAATAAGTAACCACAACCAATCCAACCAAAATAGATTATTAAATCCATTTAATTTGACAAGCGCTAGATTAATAAGAACAAAATTTAATTCACATATATATATATATATATATATATATATATATATATATATATATATATATATATATATATATATATATATATATATATATATATATATATATATATATATTTATATATATATATATATATATATATATATATATATATATATATATATATATATATATATATATATATATATATATATATATATATTATTGTTCAGTAATACGTTGAGAATGAGTACGACCGTATTATTTGTTTTCCGCGTTTTTTAAAATTTTGTGCAAATAAAAATTTTTGAGCGCGATCACAGATTTTTTGTTTGCTAAAAACAGTTCAAACGGAAAAGAAAATCAAAGCGCCTAGTGGAAGCCAGATTTATGAAATTATTAAAGCAAACATATATAAGCTTAAAAATTATCTAAGTATAGAAGCAAGATGTAGCAATAAAAAAAATATTTTTTCATTTAAAATCAAAAGTTAGGCAATAAAATATAACATATTAGGCATATTTAAAATTGCTATAACTATGTTAATTACTAACCAATTTTAGTCTAACAATTTTTAAAATCCAGATGATTTATAGAGTTATCATATAATATTTTGAAAAGCGCAATATTTTATGTAATTGTTATTTATTTCCATTGCTTTTTTAAACAACATTTTTCTCTTTACAATTTTTTTTTCTTAATTAACATTCGCGCCAACTTCAACCACATCATTAGTAAATTCATTAAAACTTTAAGTGTATATAAATAGTTTTAATATGTTTTTATTATCTATATAATGGTTTGAAACCATTTAGTCGTCAAAGTTCTGACTTTGGTTTTTATACTTTTGTCCAATCACTGGCCCACTGTGCTATGGCATTGTGGGAAGAATAGGTTTCTGTAAATATTGAAGCAGAAGAGCATAATAGAATGTCATTAAATGAATGCAAGAAGAAATTTATTGTTGATGGAAACATCATACCAGATCCTTTATCATAAAAAAAAATTGAATGGATAAGCGAATCTTAAAATAATATGTTAAAATGGCCTCTTGTTTATTACAACAATATTTCAAACTAGCTCCAGAAAATAAACACTTCAAGCAATCTTTTACACAGATTAGACTGTGAATATAAAGAAGGCAAAGGTTTTCGTTATTTTAAATGTCACTTTGTGAAATAAATATTTTGATCAGGTATAGACAAAAACTCAAAATTTTTCAAGCATAAAACTAGAGTTACTTTTTCACAAAGAACTTCTGATCAACAATATAATGTATAAGATATATTAAAAAAAACAACCCAGGTGGTTATATTGCCAGTGCATATTGCTCATGTACAACAGGCCTTCTTGGAAGTTGTAATCATGTTGCAGCTTTGCTTTTTAGATTAGAAGCAGCAGTTTCAACCGGAGTAACAAAACCAATATGTACCGATAAACTTTGCTCATGGAACATGCCAAAAACAAATTTAAAAATGTTAGAACGAAAACCTTCACTTGAACTGGTATTTGTAAAAGACCATTACAGAAAAAGGTGTCATAAAGAAGATGCTATGACAAACAAGAAGAAATTTAATGCTTTCTCACCATCTTACAAAGAACAAGATTTAGAATTAAAAAATTATGAAAAATTAAAAAAAAAATACTATATGCTACAATTAAAGAACATTCGCCTAACAGTCGTTTTGTCGAGTTGAAAGAATGTACCCAGAAACGTTAAGTTTGCAATCATTCACAGAACTTCCACCTAACATATTAAACGTTGCAAAAGAATTTATTTGGAACAACGAGCTAGAAGTTAAATCTAGTATTGATATACTTACACAAAAAATAAAATTGACTAGTGATCAAATATCTTCAAGATATGTGCAAACAAAACAACAATCGAGTTCAACTACAGGGTTTGACCAGCGCCAAGGTAGACTTAAGCATCTAACTTTCATAAAATTTACACAAAAGTAAACACAACTTAAACAAAAGAAGTATATGACTTAAGAAATATTTTTGATGAAATTTTGGGACAAAAAACATTTGAGACTATTTCTACCAAACATGGTATTGCAATGGAGCCACATGCAAAAACTGAAGTTACTAAAATTTTGAAAAAAAATCATAAAAACTTTAAAACTTTCAATCCTTGAATGACAATTGACCTTAAATATCCTTATATATCAGTATCTCCAGATTTAGAAACCTTTTGTGATTGCTGTGGAAAGGGAATAATAGAAATCAAATGCCCTCATTCCATTTGTGAAACAAAAACTTCAGTTGAAAACCTTGATTACTTAGTTGAAAAAAATGACATTGTGAATTTAAAGCCATATCATACATATTATACACAAATTAAAGGCCAAATGGCTGCAAAAAACTTTCAAATAAGTTGGTTTTTCGTTTACATTCACCATGGACATTATTTAGAAAAAATTAACTTTAACTTCATTTACCGAAATAAAGTTATTAAGAACTTAATTTACTTTTGGGAAAACCATTTGGCAATTTGAATTTTGAAAGGCACCAATCAAAATTCTGTCATCAAATCAGATTGTGTTGAAAACATTGCTGCGAAATCAATTAATACCAATATTACTGGTTTAAGAATTATTCCAATTAAAAAAAAAAAAAAAGAAAAAAACAGTTAAAAAATCTAAAACTAAAGTATTGTTATATGTGTGATGTATGCCATGAAAACTGTGAAGACGATGCTAAATCTTTCGATAAAAATTCTATCGCATGTTCGTTGTGGTCAAGATGGTATCATTTTTTTCGCGTAAGTATATTTTTGAATCTGATATTCCCAAAAAAAAATAGACAATGGCTTTGCCGCATATGCGACTAGTCAAAAACACCAAGATATTTATTAATCAGCAAGTATTGGTGGTAATAAGTTGTACAGTGCAGAACATATTAGAACAATATCATCTATAGAAAAAATTAATTTGATCAGAAGTTCATTTGCAAGAATCTTGAATGCTTTTAATTGTCTTATTACTTGTTCTATGAGGATTCTACGATTAGCTATTTTCTTAGTTTTTTTTATTTCCGATGGTAGCATTTGATATAAACCTCTTTTTCCAGGTGGTACATACAATGTAATGTTACGCGTCAAATATTCACTTTGAATGTTAAAACCTTTGTCAGCCATAACATAAGAAAATTGTGGTACCAAATCAAAAAACTGTGACTCTATTGTCAACTTTTTATTGGAAATTGATCCTGGGTTTGGACTTGGTACAAAGTTAATAGATGATATAGGTGTGATACTGACTAAACTTTTATTGTGTTATGATGTTTGTATTCACACCAAGTCATCTTTTGCAAGTCAGGATTTTTGGGTGTTTCAATAAATAATTCTGTTGCATCAATAATTGAATGTATATCTTTGATATGATCAAATCGTTTTGGTCTTGTAAAATTTAATGCTCCTTTATCAGAAATAAAAATTAAATGGCATTAAACAGAAGCTAATCCTTTAAACCATGTTACAAATATGCGACTTGCTAGAGAAACCGATATATTAAATCTATGAGATAAATCTTTTTCTGTTAACGCTAATTTTATTTTCATTTAAGTTAGTAACATTTCATCTATATTGCATAACTTTGTTTTTGCTCCAAGTATATTAGGAAACTTTTAAATTTTGTATAAGAGCCATTCCATTTTCGTCTTATGACTGGAAACACAATATTGAAATTTGGCGTTGAAAATTTCTTTATTTTGAATACCAGTGTAAAATAAAACCTTTTCATCTGTATTCAATATTTTTCGGTAAAATTCTTGGGATTCATATTTGGCTAGTTTTCTGCGCAAAATTTTATTATTTTCTTGAAGCAGTTTATTTTTATTTACAAGCTCATCTAGAAGTTTATTTTTGTTACTAAGCTCATATAGTAGTTTTGTTTTTATTGATAAGTTTTTTATTGTTTTCTATCAAAAATGAATCAATATTCCCATTATTTTTTACTAATAGTAATAGTGTTTATGTTAAGCTTGTGCAATATTTCTGAATCGTAACTTACTTTCTTTTGTGCTGGCTCATTTTGATTACTTTCCGGTAACAAAGTAACACTCTCAGGAATTTCATATATATTTTCAATTTTATTAAAGTCTATTGATTTAAAAGCCATTTTTCTTTTACAGCTATACTAAAGCGAATCTATTAGCACTAATCTTTGGATTCTTTGAGAAGCATCATATCCAAGATTCAATGTTGGGTAGTCTATACTTGATTTATTTGTAAAATGTTGAGAACAAACTCTGAATTTAGCACAAGGACTCCAAACCTTTTTATTATTTTCTCTATTGATGAGTAGTTTCCATATATTTCTTCTATCCAGCTCTTTTTTTGGAAAGGTATGTAACCTAAAAAAAACATAATATTATTTTAGCTGTAAACAGTTATTGTTGGCTAGCAACAATATATTTAATGCTTCGTTTTATTTTGAATTAGATATGTAATAATATAAATACTTTAATAAGGAAAGTCCTTATGTTTTAAAAGCTTTTGCAATCTTATATATAGGTATGTTACATGAAATTTTTAAGTTCATCAAGTTCTAGGTTGTTATATATCATTAAAAAGAGCTTTATTTCATTATTCCAAAAGTGAAAAAATTTTCAAAATCGAACCACCCTACAAAAAGTTATGACGTTTTAAGCACTGATTTTTTGATATTAGGATTTGTTGAAGAAACTGTGGTCAAAATAAAGTTTTTATTAACTAAAACTATTATAACTTAATCAATTCTTATCCAAAAGTTTACATCTTGGTATCAAAAGATGGATACAAGAGTTTTCTACAAATTTATAAAGGTTTCTAGATTACGGGCGCATCCGGGAGCAAGAGGGGGCACAAAACCACCATCAATACCGGCAATAAAGACTAACAATATTTGTAAAAAAGTGTTTTTTTTAAATGAAAATATAAATTTTTATATACAAGATGTTTTGTAATTAGCTATTCGACCACAGTCAAATATAGTAGTTTTATCATTGTCTTTGGGTGGATGTAAGGGTGATGGTTTCAAACACCCTATTGTCAAAAATGACTCTTTTTTTTAATAAATATTTATCTTTATAATTTAAAAGAAATCTAGTATCAAATCAAAAATTATATTTTACTACTTCACAACATCACTAGCAGCGCACCCTCTATTTCAAGGGGTGTAGATGGTAGTGATGTACCGATTAATCGGCATCGGCATCGGCATCGGCTTAATCGGCCACTTTTTGTACAATCGGTATCGGTATCGGCATCGGCCTTTTTTTATTAATTTACCGATATGCATTACCGATGGCATTTTAATACTTTTATCCTGCATTTTGATAATTATTAAATAATGAATAATCTAAACTTTATGCATCGCTTAGAATTTTTAGAAAAATTGTTTATTTTGACTTTGTTTACAGGCAAGTTTACTTATTTGGGTCTAAGTATTTGTTTACCAGTACGGATTTCATGAAAAAATTTACCCAATTTAAAGCTCTATGACTTTATATCTTCAAAACTTTAATAATTAGTTAATTCATCGGTATCGGCATCGGTATCGGCCTTTTCCTATCCATCGGCATCGGTATCGGCATCAGCCAAAAAAGTGTTATCGGTACATCACTAGTAGATGGGGAAGGGGTGTATCATCGCCCCCCCCCCCCTCTTTTACAACCTAAAAAAAAATTATATTTTTAATGAGAAAAAATATTTAAATGTAATTAAAATAATAAACTTTAATATAAAAACATCTTTTACCAAAAATCAAAATACATCACATAATGCTTAGTGATAGTTATAGATGGTTCCCCCTCTGACCTGAAAAAATTTTTAAAAACAAAAAATGTTTTATAATATTATTTTAATTAGTTTACATCTTGGCTTTTAGTTAATGATTAAGATATTAAATTCCATTAATGAAACTATATAATAATCATTGTTAACAATAAACACGACGTGAACGTAAGCTAGATCCATCTATCAAAAAAAAGCTCCACTACTCACTTTATATTTTTACAAGTTCCACTACTCGCAGTAATTTTTTTTGTGCTAGTTCCACGAGTCGCTGTAAATTTTTTTTGCAAGTTCCACTACTCCGTGTACATATCTTTGCAAGTTCCACTACTCACTGTACATTTATTTTGCAAGTTCGACTATTCGCTATAATTTTTTTGCAAGTTCCACTACTCGCTGTAACTTTATTTGCAAGTTCCACTACTCGCTGTAAATTTGTTTTGCAAGTTTGACTACTCGCTGTACATTTATTTTGCAAGTTCCACTACTTGCTGCATACTACATATATATATATATATATATATATATATATATATATATATATATATATATATATATATATATATATATATATATATATATATATATATATATAAATTAGTAAAAAACACTCATCTAACTTTTTCTTCAACTTGAAGTTTCACAATTGCTGGATCAACAGGAGTAGTGCCTGAGAACTCTTACTTATGATCCAGCAATGGTGAATCTTCTAGTTGAAGAAAAAGTCAGACAAGTATTTTTTTCTAATTTATTATTGCTCTGTTCTTTAATAACATTAAGCACTCTGTTTGTATAATACACTAACTTAATTTACATATATATATATATATACACATATATATATATATATATATATATATATATATATATATATACATATATATACATATATATATATACATATATATATATATATATATATATATATATATATATATATATATATATATATATATATATATATATAGATATATACATATATATATATATATACACACATATATATATATATATACACATATATATATACACACATATATATACATATATATATATATATATATATATATATATATATATATATATATATATACATATACATATATATATATATATATATATATATATATATATATATATATATATATATATATATATATATATATATATATATATATATATATATATATATATATATATATATATATATATATATATATATATATATATATATATATATATATAGTCGAAAAATAGTAAAATCATGTAGTAAGATAATAAAATGCATGTCCAATTATCAAAAAATAATGGCAACATATTCACATTAGGAAAACATCAACTCAATGAAAACATCAACTACAATGTCAGCAACCAGCTGGAACTTTTTCATATAATAATCAACAGTTTCAGAAACATTTTCTTTTCTAGTCCAGTAAAAAATAGTAATATCCTTTCTGTTTTTTTTTAAGTTTTAGTATTCTGCTATTGTGCAAGACTGTCATTGCTCTATCGGAATCATATCATTCATAATTATTATTGATATAGTATGTATTAAATATATATATTATATTATAGTATACATTTAATATATAACTTTAATATAGTATATATTAAGTATATAATATAGTATAAATATAATATACTATAAATAGTATATTAAATTTAATATACTATAAATATATTATATATGTCTATATATTTTTAGACAAATATTAGTATATTACTAATATATGATATATTCTAAATACGTAAAAAAGCAATATATTATATTTTTATATGATATAAAGCTTTTTAAAAATCATTTTATAGAAAAATCACATAAATTTTCTAATGATTATTAGTATTGGCTTATAAAAACGAATATTTAATATCCTTCAGTACCCCCCCTCCCTTCTCCCCCAAACAGAAGTCGGAAAAACAAAATTTAGGTACCAAAAGTGAAGGTAAAAATAGGGTATCTGCTAGTTAAAATAAATTCTTGAAATTTGGCATGTGCATAGAAATCGTATAAACTTAAAAAAAAGAATAGGATAGAAAAAAAAAAGATAGTATCTTCAACATTTACTAAGCACACGAAGTACAACACACTTTTTGATATCAATAAATAACACTTTAACTTTCGTCAATAGTATAAAAAAATACTCTTTAAAAAAGTTCAACTATTCTACTTTTAAAAAAACTTATAAGTTGATATAAAATTCTAAAAAAATATGCTACAAAACATCATCCTACCATACTGCCTAAACGTCAAGTTCTAAAAACGTGGAACAGTTTTTTTAGCACAAAAATCGGTTCCGTAAAACACGGGATGTAACATACCGATTATATATTTTCTAAAGAGTAAACAACAAAAAAAAAACACATACTTTTACCTAAACGGCGTTTCACAAGAACATTTAAGATCATCCCTATACACCCCTTGTTCTTCACAAATAGCTTCGTTTCATTTTAATAACTTATATTGACCATTAGAACATCCTCTTACCGCACAATGAGTAGACATTTTTCGTAAATTTTCTCTATAAAACTTGCAAAATTGTTTTGTTTATCTCCCAAGTTTTTGCGCATGACATTTGTAAATACTTGCGCATGTCAACTATCCAATTTCGCAAATCCTGTATTAACTAGACACTAGATACTAAATAATCGGTCTTGAGTCTGGATTTCTCGTCTGGTATCGGTGCAATACCATACAGTATCGGTATCGAAATCACGCGATACTGGTATCGAAAGTATCGTTAATGTTGGTACTGTTTGGTATCGTTTGGTCTCGATGCGATACTTTACAGTCTCGACTTCGAGATCACGCATACAGGTATCGAAAGTATCGGTTATGTTGGTATCGTTTGGTATCGCTGCGATACCATACAGTATCGAGATCGAGATCACGCAATACTGGTATCGAAAGTATCGGTTATGCTGGTATCGTTTGGTCTCGGTGCGATACCTTACGGTATCGATATCGATACTAATATCAAAAGTTATCGGTTATGTTGGTAGTGTTTGGTACCGATTGTATCATTTGGTATTGAACTCGGGTCATCAAGAGAACTTCCATGTTATTTTTATAAACGATTTGTAATTTGAAATAGTAAATTTGTATAATTAATGAAATATATATATGGCTCATTTATTATAAAAAAAAGTTCTCTAAGCTGGTTGTATGACATCATGTTTATCATTTAATTTCTCATCTGCTATCTTTGTTTTAATTTAACTAATTGTGTGGTACCACTTCTGTATTTTAATTTCTTATCTGTTATCCTTATTACAACTTTTTCTACCGTGATTAAAAGGAAAGAAAAGATTTTTTCAACATTTATTTCTATATGAAATTTTTACAAATTATTAAACTATGTTAAACAGTGTGTAAAAGCGGACAAAAAGGTAAGGGAGGGGGGGTGGTGTTCGGGGTAACTACCCCCTTCCCTTACCTAAGAAACGTCAAACTTCAAAATATTATTGATAAAATTAAAAAAATAAGAGAAAATAAAAAAAATTTATATAACCATTCAATATATTTACTATTACTATCTTATAACCTTTCTAAAATCATTCTAAATATCAAATGAAACAGTTGTTTTATTTTGAAAAAACGCAAACCTTATTTTTTATATATTTTTTGGTCCGACTACCCCCTTAGAACAATGACCTGGATCAGCCCCTGCAATGTGTAATTTTCCATGTCGTTATTCCAACTCTATCGAATTTTTATTCCATTCAAGCGAAAATTTTCTGTGCGGATATAATCTCCAAGGGAATAGTTTTGCAATCATTAAAGAATGTTTTTCATATAATTCTCCAAAGAAAATTGCTTGTGATTCAATGGTTAATGATTATTCTAAACGAGTATTAGAAATGGTTGTTCAAAGGGAATTAGTTTTGTAGCTATCATTAATTAGAGTTTTTCATATAATTCTCCAAAGGAAATTGCTTGTGATGCAATCGTTAATAATTATTCTAAACGCTTATAAGAAATGATTGTTTAAAGGGAAATGGTTTCGTAACAGTCACTACAGTTATTTTAATTTAATTAATTGTGTAATATCGCATTCATATTTTAATTTCTCTTGGTATAGTTACTTCAATTAAATCTCTCGTGGTATCGTAATTCTCGCTTTGTTCTGTGTTCAATATTCAACAACTAAACTTTAGTTTTAAACAATTAAACATAAGTATACTTTAGTTATTAAAGAAAATTAATCATTACTCGTTATGCCTTTTACAACATCTTTAATCTGGGATTATTTCAAGAAAAATATAGGTAAGCACTACTTACTAAGTATTTTTTATACTTTATCTCAAAAGGTAATTGCCGGCAATTTCGGGAAATAATTCTTGTTACATATTATTGTTACATATAATATGTTAACTTGCATTCTCGTAAGTTTGCGTGGCCAAGCGGATAAAGTTATGGCATGTACGCGCGGAGTTCTGATTCAAGTCTTTCATGAGTATTTAAGATTTTTTAATTTTTTTTTAATTAAAAATGCAGGTTTTTTTTACATTTTGACGTTTTAACTATTATTGTTTATTAACTATCATTATTTGAAAAAAAATTAATTTAATTGGTGGAGCAATAATTCATAAATCGCAAAGCACAGTGTGCTAAATTGATGGCCAGGTTGTATGCCGGCCCACTCTAAAAAAATTAAGTTCACACCTATCAAAGGGTCTTTTTTTGGTAATAATATTTTTGAAATTATTCAACTCTTTTGACATTTTTTAGAGGTAAAGTTTACAGTAAATGCCCACAAAACTTAATTTTGCCTCAGGCCCCAAGTGAGTTCGAAGCGTTCTGGTTCTGTTGTTTTTAATAAAAATAAAATAAAATTATAATAAAAAAGTAAAACCATTTTATTTGTTATTAAACTGTATTTTACATTTTCAGGAGAATCTGCTCTGTGTAAAACTTGTGGAAATAAGCTTGCAACAAAGCAAGCTAATACTACTGGCTTGCGAAAGCATATTCAAACACAACATGGGAAGTTATTCATCGAACTTTAAAAATAAGAAGACGAGCGAAGATCACAAGTTGATGAAGAACTAAACGTAATTGAGGCAGGTGCTTCTGGATCCGCAAAAGATGTAGCCGTCAAAACTCTCACTCTCCCGAAGAAAGCGATTACAAAAAAGTGGCCACTTCAAGATCGGTGTCAATTAGTAGTTGATCATGACATCATTACTTTGATTGCTACTGAGTGCTTGCCGTTCAGTTTTGCTGATTCTGAAAATTTTAAGAGGTTTATGAACAAAATATTACCAAATGCCACAATAAAACATTCAACGACCTTCTCAAAAAATAAACTCCCTTAGCTTTACCATACACTGAAGATAGTAATGCATGAAGTTATGGAAAAAGAGCTCATAGATCTTAATCAGGTTGCCATAACCACCGACCACTGGACATCAAGGGCAAATGATTCATACATGTCCGTGACATTACATTATATCTCGCCAGACTTTGCTCTAAAGAAATTTACATTAGAAGTGTGCCTATTCAAAGAGCGACACACTGGTATCAACATTACAAAAACACTTGATAACACAATCTCATACACTGAATCATTAAAAAAAGTACCCAATAAACTGTGTGTTATTGATCAGGCATCAAATATGGCATGTGCTCTAAACAACAGTGTGTCTTTAATAACTAAAGAAGAAGGTTCTGTTACATGCAGTGATCACAAACTCAACACTGCACTTCAAAGAACAGTTGAGGGTACCCCGGAACTGAAAGATGCTTTTCTTAAAGCCAGCTCACTTACTACCAGGCTTTATAAATCTACAGCCTTCTGTGCTTCGTTGAAAGATGCTTTTTCTAGGTTAGATTTGAGTTATCTCAAAATACCCTCCACAGTAACCACGAGATGGAACAGCCATTATGATATACTGCACGTTATGCTTTGACTGAAAGTTCCACTCATATACTTACGCGATACAGAAGGTGATGATTGGAAGAAAATCGTACCTACAGATAAATAGTTCTTACTCTTTGAAGCTATTGTTCCAGTACTTAAATCTGTCAAAGAACTATCAGTTTTTTTATCTTCTGACACAGAGATCCGAATTGACATGTCACTGTGAAAAGTAACAGCACTCATCAACTTCATCAAGAAAGAAAAAAATAATTATGTTACTCATGGAAACAACAAATTAGTAGAAAAATTTTTGGAGGATTTATTATCAGAACTAAATAAGAGATTCCCAGACAAAGGCCGTAAATTACCCGCATTTGCACTAGGACATTACCTTCATCCATTTTTTCGTGGACATCTTCTTGATGTTGACGATAAAAATATTCAAAAACTGGTTGAAAACCATCCCACAACCAAAGAACACTTTGAGAATTCTTCATTGTCTGTTTCAAGCTCCAGTAATAACAACGGTAGTAACGATTTCGTTCCTGATAATGCACAAGGTTGGGAGGAAAATGAGTACAATATTATTTTAGCAAAGTATAAGGAAGATACTAATTCACATCATATACACGAAAACCCTCCTATTTAACTTGAAATGGAAAAATACCAAAAATCAATAAGATCCAATAATGCAGGAAAAACTGACACCTTAGCATGGTGGTTGCAGCATGCAGCAGAACTTCCTATCCTTTCGGGTGTTGCGAGATCTTGGTTGGCAACTCCACCAACCTCTGCATCATCTGAAAGAGCATTTTCTGCTTCTGGCCTTGTCATCACTGATCGTAGATAGAATCTCGATAGTGACATGGCAGATAAGCTTGTATTTATAATGCAGAACTATTTATAATGCAGAACTATTCCGCTCTTAAAAATTACATTAAAAAAATGGCCAAATGAACAAGAAATGAAAGTGATATAGGACATGAATCAGACTTATCTTTGCCAATATTAATAGAAGAAAATCCTAAAATACCAACGAAAGTACGGCAAAGAAAAAAACAACGAATGGACAATAGCCAAAATATTGTAGATTATTACAAAACAATAACTAAATCTCTAAAAAGCAATTGTACTTGTATTTTGTTAATAAAAAATTCAATAAGTTACATTTTAATTTTTTGTTTTATTGAGAGTCTCGATTCGAGACCTGCGATACTTTACGATTCTTTTTATTATCGGTATCGTTTGGTATCGAAGCGATACTGATAGTATCGACATTGGAACATAAGCAATATCACACAATACGAGACCTTCCTTCTCGGTATCAAGTGGTATTGAACCGATACTGATTGTATCGACATTAGTATATAAGCGATACCACGCGATACGAGACCATTCTTCTCGGTATCGACTTATACGATACCGATTATTTAGTGTCTAGTATTAACAAATCAAATCGTATCAAATCAAATATATTTCGAAATAGTTATAACATTTCACGGAAAGTTACAATAGTACAAGTATTAATATAAAGTAAATATCTGAATATACAACATAACCTTATAGTCATTGATGAAAAGAGTTATAATAACTGATAGCAATAATACTAATTATAATAGTAATGATTATAACAACAAAAATAATAATAATAATCGTAACAAAATCATAACAATTATAATAAAAGAAGAATTTCATAAATAAGGAAAATAACAGCAGCAGCAAAAATTCAGTGAATAATGACAGCGACAACAAACATTTAGTACGAAGTAGAGAATGGTTGAATGAAAAGAGATAAATAAATAGTAGATAAATAGAGAATGCAAAAATATTGGTACTAATATTAATAATATTAGAATGAAAAAAGTTTAAAAATGGCAGATAGAAAAAAATTTCAAAATGTTAAAAGTATCAAATAAAAAACTGAAGGATCACAAATTGATATACATACTAAAGAATTCCAATATTAATTTGTAGAAATATTTAATTGTATTTTTTTAGCAAATAATTAAAAAGCTTGATTTTGAAACCAGAGATTGAATTAAGAGATTTTAGATCAGAAGGTAGCTTGTTCTATGAGGTAATCGATTGATATTTAATGGATTTATTTCCATATTTAACAGAGTGGTGTTTTGGAATAAATAAGTTTCAGCTACTGATAGGGCGAAGAGGATATTGACTATTTGTACTTATAAAGAAATTGTTGAATGAATGGGAAAGGTTTTTGTGATGATAATTCCAGACAAATTGGCAGTTAAAGGGTATCACAAGATCGCCCAATTTTAATATATTGGAAATTAGGTATAGCACATTAGATTTAAAGTTATTGTACTGAAAAAAATGTTTTCAAAGCTTTATTTTGGAGATGGGACAACCATAAAATGATTTGCCTATGGGATTGTCCCCATACTTGACATGCATATCTTAGATGGGACCCAAAAATAGCATGACACATATTAACAAAGTTTTTAGATTTACATAATGGTGGACTAGATCTGCTGAGTTTCATTGCTAAGTCATTCAGATGGCCTTGAAAAAAAAGATTAGAATCAATTTTAATCCCAAGATATTTAATAGAGTTTAAAGGATAAATTTTTTGTCCGCTTAATCTAAAATTTAAGTGCTTATTAATTGGTGCCAGATTGGATTTATAGATGATTAGCTCTGTTTTGTTAGGATTGAGAGAAAGTTTATTAGAGTGAAGCCACTGAACAAGATTTTCAAGATCATGATTAATATATTTGTTGATTTTTTTTAAGTGATTAGTCAACCAGTAGCATGTTAGTATCATCAGCAAAATGGTAAGCAGTTGCAAATTTAAAAGATGTATTTAAGTCATTAATAAAAAGAAGAAAACGAAGTGGTCCTAACACTGAACCTTGTGGGACACCATTTGAGCAATTCTGTAAATCAGATTTAGTGCCATTAATGGAAACAATCTGTGTTCTGTTTTGGAGATATGAAGTAAACCATTTTAGTGGGATGCCTCTGATTCCATAATATTCCAATTTTGTGAGAAGGGTGGAGCGATTTACAGTTTCAAAAGCTTTTTGCAAATCTATAAACACCACACATGCAAAGTGCTTATTATCTAGAGCTCTTCTAATTTTCTCAGTAATTTCAATAAATTCAAGGGTTGTGGAACGTTTGCTTCGAAATCCATATTGATGTTGGTACAAGCATTTAAATTTTTCGAGAAACTTGTATAGCCTGTTATGCATAGCCTTCTCAAAAAGTTTGCTTAGGTTGGTAAGAAGGGAAATGGGTCGATAGTCAGAAAAGTCTAGTAAAAAACCTTTTTTATAAATTAGAATGACTTTAGCTACATTGAAAACTTCAGGGAATTTGCCACTTTTAAAAGAATTATTTATCGTAATGCTAAGAGACCTGGAGATGATGTGAGAAGTAAGTTTAAGAAAAAATGTACACTGTTAGGTCTATAACTTTTATCACTTGTAAAAGCATTATTAATAAGACTAGATACCTCATCTTCACTCACAGGGTCAAAAAAAAAGAATGGCATTAGGCAAAATAAGAAAGTCACTATAAGTACGTTTTGATGGCATCACTTTATTGACTAGTTTTTCACGAATAGAGACACAGTAATTATTAAATATATTTGAAACAGTGGCATGGTCTGTGATAATATTTTCATTCAGATTTTGTTATTATTCAGATTTTATGTAATGATGCTTTAACATTTATAATACCTTTTATGCCTTTTCATGCATTTTTTATGTTGTTCATGTTGTTATTAAAATAAGTTATGTAGTATGTACAATACACTATCAAGTTTTTAGTTTGCAAAAGCAATTCAGTACTGAAAATTGAATATAGTTGGCTAAAAAGACAAGAAATCATCGTTGCCACAAGTCATTGTTATAGAAGCTGAAAAGACTGTAACTTAAAAAAATGGATATTACTCATAATGGGGCCGTTCATAAAGGAAGTCGCCCTTTATTAGGCATTTTGTGACCCCATCCCCTTCCCCCTTTGTCACCGATTGTCCCTTTTTTCTATATCCCCCTTAAAAAGGACGTCATAAAATTGAGCCTCCCTTCCCCATATAAATATCATTCAGAATCTGATTAGGTATTTCCACGTTTGTATTTGTTCTTTTGCCTTTCTGAAAAAAATTTATTTAATTTTATTTTAGTCTTATCCGTCATATTAAATTTAATCAAAGTGTATCATGGGAACTTGCCTCACTCATCATCTATCCAAGGATTTCTTAAGTGATCGTCAATTGATATGATTGGAAAAGAGCAGTCCGGTTTGTCTGAAATAGTTGAATAATTCGGAATATGAAGGCCCTCCTTTTCGATTTCATCCGCATTGAACCATTTAGCAAAGATCGTTTTCTCTTCTACTACAACTACGGCCATTAACTCTCTTTTGCGCTTGGCGACAATGCGAACAGGCCTGACTTGCGAAAGAGTAATAGCCATTTGGTTAATAACGTTGGAATGAGTAAAGTTGACGTGCTTTTTGAGCATGACTTGGGAGGCAAAGTACAAGTTACAGCGCTTGCAGATTTTCTAATACAAACTTGGTTGCACAGAGAGAAAAAACAGATGTAAGGAGGAGGTTTGAATGATTTCAATGATCGAGGAATGGTGCTCTAAATATTGGAAGCAATAAGAAAAAATACAGAAGGAAAACAATTCTTGCTGGCGACGTCTGAAATGGATACAGCTTTCAAGCCACATTCTGACTGGCTGATTGGAGGCAAAAATCGACCAGGACTAACATGGAAATAAGAGCTCCTTTCCAAAGCGCAACATTCGGGATCTACACATTTCACAATTTGCGTGAAATATTGACTGGTGCGCATATGAGAGGCAAACCAGTCCTGATCCTTTGATAAGAGATGATGCACATCGAGCTCCGTCTTTTTGTCTGGATCGATATACTCGGCCACCGTTGGAAACTGGTCAATCATCAGACCTAAAATGACCGAGGCACAGCTCTTTCCAGCAAATTCAAAGTTCTGTTTCTCCAACAAAAGATCCACTGTCTTGCCTTAAGTATAAGTCGCAATGCAGATAATTAACTCCTTAAGTCTTATATATATATTGTATTTTGATAAACAGTTGATAATAAAAATGAATTTGAATACCTTGAGAGTCTAAATGAGGTCTATAATGATCATGAGATAGGATCAATCTCGCTAACTCTTTACTTAGTGTAGCCATCCTTCTCTCGGCTCGATTGAAAGCACTCCGTCCTGGCGCATTCGTCATAATGAATAAGGCATCCAAATCATTTGTAAGGAAATGATGAATTTCTGTAAACAAAATAGATGTTTAAATTAAAAGAAACATAACTGTATTGATAGAATAAAAAATTTGAAAAAGTAGGCTATACCAGATTCGATGACTTTGGCGTATCGTGGATTTTCATCTGGTTCACCATCAACACTGAAGACAACCACTGGCTTGAACAACTTGGTGAAAGGATCTTTTGTGATAGAATCAAACTCTGGCAGAGTCAAAAGTTGTTCAAAGTCCAATCCGTGAGCATAAGCTATCGATGATGAATGCTTTCCAGATCGAATGGCAACATAAGTGGGACCGAAATAGAAAACTGCGTCAGATTTTTCAAGCCTATCTGGTTTGATCGCAATACCTGCGTAGACGGATGGGATGAGTTTGTGCTTTGCACCGATAACCCAATCATGATCAGGAAGAGAAACTCAATATTCCATATGCATCAATATAGAAGCATGTTTGATGGCAGCGGTGATTCCAATAGGGATTGAGCTTTATTGTCTTGACTTATAAAGCACATATCCTTGGGGCCCAAAAATGAGCAAACTTTTTCCACATTTTTTACAGTTGCTATACAAAATGGACCATCCACGTGACTTGAATGGAGGTTATTTTGAGCCCGCATCAACTTAACTGGGACCGTGTGGACGTGTCTCTTTCCTTTAAGCAAATCGCTCCGTTTTGGCAGCAAACGAGTATATAAAGCACTTCTGCTAAAATTGTAACCTCTCTTTTCGAGCTCAACACCAAGCTCATCCAACAATTTTAGGCTTTTTAAAAGTAATTAAAAAATAATCAGTGAATAAGTTTAGAGGCTGAAAAGTTATATTGAGACCTAATATAGTCCATTAAAATTATTTATTATCTAAAGTTGTACTCTCACTCTATACACTTCAGATTGTCTTTTCTCATGGGTCGCAGATCCATGTTCAGCAAGTTGAATGATGACACGCAATATTTCATATTGTTCTACCTCAATAGTAGGACGACCGATTTGTCACGTACTTTAAGAGCTTTTTACACTTCTGGGTGGTTAGCGAACACCTAAAGTAACGAATGAACTATACAAATAAGTTAATGTTTATTTTCCACAATGTTATTATTGTAACTTATTATTATATGATGTGATAAATATTACCTGATTCATGACAGTTTTCTTTCAGCTCTTGATTTTTGTTTTGACTTCATATTGCCAATCAACTTGTTTAGATTACTCGTAAGCTCATTAACATTGGCCTTCTTCTTTTTAATGGTTTCTTCTTCAGCATCGGTCCATAAGCCACTTCTTATTCTGCTCTTCATAGCAACTATTTCTTGATTCAAAACAAAGATCTCTGCTTTGATTGTGTCTTGAGCATGAGTCTTGGCTTTCTTCGTCTCAGTTTGAACTGTGCTCAGGATGTCGTGTCGAGAGGCATCTGAAGTAGTATCAACGACATCTATTGGCTCAGTAAATTGATCTGAAAAAAGCTGGAACTCTAGAGGACGAAAGGATGTACTGGCATGGGAAGGAACAGATTGCTTGGTTGTTTGATGGGCCCAAAATGACATTAAAGAACCCTTTTGTTCAAGACCATTGAGATATATTTTTGGATCAAAGTCTCTTGCTTTTCCTTGATCTCATTCCATACTTTATGGACTTTTTTCTCGAACGGATGAGCATTATTGTAAGATTTTATAAGCGAATTTAGAAGACTATTTTGTCCATCTTTTAATATACTGACAACAATGATCTTTGCCACTTTTGCCATACATTAAAAAAATAATAAGGAAATATGCTTTATGTAATAATTGCTGCACAACCAATTCCCTTTGGACAATCATTTATAATATTTGCTTAAGACAATCATTATTAATTTTCGCACAAGCAATTCCCTATGGACAAATATTTGTAAAATTCTATTTAATAATCATTAATGATATCAACACTAGGTACTTGGGGACAAATTTCGCAAAAAGAATTAGCGCGAAAACACGTAGCGATCAACTAATGATATATATGATACGAGAAACTACCAAGGGTTGAGCCCATTTTTATATAGTTAATTGTAATATATTCAATATATTTATATATAAAAAAATAAAATTTAAATAAATATCAACACGAATTTCTTTCCTTTATTACGATAAATAAAAGCATACCATTCCCTTACGTTAACTTCATAAAAACACATGTTTACATAAAAAAATTATATAAAGTGACCCTAATGACCCCCTCCCCCTTATCCTTTTTTGTCCATTTAATCTGGACCCCTCCCCCCTCTGATTTGGATGACGTCCTTTATGGATGGCCCCAATATTGAGTTAAAAGGTATATAAAGATATATCATGGCCTACTTAAAGTATACGGCCTAATATTCTGCATTTTTGCCGAAAAAAAAGAAGGGCAGTTTTTTTGCAATTTTAAATGAAGGTGTTATTCAACATAAACTAAAAGTTCTGTTAGTAGAACAAAGAATACTTGTCTTGTTGGCTATTTATTAATTGATTTAAAACAAAATGTAGTGACAGTTTTTTGATTTAATTTCAATGAAGAATTACAAACCATAAAGAGTTATAAAAAGTTATGTCAATACCAATGAATACTTACGAATCATAAAAAGTTTAAATGATAAAGTTATTTGTAAATATGCTAAACTGTATGCCAACTAGCTCATCTGTTATATGTGCAAAATATTTTCAAGCAAAAGATAATTTAAAACAAGGAGAGAAACCTAAATTCTCTTTAATAAAACAATAGATTCTCCTTAATAAAACAATAAAAACTGGTTAAAAGATCCTGCCTAATAAAACGAGGTCCTCGTTTTATTAGGCAGAATATTTTTGGAGTTCGTTTTATTAGGCAGGATATTTTAGCACCTTGTTTTATTAGGCAGGATTATTTTAGCATGATGTCCTCGTCGAGGATATCATGCTAAAAGATCCTGTTTAAATAAAGTTTATAAACAATACCCACTCTACATCCAAATTTCGTGGACAAATAACAATTGCAAAAATTAGTATTAATGAGATTCCAGTAATTAGTCATCTGATCATTTCTGTTCCAGAATGTTTAAATTTGTAAATGCTAGAAAAATATCGAGCACACAATTCTAAATACATTGGTGCTACGGTATGTAGCTACCAAATGTTTAAACTTAATTATAATGTTGTATTTTACACGGTATTGCTTAATACCAGAAGAATTGAGATTCTTATAACCACATTTTGAGTTAATTAATATCACAAGTTATTGCTAACATACCATAAGTTAATGAGATTATTATACAAGTTACTGAGGGCTTTTATGAAATAATTTTACAAGAGTTGTCTATAATCTTAACACAGTGTTTTTTTATAGTCATAAAAATGCCCTGCATAAGTATGTTTAAACACTTTACTACTTACGTACAAAATCATGCAGAATCTTTTCTTTTTTTAACTTGTTTTGGTTTTTGAAGTTAAAAATAAAAAAATAAAGAAATAAAACATACATTATATCATCATCAAAAATATGTTTGAAAAATTTTTGATTGCTGTCTTTATTAAAAATTTATTTTGGTAATATTGGCGATACAATATGCAAAATTATTACGCAAAAGTGGCCCAAATGTTGCAAGAAATGTCTGAATAATATTTAAAGAAATGTGCATACAGAAATAAACAGAATATTCTGGTGAAACAGGTCTGAACTTTTCAAAAATGGTATACGATACAAAATATTTAAGAACATTCATTATATAATTTTTAAGAACATTCTGTACATAATAAAAAATGCCTCAGTTATAAAAATTTATAGTAATTGATTGAGAAATGCAATCATGGAAACTTTGACTATTTTTTTAACAGCACTTTTGGTGTGCGAGCTTAGTGTGCAACAATCATGGAAGCAATTTTTAAAGATTTAGTATATTATTATCAGAAGATAAAAATGGTTCTAAAAAAGTTTATTTTATGGAGTTGTGGATTTACTTGAATTGTGATAAACTATCCAGATTTCCCCCATTTAAGTATACCAAGTTCAAAGATGATGTTACAGTTAAACAGGAAATTATTTTAACAGCAGATATATATAAAACCTCAAAATTTACAAATAAAGTGTTAAATCCAAGAAAGTTTAAACAAAATGATAAAAACCTAAACTTTGATTAGCTATGGCATTGTGGATAAAAGTTTAATACAAATCTTTCTGCTCAGTTGCAGTAGTTAAATAGTTCTTTTTAATTAAAGATCTTTTAAGTTACAATTATTATTGTGATCAGTAAGTTCGGCAGCATCAGTAGATGAATTAACTTTTGGTTACTTAAAATTTTGTCCTCTGAATGAGCAACTAAAATTAAAAGCTTATTTAAAGAATATTAATTAAATTAACAATTAAAAATTTTTTTTCAACAAATTTTTACTCCAGTCATCCTCTTTGAAGATATCTCTGTCAGAAGTAGTAGAGAAGGCATCTTTCATATCCATATCGAAGGTTATCTGGCAAAAAGTTTAAAAATGGTTTTGTAAATATCAACAGATAAACAATATATTGACAATTTATGTTTGTGAATCATTTTCTATTTCATATTTTACTTTTAATGTTACTATTAATGTTGATTTGTTATTCTGAACTGCTCAGTTGGTTTTAAATTTATTTTGCTTTATAAAAACTTAATAAATCTCTAACAAACCAGTAATATACAACTAATATAATATAGTAATATACAACTAATATATTTTTTATTATTAAAAAATATATTAGTTTATAATATTAAAGTTAACCTAAGATGTTTTGATTAATGTGGAATAACTAAATATATAAACAATACTACATTCTTTGGGCAAAGGCAATTTTTATTAAATAAAAATTTGTTTCTATTGAAAAAAAAGTTGTTTCTGTTAGAAAATAATTTATTTCTTGCTGAACAAAAAGTAGTTGCAAGAATAAAAATGTTTCTTAATTTTTTGTTTTGATTTTAGAGCGTTTTTATTTTTTAATGGCCTTTTATTTTTTCGGCAAAAATGCGGAATATTAGGCCCTATACTTTATGTTGGCCATGATAGAGCAAATAAAATGATTGAGAAAAAGTAGCCTAATGAGGCTTCTTTTTCTCAATTAAAATGTAAAATTTTGTTACAACTCCTTTTTGTTGAGAGTTTACTTCTCCCTTTTCTAATGTTAAGAGTTTTTATCTCCTATTCTAATGTTGACAGTTTTTCTCACTGTTGTAATGTTTAGAGAATTTAACAAAACTTGTTATATTCTCCTAAAATTAAATTCTCCTAAAATTATTAAAATTAATAAAGAAAATTTGTTAACTTAAAAAATTAAAAAATCACACGTTGTTTATGATTTGCTTAGATATAGAACACACATTTATTATTAAGTTACATAGATTGGCAGACGACAACATAGCATATCGTGAAGTTAGAGTTGCTGATTTTATCTCCCATTTTTTCATGTTAAGAAAAATTAATTTTCGGTTTTTATATATTTTATTATTCTTATGTTCATAGTCATATCATTTTGATATATACTTTTTTATTTTTTATATAACTTTTAAAATTGTTTGTTTTTGTAAATTTTAACTTTTTTTAACAACTATTTATTAACAAACTATATAAATAGTAACTTAAGACTAATTATAAAACATAAATAACAGAAAGAAGTATATTTTTTAAATGCAAATTATAAAATATTTAAGTTATCAAAAACCAAAAGTTAAGTTCTCTTAACATTACAAAACGGAAGAAGAACCCTTTTACTCTAAGGTCGCGGTGTGTTGTTTGTAATCATTAGACAATATTCAATATTGAACTCACAGTAAATTATTCTGATTATTGTCATAATTTATTTTGATTATTATCATAATTTAAAAAAGTATTTTTATGTAATTTATTGCGATACCAAAAAAATGTAAATTTTTGACTAGCGCCTTTATTTTTATTTACACCTGCATTAAACATATGTATGATAACAATTAACTTAAGTCTGGAGCACTACATTACTGCTCCAGACATAAGTAAGGACGCGTTTTTAAAAAATACTGGAGTGCAACTTACTGATATTGACATGCACCTTTTATGGGAAAAGGGCTGCGTGGTGGTATTTCGATGACAATATAAAATCTAGCAATCACGGATGCCCAGACTATAACTGATGTAAACCAAGTTCATATTTAATGTATTTAGATGCAAATAATTTTTACGGCTGGGCTATAATGCAGCATCTTTCATGTCAGGGCTTTCAGTAGTGTGAGCCCTAAATTAAGATAGTCCTTAAAATTTCGGATAATGCTTCAGAAGGTTTTTTTGTCGAAGCTGATATTGAATATCCTGAGCATTTACATGATAGCCACAATAACTACCCCCTCACTCTAGAGAAAATGGTGATTGATAAAGAATGTTTGAGTCAATACCAACAAAAAAAGTCTAGAAAACTTGACGTAAAATTTACCAAATGTGAAAAGCTTGTTCCTAACTAACGAAACAAAGAAAAATACATTGTTCATTATTCAATCGGGATGCAAGTTATCAAAATCCATAGAGCTCTAAAGTTTAGACAAAAATGCTGGATAGCTTTGTATATCCAGATAAATACCGATTTAGGAGCTAAAGCTACTACAGGTTTTGAAAAAGACTTTTTTAAGCTGATGAACAAAAGCGTGTTTGGAGAAACTATGGAGTGACTTTGCAAAAGTATAGGCGTAAACCTTGTTTGCGGAAGTGAAGAGGAACGATTACGGATGCTTGTTGCTGACCCAGCTTACTTATTACCTAAAATATTACACCTAATGTATGAGTTCGGGTACAATCAGATTAAATTAAAATGTAACCAAAATACACAACTACTATATACCGCTACTGACAGTTTATTGGTTTAAATGGAACCTGAAGATATTTACAAAAACATGTTAAAAAATTCTGAAAGGAACGATTTTAGTAAATATCCAAAAAATCATCCATGCTTTAACTAGACTAATAAAAAGGTTGTTGTAAAATTCAAGAACAAATCCATTAGCCGCTTCATTTAAGAATTTATTGCTTTACGACCCAAGATATACTCGTTCTCGAAGCTTGAGGATATAAAAAGAAGATAGGAAAAGTAGTTTACAGGAAATTAGCTAAAAAACATCTCAAACATGAATTGTACAACCAATGCATAAACGATCAAATTGAACTTAAACACTCTCAGATTAAAATTTACAGCAAAGGACACCAAATTGGCGTATATGAGCAAGTAAAAACCTCTTTATCTCCTTTTGACACTATATTCTGGATTGATTCAGATGGATTCAACACTCTTGTATATGGTCACAAACTTATTTAAGTATTCTATTAGGAGGTAACAGAGTTCCAGTCGGAACAAGTTTTAACTTTTCACAAACGAATTGTCTATTTGGTCCACCAACAAGACAATAATGTGCTGGTTGACCTATTTATCCCACAACTGAATCAATAGAATAAGTCTTTCAAAACCAAATAGAATCAGTGGCCCTTTTTTGACTTCCTTCTAGCTTACCTGGCAAATAATTTTGCCATATTGATTTCTTTCTAAGCCATTCACCAGCTTCAATATAGGAAACTTTTGCTGCACCTGCAAGCTTTTTAATAGCAAACAGCAAAGTTTTTTTCACTAATAAGAGTGTAGTTTGGCTATTAATTGATTTTTTGACAGCAGGTAAATCTTTTACCCATGCAACTGATTTTTCAGCCATTAGCAGCTCTTGAGCACACTGGCGACCAAAATGTTTTTCAGCGAGTGTGTGATTATTGTTCAACAATGCATAGTTCTCGCTGATTTTCAGCTGCAGCTCACCTGATCTTAATTTTATTTTTTTCAAGAAGTTTTGTAGAGCTGCCTTAAATTCACTTCCAGCATCAACTCAGGTAAGATTAGGCCAGGTGAGAGGTTATTTATATGTGAGATATTTATAGGTATCTGGTCCAACTTTGCTAATAGGAAGAAAAATCAGATCACGTTGGTGAACTTTATAAGGATTAGTTTAGTTAACCTTTGCTCTTGGTATATAGGAAGGAGGAGGCAAATAAATTAGCCATATTGCTTGCTTTTTTAGCCATTCACCAGCTTCTTTGTCGGAATCTTTTGCTGCACCGGCAAGCTTTTTAAGAGAAAACAGCAAAGCCACGCCAATACGCTTTTGGGCTATAATAAATCTGAGAAAGCTCCATTATAACCTTTTAATTAGAAAGATTTGTCTACAATATAAAAATTGGAGAGTTACTAAAAAACACAAAAAGCAAACAACTCAATAAGGTAGCTAAAGATAACAAAGAAGAATTTGATAAGTATGTTAGCAAGTTGCGTGGTAAGAAAAGGTCACAAATTCGTGCTAGATTTGCAAGAGTTACTTGTTATATATACTTATATGTGCCTAACCATGATTTAGAAATAATAAACATTTCCAATAAAATTATTTTATGACTGAATTATTACCTATTGAGGATTGAGCAAAAATGTATGAAGTTATAATATATATTTAGAATGGTTTTTAACATTCGTAGTGAAAAATATGTTTTATCAAGTTCAATATATCTACTGATATATTTGCTTGTTATATTGTTAGGAGCTAGTATTTGTCGAATAGCAGTATCAGCTCCTAAAAAATTATAACTTACATTTCTTTTTATTAGGCGTTGCTCTAAAACAGCAACATATTTTTTTTCAACAGCCTCTTGAGCTTCTTTACAATCCACTTTATCAACAAGGACACCTTTTTTCAATAAGTGATTTTACGGTTTTAGAATAGTTTTCTACTATTTCAGAGAGACATCTATATTTAGTCGTTCAATTGGTAATATCAGCATATTAACTATCATTAACAGTGAAACATGAATATCTACCGCATGGGTGATTACCGATATGTAATAAAGTAATTATATCGTTTTGATTTTTACTTTCAGTTAAGGCTAGAAAACAATAATCCACTTAAATTCTCCATGAGTTAAAAGTTTTACATTTTCTAATGACCCAACATGCACAGCTTTTTGAAAAGCTTCAATGTGCCAAATATTTTCAAATTTTTTGCTTGTATGACAGCTATGGTAAAGATACTTTACAACATCAAGCTGGTTAAATCTCATTACTTCTATAAGAAAAATAGCATTCCATACGAGGAAATAATCTTCGAGCATCATTTGAAGCTGAATTCTCTTTCTCTACAAGCGAACCGACAAATATCTTTTCGAGGAGCAACGCTTATAATATTGTTTTCTCTTGAAAGAGTTATACCCATTTTATTGTTAATGCAACAAACTTTCAACCAAAGATCTCAAAATAATATGACTACCAAAATGGCTCAAGCAGTAATAAACTTGCAAAGGCGTTTTCTTAATTTAGTCGAAGCTGTGTTCGACAGAAAAGATGGTCTTAAGCAAAAATTTGATCAAACTCATAAAGCATGACAATCATGAGTAAACCCTCGCCTTGGACTAATAAACGCTACTCTTATTGCTGTAAAACATTCAGGTAGCCAAACTGAAATAAACGCTGCTTTAAATGCATATTGAATCGCTTTTGGTGTGAACGCTGATCCGGTTTTGGTATCCCCTTCCCTTAACCCCAGTTTAACTATGTTGTTCCTGAGCTTATCGCCTTAGCAGGAGATGTAGCTCTTTTTGATTCAAGCTTAGGAGTTTGTGGTCTAGCTGCATCTATGCTCAATTAGATAAATGCAACTATATTGTTAACCGGCAAGCTAAACTTTGTTCATCAAAAAAATAAAAAAATACAAAAAATTAATAAAATTGCAAAAATACAAAAAAATTTAAAAAAACCGTTAGCTTTACGTGACATTCGGCCAGGTGGCGTAAGCCTGACTTTTTTTGTCTATTTTTTTTCGACTTTCCAGAAGAAAGGTATCACCCTACAACACCACCAATAATAGCAGCCATTGCAACAAATAAATATTCATTTGTTGTTTGTTCTTAACTAGGTTGATAAAAATCTCTAAATTCTGGTTCTTTAGGTAAATCTAAGAAACCAGTATCAATTTGAAGGTTTTTAACTTTGTAAACTTCTCGATACAAGCAACTAGCCTGCACATAACTGTTTATTTTTTTGTTTTAAGGCGTTTTTGGCAGCAATTTTCTCATTTATTTTATCGATTGTTTCTATTCGCTTTTGTTCCCACTCAGCTTGCGCTTTTCGGAGCTATTATACGGCTTCATCCAATCCTTGTACTGTTAGCTTGAGCTCCGACAAAGCTAACAGCGTTAGCTCTAAACAAAGTTGCTCTGATTCCTGCCATATTCTTTTTGAATAATTTTTATATTCATTTGATTTATTGTTTTGTAGGAAGATCATTTTTCATAACAGTGACTGGTATCCACTCCATATCAACTGCTTTTTGACGAATGAGTTCACCCCCAATTAAGAATAGACCAAACTTACCAATATCATGCATTTTGAAATTAAGTTCAGTTTGTTTTGTTATTTTAACTTTTTCAAAAAACAGCTAACCCTTCTGTATTAAAGCCGACAAGGATGCTGTGATAGGCAACGCAAGCGAATACCTTTTTAAAAGGAACGTCCTTGTTATAGATATTCATGAGGCTGGGTAAATAAAAATGAGCAATTGCTTTTAATCAGTAATTGGTCAGTTTAACGTGAATAAAACCTTCAGTAATTTTGCTTAAGTTTTTGTTCACGTAAAGCTGAACAGTTACTGAGTAAATTGTTTAGCTTTACGTGAATAAAAATTTGAGATAAACTCCTCAAGTTTTTATTCACGTAAAGCTGACCAATTACTAAGTAAAAGCATTTGCTCATTTTTATTGACCCGGCCTATGTTCAGAATCTATCTATGCTTTATAAAAAAACTCACTGCTTTAAATGGAAGTTTATCCAATTAATTTTATGTGGTTTCTATTTTTTAATAACAACAATTCCTTGAAAGTTAACCCCAATAACTAAAAACAAAGTTGTTTTAAAAATAATCAACTTTATGCTCAATTTTATTTGTTATATGTATCCTTTTAGAAATATAAACTATTCCTCATGTTATAAATCTCAAAAGGTTTAACTGATACAATATATCAATATGCGTTAATTTAAGATCTATAGGATCACCTATGGTTTTACTATACTATTAATTCAATTAAATAAGTGTTAACGTTACTCCAAGAACTTTTTTAAGAGCTTGGTATTGACTAAGCTTAACACCACAGCTCAGTTTAAAGAAATCAATGTCAACAAGCCATTTTACAGTTACTGTATAATTTAAGCAAATCTTTTGAATTTTTTGCTTTTTTTTTTACCATTTCAGCAAACATCAATGCTTGGAAAATTTAAGGGAAAGGAGGTGAAAATGGGATTCAGTTTTTCATTTAAAAGAAATATATTTTTATACATATATGCATATTCTTTAACATACAAGGTCATCTATTAGTTGTGGGAGCAACCAAGTTGTGTAAAACAGAGTTTTTGCTGCACCTTTCTGAAAGGAGGCCGTGAGTCTTTGTGTTTATTGTTTGCCCAACAATAAAAAAACAATCAAACATACTTATACAGTAAAAATATTCGTGATGAGCGGTTTCATGTCGTGCCCGCGTTTTGGATTGAACGGTATGGTGTGCAATGTATCGTTAAGCTCATAAGTAAGGTGATGAAAGGAAATAAATGTATTTTACTTATTGATATTTTATAACTGAGTCTGACCTTAATAGCCGCCTATCACCTTTGGCAAAGTAAGCAATTAGCGGTCATCATATAAAACATAATCTTTGAATATTATACTGCAATCTGAGCAAATGCTTAGCAATCCTGAGCTACCATTTGAAAATTGCTGAACATATAATTAATAGAAAAAATGGAAGAAGACAAGCAGTCAGAAGTAAAAATGAAATGAGTTAGAGCTTGGCAGATATCTGCTGCAAAGCGGAAAGAGAAACAAGCTGAATTACTAAATGAGCTTGAAATAAGTATAAAAAGAACTTTTAAATTTTGGCCAGTTATTGGACTTTAACAGCTAGCTACGCTAACAAAAGACATATAGCATATTCTAGAAGTGATTTGCTAACAAATTGAAGGCCACTTTTTGTAAGACTATCCGATTGAACGGTTGATTGACCTAACGCTAAATTAATAATATAATAATCACCTGTCTTTCTGTCTTGAATTTCCATGCATTAAAACGTGCTTCGTTTGGGAGTGTAACGCTAAGCTTCCATAAAACGCAGCGTACAGTATCATACAAATGAAGTTTTAGCAAAGCTCTCCATAAATGGTCTGTACAATATAACATTAGTCTATTTACACCATAGCAAATGGTACCACAACAAACAGAAAAATTTAAAAGACATATATAAATGGCATCCTCACCTGGAGTATAATCTTGAGAAACATGAGGTTGTTTAAAATTATAAGTATAAAATGTGCTACTATACTTTGGTTTAAAGTTGAAACCATTGTGGACAAAAATAATGGGTTAAATACGGTTTTCAATATCGATAATAGTTATTGGACATTGACTTGCTCCTCATATTGCACATTGGGCAAAAATTGTCTACAAATGGCAAAATTATTTATGGGTTAAATATGGACATGTGATACATGTTTATGGAGGTTTTTAGGGTCAAGAAGTTCGTTTTTGGGTTTTATTTTAATTTTGGAGTGATAATGACAACACAAGTGGTTATTTTAGGTTTTGCCAAGGGTGGTCATGGAGTGTCTCGATGGTTTTTAAATTAGATGGGGCATTTAATTTTCTAAATATAGGTAAATGTGGTCAGGGAATAAATAAAATTAAATCTGGGGATATTCGATTTTTAAAAGTGATCATGAACGCTCAAAAGGTTATTTTAGTGGTGGTCAAGGGTGGTCCTTAGATGTCCTGATTTTCTTCAAGTAGATGGGACATGTTTTACGTCTAAATATGGGTATTTGTAATTAGGGAAGTAAAAACTGGGCATACTCGGTCTTTAGGAGTCGTCATAAACACTTCGGTGATCATTTTAGGGGTAGTAAAAGATGGTCCTAGAATATCTCGATGGTTTTTCAATTAGATTTTACATGTTTTATGTCTCAACATACAAAACTAAAATCAGTCTTTACTTTATTAACTACTGAGCTAGATAAACAACGACTAAATGTTTTAACTGGGTAATTGATATCAGGAAAATCAAATCTGGTTTTATTTGGTCTCCAGGAGTGGTTATGATTGCATAGGTAACTGTGGTTATGGGTTGTCAAGACATTTTCGTAATTTTTATTTATTTTATATAAATAATTTCTTTGATATTGTGAAAATAAACAATTAATGTTCAATGAAATTGAAGATTGTTAACATGTTTTTAATATATATATATATATATATATATATATATATATATATATATATATATATATATATATATATATATATACATATATATATATATATATATATATATATATATATATATATATATATATATATATATATATATATATATATATATATATATATATATATATATAAGAATCTAGGTGATGACATAAATTATATATTAGTA
Source organism: Hydra vulgaris (assembly GCF_038396675.1). Classification (NCBI taxonomy): domain Eukaryota; kingdom Metazoa; phylum Cnidaria; class Hydrozoa; order Anthoathecata; family Hydridae; genus Hydra; species Hydra vulgaris. The sequence continues at coordinate 24,117,425 of NC_088920.1, forward strand.
CATCCAGAGCCCCTTAGCCTCCTTAGGTTAATTGGAGTTTTTGACTTTTCCGTGCACAAACAAGAAATCAAAATCTTTTTTTCTCGTAAACAAATAAATTTCTCTTTACTAAACTAAGCTCTTCTTTTTACATAAATAAAATCTTTTCGCTTACGTAAATATAATTAATTAATAGTCTCTACACTGATGGATCCAGCATTTTTTGGTGTTTGAGGTAGCTAACTTTCAGACATGAAGCGCACTCCAAACACTCTTTTATGTTTATACTTATGTCAAATAATGATTTTATGCAAACAATTGCAATGATTGAAGGCAAGGAAAAATTAGGCCTCAAAATTTCATCCCTCTCCCACCCCAGCCTCCCACCCCAGGCAAGTATTTGATAAAATAATTTTTGTACTGGTTAGCTTCAAAAGCTGCAGAAGCGATTTCTATTGTTGGTAATTTTCAATATTTGATTTTTATTATAGGTTCAAAAATTGATGGATTAGTTGCTGAAAACGTGTGGATATTATTATAGTTGCTGGAGCTTTAATTATACTACTAATTGATATATATAACAAGAAAAAGAAACGCACTTTTAGAAATACAAGACGTTAAATTATAAAAATGTCATATTATAATCCAGGAACAAGGCTATATTAATACCAGATGGCGCTCTAAGTTTTTGTGACTCTAAATATGCTTTTGTTAATGATAACACAATAAATATTGGATAACCAAGCAAATATGCTAAATATTATGCTATTGAAGCAGATAAGAAAGTTAAATTAGAAAGACTACAATGGTATCGCATCCCAGATAGCGATCAAGATAAATGCCCAAGATTGATTAACAACTTACCAGCTGGTAGCGACGGCCAGTTCATAGGAGGTTGTCCTTTTTTTTAATTTATTTCGTCATTTTCATAATATGTTGTTTACAAAATATTTTGAGTTGAGATATGACCAGAGCAGGCAGAAGACATAAGTCTTACCATCTAGCCCCGTTGTATCGTTTACACTATCATAAATCTATCATAAAGTTTTACAATATCAGTGAAATAATATAAATACTTTTAAATAAACATTTAACATTTTTTTATACATAAAAAAAATATTTTTACAGACATAAAAAAAAAATATATATATATATATATATATATAAAAAAGGAAATTAATACAAATTTAAATAAATGAGCAAAAAAATATGTTTTGCTTTTTAGCAAACGAAAGAAAAATTAAGAAATAAAAAAAAGGAGATATTAAAAATGAAATAGAAATTAAGATATGTAATTTTGGAAATAATTATGAAAGTTTGAATTAAAATTATAGTTTTACTTTCAATTGGAAGGAATGAGTTCCACAAATGTGGCCCTCGGTATGTTATTGAGAAATTATATTGTTTTAACAAGGTTTTTGGTACCTGACAGTTATGCAATGAGTTCTTTGTTTGATTTTTATGATTTATAATAAAAAAAAGTTCCTCAAAAATATTTGGCAGCATGCGATATTTCAATCTAAACATGAATAAAAGAATACTGTAAATATTTATTTGATAAAGTGTATTTATTAGAATTTAGTATAAGGTGGCTTGCTTGTTTTTGTTTATTTAAGATACGCGTTATGTTTGATGGATAAGTGCTGGCCCACGCAATATTACAATAACTGATATAGCTATTGATAAATGAAAAGTAGATAGGTTTTAAGCAGTTTTTATCTAACATATGTCTTGCCTTGTTCATAATTCCAATACTCTTTGAAAATTTATTTTCTATTAAATTAATGTGGTCTTTCCAACTTATTTGTTTGACAAGTAAAACGCCAAAGAAATTAATGCAGAATGTCCGTTGTAAGTTAGTTTTTTCTATTGAAATATTTGGGAGTTTTTGTTTCAGATTTGGAGGATTTAGAAAAAAGAATATATTGGCTTCTAGTTTTGTTTAGAGATAGTTTTCAACCATTCATTGAGTAAGGTAATTTGTTACACAATCCATAGCAGGTCAGAGGTGAGCAAAACCCTTTCAAACCAACTTTTATATTGGAATAATTTTTATTTGTAAATGTAATCTAGAGACCCCCAACACTCTAAAACTAATATAATTTTTGCCCTACTCTGATTTTTTAGCTCAATATATCAATATTACCACAAAAATTGCAATATTTTACCTTTTAAATATTAGTGAAAATGTAAAAACCATGTAAAAAAGAAATATAGATCAAGCAAGATAATTTTACAACAATTTAACTCCTTCACGGTTTATATTAGTCTATTGACATCATATATTAAAATAAGAAGAAGAAATATGGATATCTATTGTTTATGCTTACTTTTTTTAAAGTGTTTTTCAATAAAACTCCTTAAAATGAGCAATATTTTTTTTAACACTTACCTTTACACAAGCATAAAAACACTCGGCCGCACTAGACTGCACATGTGATCTACTTAAAATTACACTCTCATATATAAATTTAAACTTACAACCAAATTTTCTGAGCACCTACTGAGCTCAGTCAAGCGCGGAGGTGCTAAGCTTTTTATTATTAAGGATATCAAATTGTGACTTTGCCTCAAAAAAATAAAGAAGAATCTTAAAATCTTTTTTAAACACCCTTTCTAATGTTATTGTAAAAAGTTATGGAGCATTTTAACGAGGAGGATGGGAACAAATAAAGATTTAGAAGCTGGGAAAAAATAAGCCCCAAAATTCAATCCCCTCTTACCCCAAACGTGAGGGCAACAAGGTGATAAAATATTTTTTTATACTATTCACAACTAGACTTAATTTCATCAATAAATTCTAATTTTCATAGTATTATCTATCAGCGTTCAGAAATTATGACGATACAAAATTTGTAACCCCCTCATATTGAGGGGGTTTAAAATTAATATGGTCATATTTTTTGAACGCTGATAAAAGATACAATGAAACTTAAAATTTATCGAAGAATATAAGTCTAGTTGAAAATAGTGAAAAAAATATTTTATCAAATTGTTGCCTAGGATTGGAGACTGGGGTCGGAGAGAGATGAAATTTTGGGGCCTAATTTTCCCTGTCTCCATACACTGCAATTTTTGCAAAGCATCATTATTTGACATAAGAATAAGCATAAAAAAATCTACGGAGTTTGCTCCATGTCTGGAAGTTAGCTACCTCAAACACAAAATGATGCTGGATCCGTCAGTATAGTGACTATTATTTATATTTATGTATGCAAAAAGATTTTAAAAATGCAATAAGAAGAGTTTTGTTTAGCGTAGAGAAATCTTTTTTGTGATAGAATTGAATTTCATGTAATTTTTGTTATGTACATCATGGTAACCTATGTTCTAGTAAAAACTTGTTTTGTTTTTGTTTTTTTAATTTTTAACTACTTTTAACAAAGTTCTCTCAGATTTAACTCTCCAATGTTATTCAAGTATTATATTTATAACACCTTGCAAAATTGAACATTGCTTATTTAAAAATAATTTTTTTATGTAGTACACACATGAACAATAATCCAAACATAAAATAAATAAAAAATTACAAAAATGTCTTGACAACTCATGACCACACCTACATGTGCAATCATAACCTCTTCTGGAGACCAAATATGGCCAGACTTGATTTTCTTGATATCAAGTAACTATGTTTAGACATTCAAAATTACCATCTAATTCAAAGACCATCGAGATATTCCAGAAACACCCTTGACCACCCCTAAATGTACTATTTGAGCGGATATCGCCACATTTTAAGACCGAATATGCCAATTTTCTATTTTCTTGACCGCAGTTACGTATATTTAGAAAATTAAATTTCCCATCTAATTTAAAAACCATCGAGACACCCCATAATCACCCTTGGAAACCCCTAAAATAACCACATTTTTGGTCATGACTACTCCGAAGTTAAAATGGAACCCAAAAACGAACTCCTTGGCCCCAAAAACCTCTATAAACATGTAACATTTGTCTTTATTTAACCCATAAATAGTTTTGCCATTTTTAGGCAATTCTGGCCCACTGTGCAACTGAAAGAGCCAGTCGATGTCCAATAACTACTAGCAACCCAGCAAACCATGACACTTGGGTCCCGCGCCGTTTTAGTCTGGGCCAGCCTGGGTTCAGCGAGGTTTTAGCGTCGGTTTCAGTGTGGGTCCCGTGTAGATATCCCGAACCATCGTGAGCATGAATTCCATCGCTAACATTATTTAATTTAATTTACTTATATTAGCGACTTGAACATTTTGGGGTTTTAATTTATAGATTTATCTATTTTATATACATAGTGTTTATTTATACATAGTATTTATTTATATGAAACGTTTATATAAACGTTTATATGTTTTGTATGAAATGTTCATACAATTTTAAAAACATTTAAATTTTATTTATGCTATTTCGTATAGTAACAAGTACATGGGTTATACAAAATAGTTTAAACTATTTTGTATAACCCATGTACTTGTTATAATGATCATTGTATATATATATATATATATATATATATATATATATATATATATATATATATATATATATATATATATATATATATATATATATATATATATATATATATATATATATATATATATATATATATATATATATATATATATATATATATATATATATATATATATATATATACAATGATATATATATATATATATATATATATATATATATATATATATATATATATATATATATATATATATATATATCATTGTATATGTTAATTATATTATTTTATATATTACGCAAAAATTCGTGTTTCATCAGGTAATCTGTTGATTGTTTCATTAGATATATCTGATGAATCATGCAACAGATTACTTGATGATAATTATGATGATGATGAAAATAATGGTTAGCTGAAACATTTATAACTCTTGCACATCTTAGCTAACCATAATTTTTTATTTGTCTTTACATATTTATTATTTAAGAAATAGCTGTTATCAGAAAATATTAAATACAATTAAAAATTATAATGGCAACATTTAACGTTAATTTCAAGATGTGTTCCGATAGAACAAAAAGAAGAAGAATTAATTCAAGAGTCTCAAATATACTGACAGAGTTATTTCAAAAAGATAAATATGAAAGTATTTCCATGCTAGACAATCCTGCTATTACTTCAAGGACATTGGATGACATAAGCTTTAGTAATTTAAAAAAAGGTTTTGATCAGAATGTAAATGGACACAAAAATCGAAATGAATGTTTAACTACTTTTGATAGATCACAAACCAAGTATTCAGAAATGCTCTCTGATAGTATTGAAAATAAATCAAGTGTTGATTTTGATTATAGTAGATGTGATTTGGAAGCTGATGAAGTTAGCAGCACCTTAAGTGACGATATTGATGATAATAATAAAAATGATGACTGTACATTAGGAAATATGTTGCAGGATTGGGCAATAACCTATTCGTGTATCTCATTCAGCTTTAGGAGGTTTATTACGTATATTGAGTCCGTTACACTCTGAGCTTCCTACTGATTCAAGAACTCTTTTAAATACTCGTCGGAATATTGATATCAAGCATGTTGCAGGTGGAGAATATTATTATTTTGGGGTGCAGTATTGGATACAAAATATTTTTAAATTCAATCTTCCCAATTCTCAAGTTGAACTTTTACATATTAATATTAACATTGATGGTATACCACTTTTTAACAGCAATTCTATTTCTTTTTGGCCAATTCTTGGTTCACTGAAAGAGTGCCCATTAGGTGGAACTTTTCCTATTGCTATATATAGTAGTGCAAAAAAACCTACTTCTCTTGATGAATATCTAAATGACTTTGTTTCAGAAATGAAGAGCTTAAAACAACATGGCTTTTTATTTAATAATAAAACTTATATAGTGAAAATTGATGCTATAATATGCGATGCACCAGCAAGGGCTTTCATTAAATGTATTAAACCTCACTCTGGTTATAATTCATGTGAGAGATGTATGCAGCGTGGCAAATGGTGTAACAAAATTACACTACCCAATATAGCAGAACCACTAATTACAGACTTAATCTTTACTGAGCGTCAATATTTTGAGCATCATGTAGGTACTTCACCATTGGAGGAGTTGGGTTGTGGTATGGTTACAGAATTTCCATTAGATTATATGCACCTTGTGTGTTTAGGTGCTATGCGTAGGATTCTGTTTCAATGGATTCATGGACCGCGTGGGGATTGTAAGCTCAGTTACAATTATCCATGATATCTGACAACTTAGCTGTTATTTGTAAACACATCCCAAGAGAGTTTTCACGAAAGCCACGATCTCTTTTAGAATATAAAAAATGGAAAGCGACTGAATTAAGACAATTTTTATTGTACACTGGGCCTGTTGTCTTAAAAAATGTCCTAAAAGACACAGTTTATTCAAATTTCCTTGATTTGTCTGTTGCCATACGAATATTGCTCAGCCCAAATTTGTTGTCAAAAAATCTTGACTATGCCGAACAACTATTAAAATACTTTGTGGTCACATTTTCAAAGTTATATGGTGAAAATCAACTTGTATATAATATCCATTCTTTAATACATTTACCAAGTGATGCTAAACGCTATGGTGTTCTTGATAACGTGTCAGCGTTTAGATTTGAAAGTTACCTAGGAAGATTGAAAAAATTAGTTTGCAAGCCTCAAAATCCAACTGGTCAAGTGGTACGCCGAATTATTGAAGGGCACTCCAACATCAATCAAGACACTTCCAATAAAAAAGAACCAATCTTGAAGAAAATTCATTTAGATGGTCCTATGCCTGTTGAATACCAATCTTATATCCAATTCAAACATTACCATGGACCTGATTATTTTGTTTCCACATCAATTGGAGATAATTGTTTCAAGGTTGAAAATAAGTTAGGAATTGTAAAAAATATTTTGCATAATTCCACCTTTGCTGAGCCTAATGAAGCTTTAGTTGTGTTTGAAGAGTTTGAAGATATGGAACTATTTTTTTCAGATCCAGTTAGTTCCATTTCGCTTGCAATATACTTTGTTACCAAACTTACTGGCATAAGACGAACCTTTCCTATTGCTAGTCTCATGACCAAGTATATTCTACTCCCTTTTAAACAAGGATTTGTTGCTTTACCTCAAATGCATTTTTCATAATTTTTAATGAAATTGTTTTCAAGTTTTTTCATATTAATATAGTTTACAGTGTGAATGTTTAATATACGATTTGTTATTCCATAAATAAATAAATATACAAAAATTATGACAAAAATTATTTTGGATTATTTTCATTTGATTTTAAAAAATTAAAGAAAGAGTAAGTTATAAGCTTTATGATTACATGACTTATTATTGTTTATTTAATTTCTGCAGTACTTTTTACAATAATAAATTTTCAAAAATGTATGCTATTCTCGAATATATTGAGACTCAAGAGATTGATTTTCTGCCAATCAAGTGGATGGTTGATAGACTCAACTGGGATGTTAATAATTTAATCAAAAATAAAACTGTTTTAAATTTTTACTATCCACCAGCAAAATCAGCGAACAAAGTGTTGAATGCCAAAAAAACATGCAGCAATCCAGAAGAACACTGGCTTTTATACAAAGTACGAATTCTGGGAACTGCAAGTAAGTATTGTTAAATTTTTTGAGATTCTTAGTGTTTGTCTTTTAATAGAAAATTTAAAGGTCCTTTAGGGACTATCAATTAGTCATATACAAAATGCTTTGGTAGTGGTAGAAAAAATATCTCTTCTTTCTCCTATTTCCAAAATATATTGTCTGTGCAAATTTTCAACAGCCAAAAATATACATAGACTTGCAGGAAGTTAAAACTAAAATTGTTTAGAGCATAATATTTAACTAATGTTGTTTATATTATTTTTCTGAATATTCAAATCAATGTACACAAAATATAAGTAATTTTTCTAGACACTCTTAAAAGTGCAAAAGAAAAAACAAAGCTGGCTGAAGAGACATCCAATGTTGATTATGATACAGATGATTCTGGTGATTGTAGAGATATGGAGACACGGAAAATTAGGTTTGTGATTTCAAGCAAGATTTACTTTTGTTCAGAGTTACAAAAAAAATTTAGCATATGCTTATTTCAAATTTATTTTTAACTTTAAGAAATATATTTGGTGGTTTTCAGATTTACAGATTATTTTCAGACTTTTACTTTTTTATTTTTGTATATTGGTTGTTTTAATAATGAAACCAATAATTATTTAATTTATTTATTTTTATTTATTTAATAATCATAATTTAAAATAATAATTGTTTTATAGAAAAAGAAAACATTCTTTCACCTATGAAAATGAAGTGGATGATGATAAAGTTGAAGACTTTTTTCAAGAAAGCCTAATAAAATGGTAAGATAAAATTCTATTTTCATAGTGTATATAATATTATGAAAAAAATTACAAATAAATTAGTATTATAGATTTTCGTATTTTTATTTCTTTATATTTTTAGATTTTTATAGAAGAGAGGTGTGAGTATTGTCTTTAATAGATAGGGTATGTGGAATAGTTAGGGGTGTCATTAAATTTGAAAAACTGTTAGTGAGGTGGATTAAATAGACGATTGGTAAAGTTTATTGGAAAATTTACTACCCATAGGCTATTAAAATTTATATTTAAATTAAGGAAATATAAGATGGTTTAATTTTGAGTGTGGATAGACCTGTGAGTAATAGTTTAAAAACTTAATATAGCCTGTTACATTTACACTTAGTTTGTTTTCTAATTGTTATTTCAGATATACAAACACCCGTGGTATTACAAAACCAACACCACCTGAACTCTTGAGGGAAAAATAATCATGATCACATATGTCTCAGGTTAAAATTAAGCAAAATGCATCTAAATACCTAAACAATGCACAATCCAATCGATCTGATGGCCAGCCTGGTGTGTTACAACCTGATGTGTTGTCCAGTCAATCATAAACTATTGTAGAAACACCAGCTCATGTTTTAAGTTCGATCAACTCATGTAAGCTTGTTTTTAAACCTGCACATTTCTTCAATTAATAATTTTTTATAAGTTCATTAAAATTAGTTTATCTAACCTTTGACTGAATAATAATTTTTATTTAACATTTTATTTACATTTGATAATTAAAAAAAATATATATGATTTAGCTGTTCTTTTGGAGAGGTTGATAACAACCCTTGAAGAGAAAATCAAAAGACTCATTCTGTAATGTTGCAATCCATTATGCGACAAATAAATACACCTCAGGTGGAAAAAGATAATGAAATGCCTACAGGCATTCACCTTCCAATTTCCAGTATTAAAGATATGGATGATTTGGAGGAGCAGTTAAAAGATCGATCAATCAAGAGAACATTGGTGATAAATAAAGATTTTTTTTTTTGATTTATTGGTTTATTTTAATCTATGTTTGCCCCCAATCCTTACGAGACCTGCCTTGCCTCTTTTTTTAAGACCTCCTTCCCTTTATTATATCTTGACCAAAAAAAATTTGTACAATGTTAGACTAGCAATGCAATCGGTCATAAAACTAATAATTCAATTATCTCCTAATTTAATTCCATTTATTATTTATTTTTTTTACTAAAAAAATCAAATTTGTTACTTTTTTAAGACTTGTATTGTGTCTAATATTGGTGGAAGCTCATTGGATGATGCCATCAAAAGAATGATGAAATTTGTTCTGTCTAATAATCTTGGAAGATTGTGCAATCTCTCTGGACAGTCTGGAAAAGTATGTTTTTCAAAACTGGAAATATTTGAAGTAGTCTGCGGTAAGTTTTGCTTTTCACATAATAAATCCTATATTATTTTAAATATATTTGAATATATTTAAATTAATATGTAAGCATAAAAATAATATATTTGCTTATAATTAATGTTATGTGTATATATATATATATATATATATATATATATATATATATATATATATATATATATATATATATATATATATATATATATATATTCATATTCATTGACACGCTTAAATCCTGATATGTTGACATTACAATTACATGTTTACAATTAGACATTTAGTCATAGACTATTTAATTTATGGCATTACAATAAATTACTATTTTTTACTTTAAACCTATTGGTTTAAATGTTAGTAAATTTTTTTAAAAAGGATTTAAAACCTTTTAGTTATATTTACTAACATTTATTATTATTATCGTTTGTGTTTAGGTGCAGTTAAAAGAAATGCATTGACAGCTAATGCAACCCAAAAGGAGATAGAGGTCGAGTTGCGCAAATGGTTTTTCAACGCCCGAGATCGAGGCCAAGACAGCCGGAAAAAAAAATCTTTATCAGATAATGCTGATCTGTTGTTATCAAAAATATAGTTAAACTTAAAAAATATTCGGCTATTAAATAAAATATATAGACTTACTATCGTTCTAGGAGATTTGAGGATTGCCGTACGGTGATACTCGTGCGTGTGGTCAGGCAAGTCGTAATCTGATCAGTATAGACAATTAAGCTTAAAAACAGTTTTATTACCATATCCCGCGATCAACCCTCCTAAAAACGTACCCATGCGGTTCCCGTGCGGGACCCTTCCAAAAACGTTCCCATGCGGTTCCCGTGTGGGCCTCTTGGACAAAACCTTGTGGGTCCCGACTGGGATTCCCGTACGGGTCCCATACTTTAAACAATGCGGGCCCCATGTGGGCCCCGTGTTTTTTGGCTGGCTGGGAATATTAAAAACCCTATTACTTACTTATTATTTTTGTCAACAAAGATTTCCACTTTAAACCAAAGTATAGCAGCACATTTTTTACAAATAGCTTTAGACAACCTCATGTTTTTCAAAATTATACTCGAGGTGAAGATGCCAGCTATATATGTCTTTTAAAATTTGTGTTTTTAAATGTTGCGCTACCGCTTGCTGTGGTGTAAATAGACTAATGTTATATTGTACAGACCATTTATGGAGAGCTTTGCTAAAACTTCATTTGTATTATACTGTACGCCGCGTTTTATAGAAGCCTAGCGTTACACTCCTAAATGAAGCACGTTTTAATGCATGGAAATGCAATTATAATAAAGAAGTTGTTGAAAAATTTTAAACTGAATTTAATATTGATTCAGAAAAAGGTATTAAAACGTGGGATTACGACTATGACCCAAAAAGGTTAGTTCAAGACAGAAAGACAGGTGATTATTATATTATTAATTTAGCGGTAGGTCAAATTTCTGATCAATAGGATGGTCTTCCAAAAGGCGGCCTACGATTTATTAGCGAATCACTTCAAGAATATGCTATCTACTTTTTGTCAGCGCAGCTAGCAGTTCGTAGTTTAATAAATGGCCAAGATTCATCTGCTTTTTAAGCTTAAACAGAGTTTGTTAATGCTTTAGAGACACAAATTAAACGTCCTATTGATTTAATTTCTGGTATTAATACTTATCAAACTGTAAATCAAAATGCTTCTCGCTCTAAAAACACATACAGTTTACTGGACTAGCAACTTTGCTGTAACATACACATTAACGATTCCGTTAATGATGTCAATCATGGTCTTGTTGGTAGTAAAAATGATTTAGGATTTAACAATATTTAAATTTTATTTTGTTTATTGATTTTATTCCGCAAAAGCGATCCCATAGCATAAGAGAATTCAATCGTAATAGCGAATTGCGTGATAAAATTTGCGTTCTATGGTTTATATGACATATAAAATAACATTAGATTTCAAAAAACCTTGAAAACAAATCATGCTATTTTACTAAGAAAAACACCATGGAAAACCATGAAATTTCAATTTATATTTGAAACACCTTTCCATGGAAAACTATTGGTTTTTCCAAGAAAACGCATTCTAAATACCCATTTAAATTCCTTGGTTTTTCCATGTTTTTTTTTTCATAGATTTTCCATAAAATTTTATGTACGGGTTGGATTAACTAGCTATTGATTTAACGTTTATATTTTTTTTACTTTTTTGCCTAAAAAACGTTACCTATCACTGTGATATTTGGTCCCTATTTTCAAAATAATGGTTACATGAGTGTTCTACTATGCTATACCAACAGTTTTATTATATAATTGTTATTTTATTACTATAATTGTTTTATTGCAACAACTAACATTTTCATTTTATAAACCAAAATTTTGATTTGCCATTTAAATCGTTTGATTTTGCTTAAGCATTGCGTGAAGTTATCAGCATTTTCAAAATAAGTATGTAAATAAGATAACTAAAATAATATAAATATAGATGACTAAAATAATTGACAAATAAAAAGTTTTTTTTTTTTGGGAGGAAGGGGGGGGGGAGTTAGAGGAAAATCTCGTGAAAGGGAGAATAGTTCTTTAAAGAGCAGTAAAATTTTATTCTAGGAATCATTAATTAAAATCTCATCTAAATTGCCAATAAGTATGACAAATATCATTTTTTTGAAAATTTATTTTCTTAAAAAAAAAGAACTATTGAAGAAATATTTCCTTGTAATTTAAGTAACTATTTCCTTCAAGTTGGATTTTGTGAAATGCTACAATGACAAATCATGCAAAGACTTGCAATAAAAGATGAAAATTTTTTGTGTTTTCTCTGTCTGAAAAAATGTTTAAGACAGCTTACTGCTATCCAAGCAGATCAAATATGCCAAATGAACAAGACAGATTTCAATTCAATACAAGTGAGACCTAAAAAAATATGTTATAACCTAATCTGCCTAACTGGTCATTCAAAGCTTCAAAAGAGCATCCTCATCAGGGACGAATCTAGCATCATAAATGGGTGAAGCGAAACTTTGTATTATTTCTCCTCCCCCCCCCCCGCTTCCCATCAAACCTTCCTAGCATTTAAGTATATTTAAAAAGTAGAGTGACAGAATTTAAAACTATTTAAAAAGTGGAGTGACAGAAACAGGCATAGCAAGGGTAAAGCGGACATGCCCTTGGCGACTTTTATAGGAGGAACGTCGTTGTTTATATCATTGAATAATAACTAAATTTGTTATGGATTGCATTTGTAGAATTTATTTTTAATAGAAATTTTTACTAATTTTGCCTTGGCTTTTTCTTTCATTAATTAGACATGTCAATTTATGCTATATTTCCTTTACAAAGTGCACCATTAGTGATAAATTAGTAACAAAGTGCACCATAATAGTAATGCTGCATAAGGTTAACCCTCTAATTCTAGATTCTTTCCTTTTCTTGATAGGAGTTTTTTAAAATATGTTTTAACTGCTTTTTTTTTAAAATAATTTTTGTTTAAATTTTATTTTTATTTTTTTATAGACTAATAGTCTCTCTCTCTCTCTCTCTCTCTCTCTCTCTCTCTCTCTCTCTCTCTCTCTCTCTCTCTCCTCTCTCTCTCTCTCTCTCTCTCTCTCTATATATATATATATATATATATATATATATATATATATATATATATATATATATATATATACATATATATATATATATATATACATATATATATATATATATATATATATATATTTATATATATATATATATATATATATATATATATATATATATATATATATATATATATATATATATATATACAGTGTCCGACAAAAAAAAGCTTAGTTAAACTCTCAAAAAATTACAACAAAAAAGAATAACAATCAAATATTCTTTACAATATATATACTTTTTAATACTATTTCAGGAAGAAATAATTCATTTCAATAGTGCATCTTTAATATTCTAGAAATATCTTTGGGCAAACTACAACCACATGTTTACGTCATTTTATTATTTGTCAATTAGAGCTTGACATGTCGAATTTCGGACAAATTTTTGACGAGTTGTGAAAAAAAATATTTATTGTGAGCGAAAACGTAATCCTAAATTATTTTTCTTGCTTCAATTGTTGTTTTTTCTATCAAAGCACCCAAGTCGAACAATGCACCAGACAACTGTAAAGCACGATAAAAAAGTGAATGTATGGGATGTTTTACTTCATCTGGTGTTGGTCGTTTATATAAAATTCCTGGTATTATGGACAGTAAAATGTACAAACAAATCTTAATTTATCAACTGATACCTAGAGCAAATGAGCTCTTTAAAGATAAAAGTTGGGTCTTTCAGCAAGATAATGACCCGAAACATACGGCAAACAATGTGAAAAATTATTTGAAGAACAAAAAATTAGTGGTTCTTTCTTGGCCAGCTCAAAGTCCTGATCTGAACCCTATCGAGAATCTCTGGAGTATATTGGATCATGGAATCAAGACAAGAGCTCCAAAAAATGAAGAAGAGTTGTTTCAAATTCTTCAAAATTAATGGAAGAACATTTTTGGGGAACTCTTACAATCACTTGTTGAGAGTATGCCTCGTCGGTGCAAGGCAGTGATCAAAAGCCGTGACTTCACCACAAAGTATTAGTTTGGTCTATTTCGCTATTTCAATAAAAATTCTCAAATTTTTGTCATTTTTTTCTTGTTTTTTTTCTATCTAAGGATCAATGCACCAAATAAAATTTTTTTGTTTATTTTCTTCAATATCAGTTGTAGAAATTTAGCTGAGTTCTCTTGCATCTCTATCTAAGCTTTTTTTTTGTCGGACACTGTAAATATGTATATATATATATATATATATATATATATATATATATATATATATATATATATATATATATATATATATATATATATATATATATATATTAGGGTGATTCATATTTAACGAATATTTGAAAATCAAGTTGGTCCTACCTAGAATGGTTGACCACCAATATAAAAATTATTTTAGGCCCAAAAATTTTAATGTCACGTGACTTTAGAGGTCCCCACCAGTCAAATTTGTGTATAAAAACATAGCAAACTTTAGGGGTCTGGTGGGAACCTTTAAAATCAACACGGTAAGCCAACTTTTCTTCTATATGGCATATTTTGGACTACTTATTTATAATAGGGTAGGACCAAAAAGAAATAAGGTGGTATTTATTCCACATGATGTGGAGAAAGTGGCAAAAAACCGGCTTTTTTACATGAAATGACGCTTTACTATGTATAACTGACGCTGGTTTATTTTTCATATTTAGGCCAAATTTTGAAAATTAATATTAGAACTAAGCATTAACAATGTTTATATAAAAGGGGCATGTCAATAGCTACCCGCCCCTTTCACCCTATATTATTGGAGATTTATGCCCCCTCTATCCCTTCTTCGTTGGAAGGAGGAGGGGGGGGGGATTTTATATTTTGATTTTTTAAATAATAAGATTTTATAAATCATATTATTTAAAATTACTTTATTTTCTTTAGAAAAAAAAACATTAAATTATGATAACATTTTGATTCCTGAATATTTTGGAATATTTATTCGTTTCCGCGGTTTTATAAACTAACATATTGTTGTATTTGCGGAAGACATATTGTCGTAATTTTACATTCTGTGTGTGTATCTGGTGTATCCATAACAATCTCTAAAAAGTATACTATCTGCGGTTATATACAAAATTATTATTTTAAAATACATGTGATTTAAACAAAGAATGAATACCAACTGTTTTCTTTAATCATATTACTGTTTAGAAACCAAGATGCCTAGATCGACAAGACTTAAAACAAGGGCATATCTTTTTGAAGAAGAGGATCTTAAAGAAAATCTTTCAGAAATAATGTTTTCAACAAATACAGACATTATTCTCTACTTTCAGTTTAGACGATCTGTAGACAAAATAACTCCAACAAAAAAGCTGATTGCTTGTACCATTGGTCGTCAAACAGCAAAGTGTTCTGGTCTTGGTAGCTGTCCTGAAAACTGCATTATGTTTGCAGTTAAGAAACCATGGATAGACGGAGGATACAAGTATGGGATACTCACTTATCCCTTTATAAGGTAGGCCAAACAAAATTTAATTCATATTAAAGGTATAGGTTACCATAAACACACTACCAAATTTGGATTATATAATACTTTCTAAACCTATTTTATATATTACTAAACAAAGCATATCACTGATCTGATCAACAGCTGGGAGAATTTAAAAAAAAGTAAGTGCAAGAACTCAAAAAAAGCAGGAAAAGCTAAAAAAGATTTCAAAAAAAAAGGAAAGAAGGTTTTCTGGAATGCTTAACCAAATATCCAAGATATTCTAAAGAAGACTTGTCTTATTATGAATTGTATTGTACCGGTATGAAATTTTTGAGAGATCAAAAGACCAGTCGTAAAATGACTCTGGGTAAAAAAGACAAACTTTATAACCGGAAAATTAAGAAGAGAGAACAGAGAAGATTGAAGCATCCACAGATAGTACACAGTGTTGAACAAATTTCTCAGGAGATGATTTTACTACAGAGCTTCAGTTTTCCTCAGAAACCAGTGATATAAATACCAGCATAGACTCAGATTGTTCGTTTTATTTCAATCAGCCAGGTCCAAGTAATGACACGCCACAGTAAGCCAAAGATTTTGTAAAAGGTATTGCCATGACTTCGGTTTCCAAAAATATTTCCTCCAGAGATTTGCTACATGTGTGTACAGATTTAGTTGTTAGTTCAGGTGGAAATGTTGAAGACTTTTTACTGTCTCAATCTACTATTTAGCGGGCACAAAAGAAAACTATCCAGAAAAATGCTGCAAAGCTCAATATAGGGGTTGAAAAAGCTGCTGAGAAAACACTTTTCCCCATAATAGCTCACTTTGATGGAAAAATTATGGAAGATATTACTAATGGAAAAAAAGAAAAAAGAGACAGGTTTGCTGTTTTAGCTAATGTTGATGGAGACATTAAGCTTCTTGGAATTTCAGAAATGGAGCATGGGACTGTGGCTGCTCAGTATGAAGCTTTGTATAATGTACTGGAAGATTATGGAATACGTGATAATGTAAAGGGACTATGTTTTGACAAAACTGCCTCAAATACTGGAAGACATTCAGGAATCAATATTAGGTTCAGTCAAAGACAGGAATCTATTTTATTAGAGCTTGCCTGCAGGAGGCATATATATGAACTTCATCTCAAACATTTCTGGGAGCAAATTACCTCAGCAAAACAGCAGCTCCAGAAAATTTAATGTTCAAACAGTTTCAGACAAACTGGAATGACATCAAGGAAACTGTTGATTCTTCCAATTTAATATAGTTTGATACCAATTCCATCAGCAATACCTTCTTGGCAACCCAGAATGAGGAAACTATCCAGTTTTGCAAAGATGCATTAAACATTGACATATTTCCAAGAGGGGATTATAGGGACTTATCGGAACTTACCCTGATGTATCTGTATCCTAAAATATTTTTAAAAGTTCGAGCTCCAGGGTGTGTTTCTCATGCTAGGTTCATGTCAAAAGCCATTTACTACTTGAAGATTCAGATATTGAGTACACATCTGCCCTATAATTTGACTGCTGCCCATAATAAAGAGTTGAAGACAATGACAGAATTTAATTCAATTTTCTATTCTGTCTGGTTTCTGAGAACCTCATTGCCCTCAGCGGCACCTTTCAGGATGTAATAGCCTATTGGCAAATTGTGCAGTACAAAGAATATGTAGAGAAACGTGACTCTGATTCCAAGAGAGTTCTAAACGGAATTGTACAATGATGTCAATGAAGAGACACATCTGGTACTTAGATGAAACTTTGGTTCCACTTGCTTTCCTAGACCCTACCCTTCCTGATGTGGAGAAAAAAAACATCGCAAAAACATTACTCTCCAAACCAGTTCCTGATCATTTTCAGCATTCAGAGAATTCATACTTGATAAACAAGTTAAAATTTAAGCAAGAAGTGCCACCAGGACTTGCTCCATTATTTGGAGAGAATTCTTGGTTCATCTTCAGTTTATTAAACCTGACAAGAATGGAGGACAAACTTTGGTTAAACTGTATTGCTCCTATGTGGTGCTATGTTGACCAGTTCAAAACACTCTCCAATTTTGTAAGTAAACTTGAAGTAGTGAACAATTGTTTTGAAAGGGGTGTTAAACTTAATTAGAGTTTGTGAACAATATTCACAATGAGGATGATCGTCAAGAACTTATACTAGCTGTGCAGCAAAGACGAGATCACTTCCGTGCGTCAAAAACCAAGGAACAGTTGTAGCTAGCGTATGAAGCAATAGGAAAGCAGAGAAAAAAATAACATGATTTATATACTATATTTATGCATTGCAATATATTATGTTATATTTACAGTGTCCGACAAAAAAAAAAAGCTTAGGTAAACTCTCAAAAAATTACAACAAAAAAGAATAACAATCAAATATTCTTTACAATATATATACTTTTTAATACTATTTCAGGAGGAAATAATTCATTTCAATAGTGTATCTTTAATATTCTAGAAATATCTTTGGGCAAACTACAACCATATGTTTACGTCATTTTATTATTTGTCAATTAGAGCTTGACATGTCGAATTCCTGACAAATTTTTGATGAGTTGTGAAAAAAAAAATTTATTGTGAGCGAAAACGTAATCCTAAATTATTTTTCTTGCTTCAATTGTTGTTTTTTCTATCAAAGCACCCAAGTCGAACAATGTACCAGACAACTGTAAAGCACGATAAAAAAATGAATGTATGGGATGTTTTACTTCATCTGGTGTTGGTCGTTTATATAAAATTCCTGGTATTATGGACAGTAAAATGTACAAACAAATCTTAATTTATCAACTGATACCTAGAGCAAATGTGCTCTTTAAAGATAAAAGTTGGGTCTTTCAGCAAGATAATGACCCGAAACATACGGCAAACAATGTGAAAAATTATTTGAAGAACAAAAAATTAGTGGTTCTTTCTTGGCCAGCTCAAAGTCCTGATCTGAACCCTATCGAGAATCTCTGGAGTATATTGGATCATGGAATCAAGACAAGAGCTCCAAAAAATGAAGAAGAGTTGTTTCAAATTCTTCAAAATTAATGGAAGAACATTTTTGGGGAACTCTTACAATCACTTGTTGAGAGTATGCCTCGTCGGTGCAAGGCAGTGATCAAAAGCCGTGACTTCACCACAAAGTATTAGTTTGGTCTATTTCGCTATTTCAATAAAAATTCTCAAATTTTTGTCATTTTTTTCTTGTTTTTTTTCTATCTAAGAATCAATGCACCAAATAAAATTTTTTTGTTTATTTTCTTCAATATCAGTTGTAGAAATTTAGCTGAGTTCTCTTGCATGTCTATCTAGGCTTTTTTTTTGTCGGTCACTGTACATATCATGATTTTAATATTTATATTGCCAAATGATGTTTTTTTTGCTAAAGAAAATAAAGTAATTTTAAATAATATGGTTTATAATAAAGTTAAAAACTTCGCCCTCTCCCCTCCCCCGCCCCCCGCTTCCAACGAAGAATGGTTAGAGGAGGTATAAATCTTCAATAATATAGGGTGAGGGGGGCGGGTAGCTATTGACATGACCCTTCTATATAAACATTGTTAATGCTTAGCTCTAATATTAATTTTCAACATTTGGTCTAAATATGAAAAATAAACCAGCGTCAGTTATACATAGTATTGCGTCATTTTATGTAAAAAAAACGGTTTTTTCGCCACTTTCTCCACATCATGTGGAATAAATACCACCGTATTCCTTTTTGGTCCTACCCTATTATGAATAAGTAGTCCAAAATATGCCATACAGAAGAAAAGATGACATTCCTTGTTGATTTTAAAGGTACTCGCCAGACCCCAAAGTTATGCTATGTTTTTATACACAAATTTGACTGGCGGGACCTCTAAAGTCACCTGACATTAAAATTTTCGGGCCTAAGATTATTTTTATATTGGTGGTCAATCATTCCAGGTAGGACCAACTTGATTATCAAAAAATTTGTCAAATATGAATCACCCTAATATATATATATATATATATATATATATATATATATATATATATATATATATATATATATATATATATATATATATATATATATATATATATATATATATATATATATATATATATATATATATTGTATATATATTATATGTATATATATATATGTATATATATATATATATATATATACATATATATATATATATATATATATACATATATATATATAATATAATATATATATATATATATATATATATATATATATATATATATATATATATATACATATATATATATATACATATAATATATATATATATATATATATATATATATATATATATATATATATATATATATATATATATATATATATATATATATATATATATATATATCTTTCATCTGACTTTGAAAAAACGTCAACGACTCTTTAAACATCTGGAAAAAATTCTTGATGTATGGATATTAATGCTTAAGAGTTTAGGCGAGACTCAACCATATTACCTCTGGAGTATGTATTTAACCTACGCTAAACTGAAATATTTCTTTCACATTCACAAGTTGTTATCGGTATTATTTCTAGTATTATATTATATACATTTTTTACATAAGATTCACCAACATCGGAATAATATTTGGTATCATCACGATGTTACAAAATGCTTGATTATTTCTACCAATAAGCATAATTGAAGAGCACAATGGAAAAAACAGCAGAGTCACATTTTTCACATTTTGAGAAAACCTAAATTAAAGGTTTGAAACCTTTTTATTACAAATTATGTGAGAAACTGTCAATTCTTTTAATTTTTAAGGGAAGGTCATCCATTTAAGCATCAAATTTTAACAAAAAAATATTCTGAAAATCATGTTAGCTCATGGAAAATTTTGTTTTTTCAAAATGTGTTCAGATTGGACTCTGCTGTTTTTTCCGTTGATTAGGACTTTGCCTGTTTTTCTATTGTAACACATAAGAAATAGCTATATAAAACCATTAAATTTTAAAAATTTTTTATTTTAAACAAACAAAAAAATAAAAAATGCATGAACATTCACTGGTCTTGACCCTCATCTTCAACTTTATCGTCATACGGCAGAGCATCATAGAATGCCTCATTGGTGGTAAATTTTTTGAGGACTTGGAGGTCTTTGTACTTTGCAGCTGATATAGCCAGTCTGTCTTCATGCAAAGCTACTGGCACTGCTGTGCATACTGAAAAATTGTTTTTTCTCGTTGGAACAATGATGTTTGTTTTCAAGAAAATACCGTTCCATGAGTCTCTGTGACAAACGGTCCCTGGACCTTCATCCTTGTTAAAAACCATTTCCCGAATGGGGCGCGTGGGGAACGGGCAGCCTTTCTTATACAATGGCCTTAGAAAGCCGGAGAAGTTTTTGACCATATCCTGTTTAACATCAGTCACGTTAAATGGTGTAGGATGTTTTCGTGCTTCACTAAATATTTTTATCCAGTCTTCTGGAACACTAGCACTAGACTTTGTATTTACTGGACCCATGTCCCTGTCACACTCCATATAAGAATGTCCGCGCTCAGGGAATGTCACTGTCACTGAGGTAAACCTTTTTCTATGGTGCACCATATAATCTAAAAACCGAATCAGGGTAAAGTTCTTATTCTGTCCTGAGCAGGAATCGCAGAATAGTTCAAGGTAAGTAACCTCTTCGCTGACCTTGGTTGTGATGTGGTCATACAGGAAAGAAGCCACCTCATCTGAACCTTTCCTAGCGACAGTCTCATCATAGCAGTAAAGAAAAACATCATCAGTTGATAGTTGGTGAATGTTAAATGATTGGTATGTGAGCTTTCTGTTGTAGTAAAAGTCATTGGTGGACTTGTTGGGTAGGTTGACGTTTTTTGGTAGTCAAACGTAAAGGCCTCAAGATGAGGTGTAATCTTGGCCCTTCGCTTAGCGTCTCTTTTTCTCCGGTAGAATGTGTCAGCCTTTCGCTGGTGGAGATCTTTTTGAAATTTTAACTGCTTCAGGTCCCTTATGAGGACTTCATTTGTTGGGTCTGATTCAAGAGTCTTTGTAGCAATTTCTATTTTTGCCAAGAATTGGTCGCAGGCTGAGCAAGTGTCGGTTCTTGGGTACCCAAAGCCAATGTTAAAATCGTTGTTGAATATAAGCCTGTATGACTCATACACTAAACTGTCTCCTGGCCACTTCTCTTGATATAAATCAAACATCTTGGAGATGCTGAGTTCTTCTGGCAGGTACAGCCGTCTCTTCTTCTCTTGTGAGTAATGAGGCTGCCGACCCCTAAACGAAGAGATGTGGTCTCTTATTCTCTGCCGCAGTTCATCAGATATTTTGTGATGACTGCCATGCTTTCCTCGTCCATCAACAGGAGGCAGGCCTGGGGTGAGTAAAAAAAATTAAAAAAAAATTAAAAAAAAGTTATAAAAATACATGTTCAGAGAATAACAGCACTCTTTATGAATTTCAACATTTCTTTTTAAATATTGAAAAATATTAATATATAGACAAGAAAGGATTATAGAAAAGTGTGCATTTTTTTTACATTAACTATGATAAGAAAAAATAGCTTTTTTATTCCACAAACTGAAACAAAAATTTATTGCTAATAGTATAAATTACCTGTAGTGGCAAGACTTCTCTTGATAGTCTCAAGTCTCCCTTTCTTAATTCCAAAGATGGAGATGAAGGCTTGAAAGCAAACATAGACAAATGAATCTGAGTCAACATCATCTGTACTCTTCAGGAATACTTTATAGTGATGGCTGTGACTGTTTGCACTTTTAGGCTCTTCCTTTCGAGGTCTTTTTCGGCTAATCTCCGCAACTGTGATCAGTGAAGCAAGATAGGAATCCTGTAAAAAGAAGCAATATAAGATTATTAACGCAACCGGTCACACATCTTTGGAAACACAAGCATTTTTATAAAATTTAAAAATATATAAGCCTACCTACTTTGTTAGAATTAATAAATTTGTATGCTGCGTTCAAATAGAACAATGAACTGTGATATTAAGTCCACCCCACTAAAAAACTAAGTTAAAAATGCCTATTAAACATACAATACCAGCCTTGGGTATCATAACACAGTAATACAACCAGATGTCTACCATGGTTATGATTCAGATGTACAGGTCTAGCTATTCTAGACCTAACTAAATTTGAAAGAAAATGAGAATGAGAAACTCTTTGTCTTATTTAATCAACATGTTCATGGTGGAATAACAGGTGCATTAAAATTATGAATCTAGGTCTAGACCTAAATCTAGAGCTAGTATTATAAATAAAAAAATAGTTTAGAACTATATTTAAAGAGTTTAATTTAAAACTTAAAAGAAGAACTAACCTGAGCATCCTTTGTTGGTAATGCATTGAATGACTCGAGGAGCAAGGCTCTATTCTCTTCTTTGACTGTTTGAAAGCATTTAAGTCTTATACATTTACAGTCAGGGCCAGTTACATGAGATGACAACCTCTGTTTCTTTGCTATGTCTTTCTTACTGCCGTTTTTCTTTCTCTTTTTTGGCTTGTCTGTAACAAAAGGTGTAGCATCGTAGTCAGCCATTTTGTTTTAGTATAGATTCTTTGTGTACTGGTTACTCAAATGAGCTTGTGTACTGGAACTCAAATGAGCTTAATAAAAACACCCTATTTTGATCCTTATGAATTTAAAATCAAAAAAGATTTAAATTTACTTTCTATATTACATTTAAACATAAGAAGCATGCGGCAAAATTTTGAAAAGTTTAAAGAATTTCTATCTATTATAAATTACACGTTCGACGTCATATCTCTGTCAGAGACTTGGCATGATTCAGAATGTCCTCTAGAGTTGAATTCTAATTATAGTTTGGCAAATTACAAACTAATTAGCCAACCACGAGGAAGCAATAAAAAAGGCGGATGCATAGGTGTTTACGTGCTCAAAAAGTGTTAATTTAAAATAAAAAAGCCATTAAGTGTAGCAAATAATAATTATGAAATAATTAAATATATGAAGATCACAATGGAAATCAAAACGGCAGAGTCACATATAACGTTATTATATGGACCCTGCCTTTTCTTTCCTTGTCACTGGTGGACACTGCTGCTTTTTCCATTGTATACCATATTTTCTTATTCCATTTTACCATGGACTATGTTGGTTTTTTCATTTGAAACTTGGCTTAAAAGAAGCATTTTTCAATGCTTTATTACCCAAGGGCCATAACTGAAAAATTATAAAAATGTGACTCTGCCGTTTTTTCCATTGTGGTCTTCAATTGTTTTGGCTATTGGAACTAATTTTTTTTGGTTATTAGAAAGAAATTTCAAATAAGAATAATATAAATCAAATATATAGATTGGATTTTGACATGTTTTGCAGAATTCATTTTTTCTGTGAAAGAAACATTAGGTAATTTTTTTTTATTTGTTCAGCAGTGGCGCAGTGGCGCAGTGGTGGTTGTTTGTTCAATAGCAGCCGAAGCGCAGTCGTAGCGAACTTGCCTTGGAAACAAAGGATCCGTGGTTCAAACCTCTTCTCTTGGCAAGTTTTTCAACATCGGTTAGGAAGTTCTGAGCAAGACTGTATGGACATATTGGGACACCTATATAAAATTAAAAAAATTGTTACAGTTTGACAGCTAACAGTTTGAGGACTAAAAAAGTGAAAAGAATAAGTAGCATCGTTTTTTATAACCAAGTTCTTCTTATTCTTCTTATTATTATTATTATTATAATTTTTAATAATATTATTTGCCGTATATTAAAATTTACAATGAAATAAACCGTGTTAATAAATAAAAGAGCTGGAGCAAGCAGAAGATATAAACTGTCTTATCATCGAGGCTCATTTACCATGAAAAAAATCGTCAGTTTATATACAAAAAAGAAAAGTTGCTAAGGACATAATAGGAATTTTAAACTCGTTAGTTACAATATAAATATTATTATAATATAAATATTAGTGTTGAAATATAACGCAATATATCAAAGATTAACAACAACATAAAAGTATTGAAGTTTTTTAACACCAAAAAATTAAATAAAAATAAAACTGCAACAAAAGAGAAGTAGTGTCAATAACTATTTTTTTAGATAATTTATATTATTTATGTATTTATTTTAAAAGAGATATTTTAAATCAAAGTCATTTTGTAATAAGAGACTCTTAGATTTTTTCCTGAATTGTTCCAAAGAGATGTTTTGAATGTTGTTGTTTTTTTGTTAGAAAATTTTGAAAAGTGTTTTCATAGAAACAGTCCACGGTGTTGGATTTGGTAAGAACTTAGTTTTAAATTAGGTTTTGGTACAATAAAGTTGTTAATTGAAAATTTAGTATAATATTTGTGCGAGATTTCACTAAAGTAAGACTAAAATACAATAGGAGAAAGCCCATGTTTTATTTTAAACATTAATTGTAGAACTTGGTGTATATTAAGTTTATAGATACCAAGCTTCCTTAAAAGAGGTTCGCAATGAAAAGTTCAGTGTGCACCAAATCCTGCATGCGTGTTTTTGCTTACTACAGTTTTTTAATTTAAAATAATTAGTACTACCCCATACAATATTACATTTTTGAATTCTAATAAAACAAAATGGAAAAAAAAAATTATAAAAACGTCTTTTAAATTTTTCTAAACCAAGTTTTTGATATATTGACCTAATAGGAATATTTAAAACTGATGACAAAGCAATAGACATAAAAACGAAGAAAACTTGTTTGCTTGGCAGTTTATTAATGTTTTCATTATGATAATTAAAGAAACTGATTCACTGTTAATTGATTTAAATTGATTTAAACATTCAGAAGAAGCACAGGCTATGAGCACACTGGAAAGATTAAAAAGATTATTATCTTTAACCAGTTTAATAATAAAGGAATACCTCGCATAATAGAAAGCTTTTTAAAACAATTTAATCGAAGTTAGAAGCCTCAATACATTAACTGATTTCAAAGACGAATTGTGAAGCTGAACTTTACCGGTAATTTCCATTTTCAGATGACCTTAAATTTAAAAAGTATACTAAAACAGGCTCAGTTTATATTATTTTCTAGCTGGAAATATGAAACACATTTAACTTTAGTAATAGTGTTTTACCTTGGAGCAACATAATATTAACTATTTTCTTGCTTCGGGATAAAACAATCTATTTCAGAATTTTTAAAAGACTGACTACATGACTGCACTGGACAATTGTTATTTAAAATTTGCAACTCTCTAGTTAAGCGATTTTTATGTTTGCAATTATTTAGCAAATGGCAAGCCTAAATTTCATTAGAGACTAAAAAGTTCGTTTTTGTTTTAAAACTTTAATTTACTAGCAAAGTCCAACGATGAAAAATCCGAGAAAAGAGCGTATATCAGGTCAGGCCGTCCCGAAGAGATTTTAAAGGGAACGGGGGAGTGACGTGTCTGTTTTTCGCCGACTAAAGCCGAAATAATCGTTGGCCGACATTTGTCGACTGCCAAGTATAGATCCAATTTTGTTGACTCCAGTGTCCAATTTGTTGGCTAATAAAATTTGTAGGGGGGCTAGAATCTACCATACGCCCCCTCGTCCTCGGGACGGTCCTGTATCAGGTGACAAATCAGAATTTTATAAACTTTAAATGATTTGGAGCAACTGTTATAAACTTTTTGAAAATCTATTGGTTATAAAGAACTGTAAACTAAGTTTGATTGTTTATAAAAAACATTCACTATCTCTTTTGAAACATTTTTTTTGTGGATGTTTTGTAGCAACTGTTGCAATTGTTGTTTAATAAAAAGTGATTGGTTTAAACTGCTCTTTACACTGATACACTTATATTTAGCGGTGCAAAAAGACTGACGCACGCGCATCAGTGGCGACAAATGAGGTCCGCCACTGCTTTTGAAGAGCAAATTACCATTAAAAAAGAACAGAAAGTACGTTGCCTCTCAGCACATGCCTCTGCCCTTTAAAAAAGGGTTTGCCCTACCAATGCTTTCAAATAAAGTTCAGGAATAACATTCAATCTTTAGCAGCAAAAAACTGCAAATAAAGAATTATGCTCTGAAGGAACTATTCGACTTGCTAAAGCATCTGACGGAATTCCGATTACTATTACTCCAGGTAAAATTTTATAACTAAATAAATTTTACATACTGTTAAAAAAATATCGCGTTTTCTACGGAAAATTCTACGATGACAAAACTTCCCGTTATTTAACGGAAAAACCCCTTCACATGTAAATCGATGTTTCCGTAAATAAACGGATATTTTCTCTTAAATACAATGGTTTTTTCCGTTATTTTCCCTTAAATATTGGGAGGTTTTGGCTTCGTAGCTGCCGGAAATTTTCCGTATATAAGCTGCGATTTCAGTTAAAAATCAAAGCGTTTTCCCCGTTAAACAACAGAAAGGTTGTGGCAACTCAGCTGCCGTATAATTTTCGTAAATGAAAGGAATGTTGTTCATATAAATATTTAAAAAGTGAATATTTTAAATATAAAATAGTTTGTATGTTATCGAAAATATTATCTAAAACTAATTATCTTTGATTTACATAAAAATATTAAATTTTCCGTGGTTTACATTTCATCATTTCATTTTAACAGCAAATACATTCAACAACATCAAAAAATAAATTAAATTTTCAATAAAGTATTAGCACATAATAATATAATTATATTACATAATCTTATATACATTAACATATTAGATAAACATAAAAGTTTATTTCTATCTAATATATATATTGGTTTCGTAAAATATAAATAAATCAACCCAAATACAAAAAATACAATTTCATTTTTTTTTATCCATTTCCAATCAACTAAAAATAAAAATACATAAGTTTTTGAGTAAGGAAACATTTTAATATTTAATAAAGTAATAAATTAAAAAAAAAAAAACTCATTATGAGCAATGGTTGATTATCTTAACGTTGTTACTCTCTATGACTGATTTAGCGAAGGCCATTTTTTTGCCATTGTTTGTGCCAGTACTAAATTAGATTTAAATTAAAATCAGTAAATTAGATTTTTTTATATTATCAAGTAAATAAAAATCTTTAGAACTTCTTTAAAATCAAATTCTAATAATCAATTACTAAATTTACCTACAAAATAATACAGTGATTTTTTGAGCAGCAGATAAATTAAGAAAAAGTGTAAAACTCTATTTTAACTCTAATAACAATTATTCATTCTAATTAACATTTTAACTAAATGTTCTTTTATCTTTAATAAAAATTTATTTTGATTTATTATAAAACCATTTAAAAAATCGAATTTAAAATTTTTTTAAACTAAAATATGTTATTAATTTTATATACCATTGTTATATATTAAAATATGATAAAAAATTAATAATTTATAATAGAAAACTAATAACTCTTACTCATCTGGTCTTTAATCATCGCTAAAAAAAACTAAATATATATATATACATATATATATATATATATATATATATATATATATATATATATATATATATATATATATATATATATATATATATATGTATATATATATGCATAAACATGTAATGTAATTTCTGAAGATGAAATATTTATTTGGTTTCGATCAAATGTCATCTTGTGGATTTGATGCTACCTGGATAAATGAGCAGTGAATGAAGACATAACTTTGAAACAGCGAGCACATTCTTTATATGGACATTTAATAGAATCACTATTTTTAATATGCAGTTTTAAATGCACTATAAATTCATTAAAAGGAAGCTCAACTTGGAAAGTCACAACTGAACATATTCCTATCTTTTCTATATTAACAAGGTTGTTAATTGATTTTGTAATATTGCCAACATCATGGACTCGATGAATATGTGAAGTAAAAGTTCTGAAAGTACTAAATGATTTTTTGTATCCAACAATTCAGCATGGAACCTTATATGTTCAACTGTGTACACTATAATGTTGTGCATTATACTGCAAAGAAGTAGTCTTAAACTGACATAAACTGCACAAAAGCATAATGACATATACAAATCAATAATATTATTCTAAAAATAGAAACAATTTTGAAAACAAATTAGAATATTATTTGATAATGTTATTTTGATATAGAATTGTTTTACATTACATATTTTTTATTTTTATAAAACAACATAAAAAGTTATAAAAAAAATTAGTAGAAAAATATTTCTCAAACTATATTATATATAGTACAGGGTTCCCACAGAAAAGAAAATCAAAATTCCAGGACTTTTCAGGACCGTTTTCCTACTTTTCCAGGATTTTTGCATAAAAGTTCCTGGACTTTCAAGGACTTAGCTATAAAAAATTCGGAAAATTAATGTTTTCCTTTGAAATAAACCATTTAAAAAGATATAGAATAAAAAATTTATCACCACTTGAAACTAAAATTTTTATAAATAAATCTATCTTTCTAATAAAACACGAAACCAAAAGCATAAAATAGTGTAGCACAGTGGTAGCACGCTTTCCTTACAAAATAGGTATCCGTGGTTTAAACCCACCTCTGGGCATATTTTGCAAGATCTGTTATGAAGGAGGCGTGAACTTCTTATTAAAATATAGTTTATAATATAGACTATATGTATAATATAGTCTATATAGTCTATGCATAATCCCTCTTTTTCTGTATTATAGAGAGATATAATACATATCGTATGATATACATGCTGTTTATATATATATATATATATATATATATATATATATATATATATATATATATATATATATATATATATATATATATATATATATATATATATATATATATACATACATATATATACAGTCACGGACAAAATTTAGTAACATTGTTGATAAAATCGACAATCAAACAATAAAAACAAAATTACTTACTCAATGGGGTTAAGCTTTGTGGCGGCCATTTAAGGATGTCAACTTCACTTTTTTTGAGGAACTGTTGTGCCACTTTCCCGGTGTGTTTGGGGTCGTTGTCTTGTTAAAAAAAGAATTTGCGATCTAAATTCAATTCTTTAGCAGTATGACATAAATTTTTTGAAAGCAAATCAACATACAATTATCTTTTCATTATACCTTCAATATTCACCAGTCTTCCCACACCATTTGAAGAATGCGTGACATTTTTTTAAGATTTCTTTCTAAGAATGCATCACAAGGTCTGCACCAAACTCTTTGTCGTTTTTTAAAGCCAAACCCTGAGTTAAAAAATGCCTTGCCCTTGTTAATATGCAGTTTTGCAAACGCTAAACTTTTTTTTTGTTTAAACCACTAATAAAGGGTTTAATTATCAGAAGACTAGACCAGCTCAAAAAAATAAAAATTTCAAAAGTTAATTGGCTAGGTGTTTAAATAATGTTAATTGATGAAAAAAATAATTACCCAAAACTTCATGACATTATTCCAATATTAAGTGACAGCTCAATTAACTTTGTTTTTCTGCTTTTGTCCACTAATCTACTAAGTTTGATAAAATAACTCATTTGTATACTGCATAGTGTTAACTTAACTTTTGTTTACAACTATGTTTGTTTTAATTGGTAATTGGTTTAATCTAGGTACTCCTTATGGAAAAAAAGCCAATTCATCTAAGTTTCAATTATTTTGATTAATGACAAAAATATTTACATGTTTATGTGAATATGTACCTTGTATATATTTTGCATTTTTAGTGAAAAAAAAATAAAATTTTAAATGTCAAAGAAGAAGGTCATTAAAACAAGATGTGACACTAATGTGTGGCTAATTGGTCATCAATTACCAGTTCTAGACAAACTAAGTTATTCAAGCTGTTTGCCCACAGTTCGTCTTGTCCTACGTTGCCTCTTTTATGACTTGAAAACAAACAAAATGGAACTTTCACAAAGCTGTTTGAATACTATTGATGAGGTCTTACAAATTGGGTTTATTGCCAATGTTACAACAACACAAAAAGGAATGCTATTGTTAAACTTAAAGTATTGTATAACTCTTATGTTAAAATAGGAAAGAACAAGCCTCGGAGAACCGAAAAACATTTAAAATTGGATACTGATTGAATAAATAAGTTGAGTAATTTTGATGTGGCCCATGCAGATTGTGACAGACTTATAAAAATTCAACAGGATATAATGTTTCTAAAAGATCAAAAAGAAAAAAAAGGAAAATGGTAATGGGTACGGAAGATTTAGAATTTTAAGAACGTGAAAAAAAACGAGTGTATCGACACTTCCAGGAAGAACATCGCAAAAAAAAGGTAACTGAAGTGAAAAAATATATCAAGACTGGATTGGTTAAAAAAAATTCAGATTCAGAACATGAAGAAACTGGTGATGAGGAGCTCCTATTAAGCAAGTATCACTAGGGA
This sequence comes from Hydra vulgaris, assembly GCF_038396675.1. Classification (NCBI taxonomy): domain Eukaryota; kingdom Metazoa; phylum Cnidaria; class Hydrozoa; order Anthoathecata; family Hydridae; genus Hydra; species Hydra vulgaris. Next base: position 24,148,413 of record NC_088920.1, read on the forward strand.
AAGTCTAAAAAGATTGTTATATTAGAAAACCACCCTATTGAAACTCTAACTAAACAAAATAAAAAATTAGCACCCAAACCACATAGTGTTATTGATAGTTCATTATTTATTACTAGTCTTGATCGTACAAAAACTACATCGGTACAGGCTATGCACATTGTTGAGCCAGTTCTCAAAGCTGTTGGGATTGACATAAAAAATATAACACTATCTGTAAGCTCAATATAGAGAGCTCGTAAAACAATTAGAAAATCTATAGTTCAAAACATTCAAAAAACATTTGTGCCAAATACCCCCCTTCTTGCCCATTTTGACAGTAAAGTTCTACCAGACACATATGGAAACCTGGCTGACAGGATACCAATTATTATATCAGGTTTAAATATTGAAAAACAATTGGGCATTCCTAAACTTTCCATGGATACTGGTGAGCTAATGGGAAACTCGGTTGTTGAAGTATTGGAAAAATGGAAAAATGTTCCAGATTGGCTGACAGGTCTTTGTTTTGACACAACAAGTTCCAACATTAGTGTTCACACCGGTGCAATTACTATCATTCAGCAGGCATATCATAAAAATTTACTTTTTTTAGCCTCCAGGTATCATATCTTTGAAATTATTTTAGCTGCAGTATTTGACCAGTTTTTCCAGTCTTCAGGACCACAGATTGAAATATTTTGACGGTTCAAGGAACACTGGAAACTTGTTGACACTCCCAATATAGTACAATTGAGACTTCTGACATTGAAGTCAAATCTGAAATTACAGTTGGTGAATGAGTATGGCTAAACCAAAAGAAGAAAAATATGTCGGAATTTCTTTGGAATCAACTCTCCAATAAAAATAAACCACGAAAAGATTACCTGGAGCTCATCCAACTGACCCTAATCTCAGAAGAGTTGATTCAAAATTAGTTGACAACTGTCAGGAAAAGACTTTGTCAGATTTTGTTACTCAAAGATCAATGAATCTGTTCACTGCGCTTAAAATTGAACCTATTTTTCTTACTTGTAATGCAGCTGCATGGGTTTTCTGTCCTGTCTATCTCACTGCCAAGCAAAAAATAGCAAGCATGAAAGTCACCAATGACTGTGCTGAGCGTGCTGTTAAGTTAGCAACAGACTTCAATAATGTGCTAACACTTGATGAAGCTGAACGGCAGTTAATATTTCAGATTGTTGAATATCACAGAAAGCTCATGGCTATTCCTTTAAAGATAAACTTTAAAGCAGAATAGCAAGTGATCCTTCATTACTGTTGTAAAAACTTTAATAACACATTGTATAACGCACTTATAAAATATGTTGTAACATTTATATTCAATCAAACTTATGGGATAAGAATGTTTACTGTTTTTTCACCACTTATTTTACAATTTTGAATTTCTTGAGCAGTCACTAAAACACATTATTTTTAACTTATTTTCCTTACCACAGACCACATCAAATTAGAGGGTAGCCCAATTAAAATTCAAAAACTATTTTTTTTATATACAATTTTGAAATGGTCTACTGAAGATGGTTTAATAAACCACTTGAATTATGACTTCTCTGTACAGTTCGAATGAAAACATTTAATTTAAAATTTTCAACAATGTTTCTTGAGGTTATTGTTGAATTTTTTTTTCTATCTGTGCAATTAGCATATCAGTTCTTGTTGAAGTCTTAGCTGGGCGACGACATCTTTTCTGATTTTTAACAGAACCATTTGTTTCATATTTTATACACATCCTTCTAACAGCACTTAATGATATTTGATATTTTTCAGCACATTGCTTGTAAGTTAGACCTTTTTTTTTGATCAGAAATGACCCAAGATCTAATGTCTAATGAATAATTTTGATGATGAACCATTATTATTATTAGTTTTACTTTTTCTAAAAATAAATTCAAAGTGCTTTTTATAACAACTTTAACAAGATGGCTAATTTTAATTGTAAGATGGCTAATTTCATTTATTAGAGATACTTTTGCAATGAGTAAAAAAGAGTTATAAATTTATTTTTTTTCTTTGGAATCAAATTAAAAAAAAAGAATAAAATTATTGCAGTCATGTAGATCCTGACGTAAATAATTTTGTTTTTATTGTTTGATTGACGATTTTATCAGCAATTTTACTTAATTTTGTCCGTGACTATATATATATATATATATATATATATATATATATATATATATATATATATATATATATATATATATATATATATATATATATATATATATATATATATATATATATATATATATATATGCAGCATTGCTATTTTAAAATTTGTGTATAAATTAGCAAATAATATTGTGAATTCTACAAATAATTTGTAGATATTTTTCTCTATTTTTCAAATAGAATTATAAAGAAAAGTTCAAATAGTGTACTAAGGATACTCTATTTGTCAAATAGAGTACTATTAGTTAAAGAACAGAGCAGTTTATTATTAAAAAAAACAACAATTTTTTTCGCCAACTCTAATTTTTTAAAGGCTCATTAGGAAGCCAGATGAATTTGTGCTAGCTTCCTGATGAATCTTCAGAGTTTTTTTACTTTATTGATAATATATATATATATATATATATATATATATATATATATATATATATATATATATATATATATATATATATATATATATATATATATATATATATATATATATATATATATATATATATATATGTATGTATAAATTTAAAATTTAGCTGCAGAGACGGAAAATTTCCATCATAATGCATCCGTGCATCCATAAATGGATATACGGATACTTTCCGTGCAAGTAACAAAATATTTTTCCACTTTATAACGGAAATTTTTATCAGTATGTACATATATATTCAAAGGAAATCTTTCAAAAAAAAGACAAAATAGGTTTCGGGAAGTATATTGTTAACAAGTTTCTAAGCACTTTAAAAACGAGTAATTTGATAGTTTTAAACAAACTTTTTGAACAAAGTGTTATATAAAGATAAAATTTGTATGTTTTGGTTCCAGGTCAGAGTAGTGCCCAGACACTATCAAGCGCTCTAAAATTGACCTCTCTTGTACTTTTAAATGTACAATTAAGTATGTGAATATCAAACAACGAATTAAAAAAACTTTTCAGAACTGTAAACTAAACATCAAGCAGCAAGATGGTAGAGCTAAATTGATGTAAGAAATTCTTAAGAGCAGTTAAATAATTGAGTGATTTCTTCACCTTTAGTGACTTTTTTTATTTTTTTATTTTACGTGCGCCAAGAAGTCCTTACGGTCTTATCAGAGAACACCGCGGTTGAGGGTTTAATAAGAAATTCATGCCTCCTTCCCAAACCGATGTCGCAAAACTTGCCCAGAGTTGAAGTTTTAACCACGGATCCTTTGTTTCTGAAGCAAACGCGCTACCACTGCGCTACGGCTGCTCTTTAAAAAATATGACTTAAAAAATATCGATAGAATACGAGGTTCTGATCCAATTCGGGTTCTTGCTTACTGCAATGATTTATTTAGTCTAGTGATTGTCATCATGTTATTTAATTTCGCAAAATTTCTGGTCGATATTTCGTTAAGTTCAGAATTGATGGTAGTAGAGGTTTTCTTAAGTTTTTTCTAAGTATTGTTACTACTGCGTTAAGGGTTGATACCAGCTCACCGCCTCAAAAACAACCTCTCACTCAAAAGACTGGCAAAGGTACTTAAGTTAAGAGACAAATTCCTGTTGCGTTATCAGAAGATTGCCAGAAACTCACTTCATCATTAAAGAAATCTGGTCACTGATTAATGCAAATGAAGTAAAACTAATTTTAGTTCATCAGAAAATCATAGCTTACGGTTTATAACGAACATTTTAATTATTTTAATCCTTAACTGCTGGTAGTAAATATGAAATTTAATATTGCATGTAAAAATAGTGAAAAGTATTTGACTAAAAATTTATATTAAGTTATTTTAAATAAATTTCTTTTGGAGAAAATTAAAGAACATGTCTTACAATGTAATCAGATGCTATTTGATGGTAATATAAAGTAAAAAATAAAGTTTATTTAGTTATTTTTCACTTCGTTTCGTATGTCATTGTTTTTAGAAAGATTTCAATGGCCAATAAAAATTTAATAGAAACGTTTTTTTTTTTTTGTTTTACCAACTGATATTCCTTTTGGCAGGATTTGCACTTTTTTTGGCCTTATTTTTTAGGCAATAGTTTATACCATTTCGACAATAATCTATACCAGGGGCATGGAGTCTTAAAAAAAAATTCTAACTCCAACTCTGACTCGGACTCCAATTGTTGAAATTTTCAGAAGAAGACTCCGACTCCAAAGCAAAGTTTTTGGAAAATTCTTTGAATTCTTTAAAAAATATTATGCGTTAATTAATTTTTTTTTTTTTTGACAAAAAAATGAAAAATTTGTAAAGGGAATTTTAAAAAATAAAGCAGTGGTACACAAAATGTTTTCAATTTTTTTTCCATCAATGAGTTCTCACACTGGTCATTTTACTGGAGATGTAAATAATTTTGGATAACATAATCTGATTTTAACAATAACTAATTTTAATCACAAGTTGTATATATTTATATTGATAGATTTAAAATTAATTTTCATTGCCTTGATTTCAGTGTTTAACTTAAGTGTTGATGTTTTAATTTATACATTTTTTTACTTAATAGCTTAATCATTTTTCTTTTAAAAGTTCTTTTTTAAAAATTCTAGGCACTCAACAAGTGGCAATTCCCTTTATCTAATTATTTTTTCTTTATTGAAACCAATCACCCTTTAAACCACTTTCAGACTTTTACATTTTTTATTTAAATTTTCTGATAATTTTTTTTTTTTAAGGCTGCTGATATATCTTAGCCAATTGATGCAAGATTAAAAAAAGAAATATTTACATCATCTGAATTTATAACTAGTGTTGCTGAAATGCGTAGAAGATTAGAAACCATTGTAACAAGAGAAATGTTTAAAAATCGTATATGTCCATCTAAATCAAATAAAAGGTAAAATATTATATCTACTGAGGATTAGGTTTAAATATGGTTATATTACTGTAATTAAACAATTTTTAAACAGATGAAAATAAAAATGAAACATAATATATAGTACATAAATAAAAATGACTAATAATATATAACAAATATATTTTTAAAATAAAATAATAAATTTAAATATGTATAGATAAAAGTAAGAATAAAATAAAAATCAAAAAATATATATATATAAACATGATAAAAATCGTATAAAAAAATAAGATATTAAAAAAAAATAACGGGAACGAGAAAAACATGTCCCCGTAAACGTCGACTAGGACTATATATATATATATATATATATATATATATATATATATATATATATATATATATATATATATATATATATATATATATATATATATATATATATATACACACACATATTTTACATTTATATATACACCCACATACATACATATATATATATATATATATATATATATATATATATATATATATATATATATATATATATATATATATATATATATATATATATATATATATATATATATATATATATATATATATATATATACATATATAGATGAAGTCAAAGTTGAATGCTCAACTGTCGGAAGCACCGAAGATGAGCATGAGATTGTTGTAGAAGCATCAAGCAATAGTTTTTTATTTGTTTATCAAACTGAAGAAATGCAGAGGTTATTAAAAATATATGGCAATGAAATTACCCTTTTGGATGCCACTTACAAAACAACAAAATATTCTTTACCACTCTTCTAATTGTTAAAACAAAGTGGACTATCAGATAGTATGTACCTTTATTTGTGAAAGGGAGCCAACAAAAAAAATATTCAAAGTGCTCTTGCTAAGTAAAAGAATGGAATCCTAATTGGAGTCCTTTATATTTTATGGTTAATTGTTGTGCTGAAGAGATTAATGCTATTGAATCTTTACATCAAGGTATTTAAATCCTATCGCTGAATCATTTTATATTTAAGTGGTTTCATGTTTAAGTAAATCAAGTTTCAACTTATATATTAATTTTTTAGAGTGCCAAGTTCTCATATGTGACTTTCATTGGGAACAAGCGTGGGAACATTGGTTTATTAAAGTAAATAATGGTGTCAGTGAAATTAAAGTAGAAATGCTAGTTAAGTTAAGGAAAGTTGCTAGAGCTCAATCAAATGTTGATTTAGAAAAAGCCCTTGAAAACTTAAAAAAATGTGAACATTATTTAAATCACAACCACAAAAATATGTCTAACTGGCTTGAAAAGCAATGGTTACCACATATTGAGGTTTTATTTTATTTTAAATTTTTTTTTTAATACTGCACTAAATCCATACATAATTTTGTACCATTTATTAATAGAGGTGGGCATACCTGTATCGTAAAGACAGATTAATGGTCAGTATTAATACTAACAATGGAGTTGAACAGCAAAATGAAACCTACAAACATTCATACCTGAAAAAGCATAGTAACTCTTGTTTATCAACCATGCTAACTATTCTTATTGAAGACTACTTTCTAGATTTATATAAAAAGTACTTAGTATTTAATTTTTTTTCTTAATAGGAGAGAATATTTAGTAATAGTATAGGCCATTAAAATAAAAATTTTTATGACCTTTTATATAGTTTTATTAAAGTTATGCAAAGGTTCTTTATCAAAACATGCAAAAGTGTTCTTTATTTACTTTAGTGTTCATTATTTCCTTATAAAGTTAAAAATTTTTAATTAATACAGCATAACTTAAATATAACTTAATATACATTTTGATAAAGTGTCTACTCTAGTGAGCACAAAATAATTAAAAGAGAATAAATTAAGGGATTTTCAGACATAAAAAAAATATTTTTGATATTTTTTTAAAATTTTAAGTTTTGAATCAGGCAAACTATCATTAACAAATTTTAAAATTAGAATAAATGTCGAATATTTTTCACTTATTGTGCAAAGTAACAAACATTGGTGCTACACTATTTTTTGACTCAACATATTTAAACATACCTTTTTCCTTTAGATATAGTGACATTAATAAAATACAAAGCGGAAATTTTTGCTAGTATAGTTCATACCTACCCACATTTTTGCATCATAGACCAAGACACTTTGTTAAACATTGCTTGTAAAAGAAGTCTCTAGCTTCACAAAGTGATCTGTCTGGGATTTTTGTAAAAAAAACTGGAAAGTTTACATTTTCATCTTTTGCAAACTCTGCTGAGTTTCATCATATTAGCTTTGGCGATTCAATCGCTATGCCGAATTGCATTTGCCAAGATTGGAAAAGAACTGGGTATCTTTGCAAGCATTTGTTTGCAGTTTTTTAGCGAATTTCCTTCATGGTCTTGCTACAATTTATCTCAATTATACATTAACTCACCGTTTTTGAACTTGGATAAAGAAATTTCTTTTGAAAGAAAACCTTTATTGTCTCAAAATGAACTGTTTATTAAAAACAACAAAGCAGAAGACAGAGAAGTAGAGTGTAGCAAAAACATTGGAATCACTTCACTTCCAATTAAAAAACATGGTTAAACACTAAGGCATTTGTTTCGAGAACTAGCTAAGCATAGGGTGTCCCATTCCCGCAAAATTTTCGAATTACCACTCCAACTTTTAAATTGAGGTTTAGACTAAGATAAAAATAATATTTACCATGTATTTTGAAAAAATATAAAAATTTAAGGGTCCCCCACTTAAAAAAAGTTAAAAAAACCCTTTTTTACCGTCTTTTTTGAGTATTTTTGTTTAAATTGTTAACAAATATATGCCGTAACGACTTCAACTTTTCACACAATAATATTTACTATCTTATTTATACTGTATAAAAAATTCGACTTAAAAAAAATTAATTTAAGGGTCCCCCCCCAATTAAATAGTAAAGTTGTTTTACGCATTTTAACTTCTGCTATTGTAAGAATAAAACAATTAGCATTGTTTAAAAATAAATCAAATATTCATTAAATTTTCTTTTCGTCCTTGAAGAGAAGCTCGTTTGCGATGACCCTCCACTATTTGAAGTAGCAGTTGAAGCTGCGCGGGGTCTTTTACTTTATTTTTAAAGTCTTGTATAAGTTTTACACCTCTCTCGGCGCAGTCATTCACAACTTGACAATACTTAACAACACTTTTTACATAGTTGTAGTCTTTCATCTTCACCCAGTGCTCGACAGGAAGTTGCATCCAATCTACCTGGTTTGCAGTCATCTTGATTAGATTAAATAGTAGCCAGGAACGAGGACCAATTAAAGAGGCAAAAGAAGGTATGTTGTCGCCATCGACTTTCGGAAAAGACGGTTTTCCAGGCTTTATTTCTTCACTTCTTTGGGTCATACAACTTCAATGCCATATCAGATCTTTCAATAGGCAAAATTTCATCATTAAACATTGCGAAGATAACTAACTCTTCAGTTAAATACCAAAGGTGCCTGTTGCAAGACTGAATAGCTGCATCAGAAGTGATTTTGTCTGTATTACGGTACCACTGCATATCGGCGATGTATTGACGATCAACTTTTGGTGCAATAACTGAGATGCGACTTTGTAAAAAAGCCTTTGCGTGAAACAGAGCAATAAAATTAGCCATTCTTTTCAATTTATGACGTTGATCCAGGTCAAGCGATGTAATCCGTTGATCCAGCATGACAAGTTTCAAGATGTACAGCTCATTGTGCATAAATCTTGCACGATGATGCGCACCCGGTTTTTTGAAGTTAAACATTTTACCTTTTGGCAAGTCACCTCCAAGATAATGAACAGTCAGTTCAATCAATTTTTGATAATCGGCCCTCGGAAAAATATTCTCCTCAAGGCACCTACTAGCCCAGTTCAGAACAATTGTTGCTTGGCTATGAATAGGATGGTTCTCTTCCGGCCAATCAAATTTTATTATATCTGTAGGTTCGGGAGAAATAGAATCCCAAATGTCTTGAAGCATTTTCAAAATTGGCTCGATAGGTCCGTTATGACTTCCATTAACTGCATCCCAGGCGTGACGAACATGCAGTTCGTAAACATGATGGCGAAAAGCTGTCCACAACAGTGCATGACCAACTTCTTTCTCAACCAGTGCTGAACATCCATTTTTCCATCCAGTGTTACTAGAAGTGGTGTCGAAAACTAGGGCAATCAAATTATCTAGCAGGTTCCATGAAGAAAAACACTTAATGAAGGCATCTTTCTGGGCATGACCAGTAGAGTTAGTAATTACAGGGATTTCAAGAATTTTTTCGTTTGTATCGTTCGATGACCCATCCCAACCACTTGCCAAAATAGCAACATGCTCTTCTTTCTTTCCTACATACAAAAAATGTTTGTTTTTAAATATTATATTGTTTTTTCAATATTTGCATTTCCAAACACTGAAAACAATAAACAAGTAATAAATTAATCATCCATTTACCAGTAAGTGACGAAACAAGTTTTGAATCCCAGTGACCTGATGGATGAAGAGGGCGCTTCTCCTGATATTTCTCTTTTATTTGGGCCCCTTGTTTTTCTCGTTCTACCATACGGTTACGGTGAACTGATGATCGCGAGATTGGAAAATGAAGTAACGAAACACCGCAAACTTTGACGACTTTTGCTTCAACAGCCATTTGATCTCTAACGCTCAGGCCTAATCGGTCAGAGACATCAGTGAATGATTTTGTTAGCGTTGTAGGATCGATGTGAATAGCAACGGTTGACAATCTGGTTTTCCGTTTTTGGTGGAAAGGAGTGTAAACTTCAACTTCTGAGCTGTTTGAGTCATCCTCACTTTGCTCAATGATTTCTTCTATTTCTTCGTTACTTAGAGTTGTTTTTCTTCTCTTAGCTTTGCTGTGATCATTGACTCTGTTTTCAAGACGTTTATTGCGATCCGACTTGTTCTTATCTCGCTGCGCATGAGTTGCGTCGCAACCAATCATCGAACCAACCTAATTGGAGATAAACAATACAATACTAACGTAAAATGAAAAATAACCAATAACCTTAAGTAAACACAATACAGTAACATGGTTGAAATAATGCATGAAATTACCTGTGGATATTTCCGTTGGTTCAGTAAAAACTCCCAGTCCTCCTTCCAGGTTGCATGTCGAGAGAGACGTAATATATAATATGTGTCAGCGGCTGATATGTTACAGAGTTGATTCATTGATTTCAAAAACTGGGTTCGTTTCTTCTCGGGGCACTTATTTCCTTTTTTCAGCACACTTTGCCATTCATTAAAAACTGCAATGAAATACTCGATGCACTTGTTATCTGGCTTAACTGGTAAGTGAGCTCTTTTCCAAAGATCTTGCAATTCAATCAAAATAACTTTAAAAATCTTTTTTGCCGACACTGTTATTTCACTACTTCCCTTGTTGATTTCTCTAAAGTATTTCTCTAAGGTATCTTCGGAGCAAAGCAATTTTAAGGGGAAGTTTTACACCGACACTTAAACTTTTCTCTAGTCCAAATCCAATAAAATAATCTTAATGATAATTTCGTGTGGATCTCGGTTTTTCTACTGAACGATTTTTCTCTTTTATACTAGGGTTCGGTAGTTTACGAGAACGTAGATCCATTTTTGTGGTTACCACAGAAAGAAAACAGTACTAGCAGCAGCAGAAGCACGCGACTGAGTTACTTACTAATTGGGATACCGTTTAACAAAATCTGGCGCAAATTACTTTACTGAAATTAAAAAAAAGCAATTACATAAGCCTAGCAATTACAAAAACTAGTCTAATTTCATTGGAACTCTATTTTAGAAAATATTTCCTAACCTTAATTCGTATATTAAATTTATTGTAAAAACAAAAAGCTTAAAATAAATAAAAAATTTAAAACAATAATTTTTAAATTAAAAAAATTTATACTATTGATTACTATTGGTATGTCGAAATCTTATTATTTAATAATATTAAAATAATGAAAATAATGTTAATTAAACATTAAATTTTACTTGTTGAAACAACTTAAAACAAACAACATGGAATTATTTACCATGCTGAAGAAAAAACACGAAAAGAAATTTTTCTTACGCTGAACGCCCAGTTTAGACGCAACCATTGTTTTAGAATAATTATTGGTTCAAATAAAGACAATCAAATTTTTTTATTTCAATACAATTTTTAGATCGTCCTAAATTTAAGCCTTTACAGTAAAAAACTACTTTCTGATGTTGCCAAATTACAAAACGACTTCACTATTTAATTCGGGGGGACCCTTAAATTTTTTTTTTTTTAAGTTGAATTATTTATACAGTATAAATAAGATAGTAAATTATATTGTGTGAAAAGTTGAAGTCGTTACGGAATATATTTGTTAACAATTTAAACAAAAATACTCAAAAAAGACGGTAAAAAAGGTTTTTTTTAACTTTTTTTAAGTGGGGGGACCCTTAAATTTTTATATTTTTTCAAAATACTTGGTAAATATTATTTTTATCTTAGTCTAAACCTCAATTTAAAAGTTGGAGTGGGAATTCGAAAATTTTGCGGGAATGGGACACCCTAAGCTAAGCAGTTAATTAATGAATCTTATTGAAAATGAAAAGAAATTAGTATTGGAATTAATATTCTAAAAATAGTTTAAAAATCATTTAAAAAATGCATTCCAAATGAACAAGGTAATCATTTGCAGCCTGTTCAAAAAAATAGGCGTCCATTACAAGCATTACCTTGAGAAAGAAGGTTGCATTATATTTGGGGAGGCATGAATTTGGTTTTTTAAAAATTAAATCAAACAAAAATCATAAAGTATTAGTTAAGTCTGAACACATAGGTGCAAGTGAAAATATAATTCTTCAGCAAGATAATACAGTTTAAAGTATTGTATGGATTATGTTTGACAACAACCTGCCTGTGTTTTCACAAACTGAAATTGATGCTATTGAGAACAATGATATGCTGACAAGTATCAATGCTGGCCAAAATATTCTTTTGAATCAGTTTCATATGAAATTGGGTTTCAAGATACAATTTTAGGTGAAAAATATATGTTTCGTTAGGAAAAAAATGATTTTGTTCAAGTATTATTTCCTGGACAATATGATTGGATTACCCCCTGTGTTAAGGCCGACGTCGGGTCTAGCTCGGGCCGAGCTAGTAACATCGGTTCAACATCGGCAACACCGTTTTCAACAAAACAATATCGGCTGAACGTCGGTTATATGTCTGTTCGCCGACGAATAGCCTAACAGACATTCAGCCGAAGTTCAGCCGACGTTCAGCCGATATGGTTCTGTTTTTTATTTCAATAATACAAAAAAATACAAATAAAAAACCGAAAATGTTTCTATTAAATTTTAAAAATGGCAGCATCTAAATATTAATACGCTAATTTAATAGTAGTAGTTTTCTACTGCTTTTCTACACGCGGATCAATACTCCGCCCGGTCCTTCAAGCAAGGTCTGCAAGTGAATTAGAGCTGATAAATTTTTAGTTTCAACAGGAATTGATGTTGTTCATTGTTTAATTTATAAAATTAAAAATAAATGTTTGTTTGTTGTTGGTTGTTTGTATTTTTCTAATTTCTATAGCCTGTTCCTTTTCTTTAAATAAAATGAAACTGTTATTTGTGGACATGTAGGCGTATTTACATAAATTTATAATGCGTATATTTCAGTATATTTTATATTTCTCTGTATCTATATGTATATTTTCTTTTAGATTAATAAATAAGGTATAGAAAATGATAAAATAGAAAATAGAGAAAAGCAGTAAAAAAAAAAAAAAAGCTATGTTGGAAGTTATTAAAAGAATGTTGTGTTATCCTTCTTTTTAAGGTATCTCAATATATATTTAGATTTTTAAATTTGTTCTTAAATGGTGTTATCTTTTTTTTTACTTTAGATAAAAATATACTAACTGAAATTGCCAAAAAAATATGGATATTAATAAATCCTAAATTAAATTGTTAGAGGTTTTTATTTTGAATAATAATAGTAATAAATTGTTTTAATTTTTTTTATTAATTTTGATCCAATGGTTAAGCTAATGAGTTAAATTGTAGAGGTTTATATATCATATATATTCTGAAGTAATTGCATTTGATTCTTTTTTTTAAATACATTGCTTAACATTAGGCATTTTAATTTTTTTTCTTTTAAATAGTTAAATAAAATTGTTTTATAGATGAGAAACCAAGTAAGGTTCAACATTGTGTATTTGTTTTTGTTACCAAATAATATCTTTTTGTAGATATTATCTATCTTTTTTATATTATTTATTTTATATTTTTTATATTATTTATATATTATTTTATATTATTCTTATATTATTATATCTTTTTGTAGATATGTTTAACTTTAGACTATTAATATTTTGATATTTTTATTTAATTTCTTTTCTCTTTTTTTTTTTGGATGGTTGATATTAGGCTTAAATAAGTTGTTAGAAGAAATACTATATCAACTTAAAAATAATTGATAATTTAGTGAAATAATTAGAACTAGGCAAGCTGATATTAATTGTTGTCAAAATATAAGAAATGCTGCTTGGTAAGAAGAAATTAATTTATACCTAAATTAGAACATCATGGTTAGATGAGTTGAAAGTAATTATCACATAAATGAAAGAGATAGCCTAGGCGAGATTAATCATTCTCAAAATGTATTAAATGCTCCTAGACAATCAGAATATTTTGTATAGCAAGAAGTGATACTATTCTAGGTTATAATTATTAAGGATAAATGAATCAGATCTGTCAGCATTGCTGTGCTTAAAATTTTCTTGATGAAACACATTTTTTATGTTGCCATAATAGAAGGGTAGTTTTGCTTCCATTTTCACTATTTCTGCAAGATTTTCAGGAAGTTATATATAATTTCAATATCAATTTTTTAAAATATATTAGAATTTATTATGCCTGTCTTTATTTTGCTTTATTTACTGATAATGTGGTTTAACTTATAAATCATAGGCCGCCATGTTTTAAAATGTGTGTCAAGTTTTTTATTGTGTAGGTAATCTTAGACCAGATCAAGATATTCCACCAACATTATCAACTGTATATCTCTGACCCACTTGCAGCAGTTAATTTTAGAAAGTAATAACATCGCAATCAACTTTACATAATTTAATGTTTCAGTTGCAAACTATAGTTAGTGAAGTTGCTGTTGTACTTGTTGGAGGTGGTTCACCTGCTTCCAGGGAAGTTATTTACCCAAAAAGTCATTTAAAAGTTTTATTGAGAATGTCAGCTAATTTAGATCCTATGGTTTATAATAAATTTTAAGTTGAAACATAGTCTGATTAGAAAAGATTGCAATTTTTATGATTGTTTTATGTTTATTTATTATTTAATTGTAACAATAGTAATGTTATTGGTAATATGTTTAATGATAGTAGTGAAATTGAAATGGATAATATTAGACTCGACGTTATTAGTGTAAATGGTAATAGGCAACATAAAAATAGTTGTTGTCAAATAAAAGAGATAGATCTAGATAGGATAAAACTATTTGTTGAAATGCAAGAAATGCTGCTTAGCAACCAGATAACTTACTTGCAAGAATTCAGTGTCAAGCAATGTTAATGTCTGTTAATTCCATTTTACTTTAGACATTTGAGAACAAAGCAATGTATGAATTTTTCTATTTATAGTAACATTATTTATATATTTATAGTAATATATTGAGTGATTTATAGTATATATATTTATAATAATATTTAGATTAATAACAGTTTATAACAACAATTTATAAACAAACAGTTAATAAAATAAATGGTTTTAATTTTTCTTTATAATTTCAAACATAATTGTTCTTTTTTTTTTTTATAGTTTTTTTTTAAACATCTTCGCTTCCAACAAGGTTGCAAGCAACCACTAATTAGAGTTGGAAGTTGTCTTTGTCATTACTTGATTAGTTTGCTTACTGTTGAAACATGGTTTTACTTTTGTAAATTTAATATGATGTTAAGTTTACTCTATTAATCATTAGTCAACAGTCAGAGAGAAGCCGGAACCTTATTAAGAAATGCTGGAAGTTTTGATCAAATGCTGGGATCTTTTAATCAAGGTAAAAATAATTTTGTTTTCTGGTAAAATAATAAACCAGTTACTATTATCTATTGTGTGTTTTTTTACTTTTTTTAACATTCTGCTTCGAAAACATTTTCTTTCTCTCCCTCTTTCTCTTAGATTAGAGGGAGAATTAATAAAACTTATTACATATTTCTTAATATAACAATTGATAATGACCATTTATAAGAAATATCTTACAAGTTGGTTGCTATTTTCTGATATAATTGATAACAAATTAATAACTAAAATTGTCCCTTGATTGTTCAAATATTGTAGCAAATGAAATCCTTTTAGTTCAAGTATTTTAGTTAATAAAATATCTTATTAAGTTGTGGTGTTATTTTTACGTTGTATTGTCTATCCTTTACATAATATTTTCTTTTTTAATTATTCTGGAGACACAGTAATGTGTGCTTACAAATATCTTATGCTATGCGCTATTGTTACTGTGTTTTGTGTTGATAGAACTAGGCTGTTATAGCTATTTTTTTAGTTATTTATATTTTCTGTAATATTATCCTAATTCTACTAACAATAAAATGCAAATAATACTTTTGTAATAAAAATTGTAATTTTTTTTGCATTTCTTTTTTAAGGTATTTGCAGGCTTTACTTGATTCCTTTACTGGTACCTGCTGTGTTGTGACATATTTTAAAAAGAACTTAACTGATGTTAATGCAGTTTTTATGTCGTTAACTATAAGCAATAACATTGCTGATCAGGAGTCAAACTTAAGATGTTAATTATAGATAAATTTGTCTTTAATTTTTCATATCAAGTTATTAATGTGTTTTTATTGTTATAAATGATTTAATTATTAATATCCTGTATTACGGGTTGCTTACTGTTAGTACCTCAATGAATGGCGAAATTCTGAAATAACGAAATTTTTTAATGCATAGAAAAGTTGATACTTTTATTTTGTAAAATAATTTTATTTGATAATATCAGTTAGTATTTATAAGTAATAATTTTTTTTTTCTTTATTTATAAATAGATGTTTAAATCAAAGTTTATATACCATTAATTTGATGATATATAAATCAAGATTATTTATAACACTCTTAAATTTTAATGATTAAAATTAAATAGTGTTAATAATAATCTTGATTTTATTAATACTGTTAATATGAAGAATATAAGAGAATTATATACCAAGAATTTGATGGTATATAAATCAAGATTATTTATAACACTCTTAAATTTTAATGATTAAAATTAAAGAGTGTTAATAATAATCTTGATTTTATTAATACTATTAATATGAAGAATTGTTGTCAAAATAAATCTAAGTATAATGCAGACATGCAGTTAAAGTTAAAAAGTTTGGTGCACAGAGATTAATGAAGTACATAAAGTTCAGGTATTTATAAAATCTGATTTTTTAAATTTATTTTTTAAAAAATTTAATAATAAATTCTGTTAATAATTTATTTAGAGTTCGTCCTAATAAACGCACACCTTTGCAGCCGTTGGAAAACCTAACCAGTGGAACTGACTCTTGGACTCTTTGGAATGCTTTTACAGCACTGTTTCTTTAACCACTGAATGTTAAGAGTAGTGAGCCACTATCGCCACTTTGTTCTCCACCATTAGTTCCAATGCATATATCTACTCCAGTTTCTTCTAAACAACATGTTGATAAAAACCAATCACAAATTTCACCTCCTAACATTTCAAATTTTTTTAAACCTTTGAAAGGCAAAGTGTTCGCATCAGCTTCAGTTGGTCCAAAAAAAGCACGAGCAAATAGTAATTGCATTTAACAGGTGTTAAGCAATGCCAAGGATGCAAATGCTTATGACAGTGCACATTCTGATCCAAAATGCCAAAGTAACTTTTTATTTAATTTGTGATACATCTCTCTCTCTATTTATATATATATATATATATATATATATATATATATATATATATATTTATATATATTTATATATATAACATATATAATATATATATTTATATATAATATATATATAAATTTTTATAGGGGCTGTTGAATACAAGAAATTTAATAATGCTATGGATACAAATGATTGTGACAGTGCACATCCTGATCCAAAATGCCAAAGTAACTTTTTATTTAATTAGTAAAAATATAATAAGGTATACTCTTCCGGCTGGAAATCTATATCGGCTGGAGGTGCATACGCTTCATTAATTGCACCATCAATAACAATGTCACCTTTAATAAAAGTTGTTCATCAGTAACCTAACTACTCTATGATTCATATGTCAAAATTTAATTTTATGCTATTTTTTAGATGCTGCACATGAATTACGAAGACCAATGCCCAGAAAACATCGGATATTTATTCTAATTTAATTCCAATCTAATTTATTTGATGATTCAACAGATTCAAATTAATTTATTTTAAAAATATATTTAATTTTGATTTATATGTGTATATTTTAATTGCCTAATCCTTTTTTCGTATCTTACATGGTAACGTTTATACATCGAAATTTAATTTAAGTTTAACTTTCACCTTACAAACAAATTTTTGGCAAACTGATTTCAGTTGCTTACTTATGTCACTATTTATAAATAAAAAATTAACATTACCTATTATGAAAAACAATTTCAAAATGTTATTACTTAAGTAATAAGTTTTAAAATTGATTTTTATAACAGAAAACAATGAAAATATTCATACTTAAGTAATAATATTTTATATTACTAAAGTAATAATATTTTTAAATTGTTTTTTATAATAGGTAATATGTTAATTTTTTACTTATAAATAGTTATTAATAAAAATACCTAAGTTTAGGAATTGAAATATAAAAGGGAAGAGACAGGATTGCAAGGCGAAATTCTAAAGATCCTAAAGGTATAAGTATTTTGTGAAATGTTGTTTTAATTGTTATTTGACTATTTTTTAAAATGCTTTATATAACAATGTCCCTATGTAGTTATGTAGGAATCCTTGGAATGAATATTTCCAATATTTTATGTAAATTCTTGATGGGTGCATTTAGCAATTAAGGATGCATAAGGCCAATTTATTTAGGTGCTTTTGAACGTGATAATTCAAAACAATTGTAAGTATTATATTTCTAAGTAAAACAATTTTTGTTAATAAAGTAATGTTTTTAATTTTTTTTTTATAATAGGTTATATGCTAATTTTTTATTTATAAATAGTTATTAATTTAGATGTAAAAAACTTTGGGATTTGAATAAAAGAGAAGAGGCAGGGTTGCAAGGCGAATTTCTAAAGATCCTGAAGGTATAATTATTTTGTGAAATGTTGTTTCAATTGTTTATTTGAAATCATTATTATTTTTTAAAATGCTATATATAACAATATCCTTATGTATTTATGTATTTGTATTTAAGAATCCTTGGTAATAATATTTCCAATGTTTTCTATAAATTCTTGATGGGTGCATTTAGCCATTAAAGCTGCATAAAGTCAACTTATTTAGGTGTTTTGAATGTGATAATTCAAAACACAAATCCATGGGAAAAAAAGAATGCAACCTGATCCAATACATTTTAAAAGCTTGTATTTTTCCATAAGTAATAAAATGCATATATAGTTTGTAATATATATATATCTATATATATATATATGTATATATATATATATATATATATATATATATATATATATATATATATATATATATATATATATATATATATATATATATATATAGATAGATAGATATATATATATATATATATATATATATATATATATATATATATATATACATAGATATACATAGATATACATAGATATACATAGATATATATTTAATTTTTATAGGGGCTGTTGAATGCAATAAATTAAACAATGCCAAAGATATATTTTGAACGGTGCACATCCTGATCCAAAAATCCCAAGTAACTTTTTAATTAATTAGAAATGTATTAATTTTTATATTAGAAATATAAAATAATTGCTTTGTTCTCTGAAATCGAAAGTAGAAACTACGTTGATTTCTACGTTTCTAAGTTGAAATCTACTTTGTGAATTATATTATTTTACTATAACACATATCAATAATACATTTACATATATTATTGATGTGTGAAAATTTAATTTTATACCATTTTTTAGATGCACACAGTGAATTGTCAGTAAACAAAAAATGTTGGAAGTTCACCCGATCAAATTTATTTGATGATTCAACTGATCCAGATTTATTTATTTAAAAAGAATATATAATTTTATTTTATATTTGTGCTTTAAATATACTTCAGTTAGTTTATCCTTTTTTCCGTAGTTATCTTACATGATATATTAACTCTTACATTAAACTGATTTTGGTTGCTGATATTATTCCGATTTATGTTTTTGTGTAAAGTTTGTTTACGATAGTTCATCGTCTGGTCTTCATCGTCTTTGTGGCTTTTTTTAATCCTCGGGCATAGATCAATTGCTGACATTAGACCGCCATCCTTTGTTTCCTTACTGAATCGCGTCGGGGCGAGATCGGCCAGCCGATGATATAAGCGGTATCGCGACGGCTTAATATCGGCCAGCCTATGCATCGCGATAGTTTGGGGGGCTAGCCGATGTCGGACCGACATCGATCCGTACGGACAAAAACGATGGCGGTCCGATGTCGGCAGCCGAGCTCGGCCCGACATCGGCTTTAACACAGGGCCATTTCTGATGTGAATTGTCCAGTGGACACAATTTTCTACTATGACAGTCTTTTCCACGGCCAAGTAAAGGATCATGTTAAGCAGCAAATATTCAATATATGTAAAACAAAAAAAAAAATCTTAACAATCCATGTACTCAAATGTCAACAACAAACTAATGGTGTGGATCGTGGCGTTTTTGCAATTGCTAATGCATTAAACATACTTCACAAATTTGATATTGGAGCTTTATCTCTAGACAAAGACAAAATTAGAAAACATTTTATTGAATACATTAAAAAAAGACATTTTTCTGCCTTTCAAAATCATGTTTGAAGAAAAATTAATCAATTTAGAAACATCTTGCTCATGTTGTTCAAATTGAGTATGGTATCATGCAAAAAATACCTATCTTTATATGGTACATTCTGATATGTGCCGCAAATGGTACCATTAAAAATATATCTGTTGAGATATTCAATAAAATAAATGCTGAAAAGTCTTGGATTTATTTAGCTTATAAAAAAAAAGAATTGTGTTCGCAAACATGAATGAAAAATTAGTCATAAATCAAAAATCAGTCAAAATGCTAAACAATTTTCATTCGCTCTTATCTCAAAAAAAATTTAATAATAGAGAAACAAACCTTATCAAAAATGCAAAATTTGATAAATCTGTTAATAATGCTGTGTAACAGTTTATAACTTACTGAATTTATCTGTGATGTAATTCAGTAAGTTATAAACTGTTTACGCAGCATTGTTTCCTTTATGTTATTTAATCAGAGGTTATGATATCATTATTAAAAAATAAAATTTAAGAAACAACTGTAGAAATTAGTCGTTTTTAATAAAAGAAAAATTAAACCTAATAGACTTTCTTTATTAAAAATATACTTTTCCTATTTTTAAACATATATTGTTAAAGCAACTAGCAACTACCTTATATTTTTGTATAATATGTGTTTGCACATATTATAGATTATATATAGCTTTTTAAAATACCTATTTATGAAAATATTTGTGGCAACCCCCAAAACATGCTTTTAATAACAGAATGAGACTGGAATTTAAATATAAGCTTGGAAAGACTCTGCAAGTTGTCTCAATAATACATGTTTCACTGAGTTTTTAGATTTACTAATAGACTCAAAAAAAACGAAGAAAAATTTCTGGATGCTTTTTATAAATTCAGTTTTAGGTCAGCTTTACCTGGTAACTCCCACACGGTTTACAATTATTAATTATTGACTCATCTCACGCTGAGCAGATAACTTTTGTTATTCATTTTTTTCTCTGTGAAAGAGAAACAAATCTCTGACAAACCAAAGAACAAAAATTTTTATGTATTAAACTTTTTAAGAAGAAGAAAAAAGTATATAGATATGCAGATAAGTCTATCGCTGATGTGATCGCCAGGGTTGGGTTGGATATTTAATTAAAGTAGTCAGGGATACGATAATGGATCCCATATGTCATATGGCATTTATAATTATTATATATAAATTTTCTTTACATGAATTTAAATCACCAAAAGAAATTGGGTTAATTAATTTTAACTTTAAATTACTTTCAAACACAAAAAAAATTATCGTATCAAATTTGAAATTGATTCATAAATGTTTTAGCTAATAGTAGTAGTAGTAGTACAAAACTCTGTAACTTATTTGCTGTTGTTGTTGTGGTTATAAAGTTGCTTCCTAAAGGTTTGGATTCGTTTCTCATTTGGATTCATGACTCAATACAATGTTCATCCGTTGGTATAATAGGTTAGGTTAAACCAAAAGTTAAGTTAAAAAACATGTTAAAAATATTTTTTTGTTTATTAACTGTTTGTTATTTTTTTAGTTATATATAGCTTTTAACCTTTGTAAAGAAAATGAGTGCAAAAATAAAATAACTGACTTGGAAAAGATAATAAAGCAAAAAAGATATTTATTAAAGTATAAATATAATTTTTGATCAGCGTCCATTAACTTAACTACAATTTTTAATTTTAACGATAGCAAAAGCAACCACGTCTCATACAACTCTATCCTTACTGGTGTCGACACTTTGCGGTTTTTGTTATTATATATAACTGTTATACATATTTTTATTATTAGAAATGTGTCCAAAAGTCTACATTTTTATTTAAAACATTTAATACATAATAAATATTTTATAACTCATTATAAAATATTCATTTAAAATTAATACTTTATAATGAATTATTATGCTTATTTTAGTGTCAGATTACAAACCTATTTACATGCAAAGACTTTTGAAAGACTTATATTTGTAATAAGCTAGTGGCTATAAACTTTGGTCATCCTATATGATAGCATCTCATAAGTATACTTGGTCAAGGCTCTAAAATATCATTGCATGGTTTTGGTTATTTGCTAATAAAATATTGGGATGAGGATATAATAGTAAGTTTAAATTGGATCATAAACGAATGAGTGTTTTGTTAAACAACAGATTTGCTCAAAAGTTTTCAAGCGAACCCGCCTTTTTAAAAAAAACTGATTCAAATAAGATTTACATATTTAGTAAAGTGTTCACTTTATCTCCACTTTATTTGTACGACGACAATTTATTCTATGAAAAATACTATAAAATAATATGCATAATAAATAGAATAATGTTTAAAAAAAAGTCACCACTTAATAATTGCCCGGGTAAAATTTTCATCTGATGGTAATCTGAAAATAAATCGGTGCAACTCATGATGTTTTAGCAAATGATCCGGCGAAGTCTAAACCAATAATTTCCCATACTCTTGTGGTCTAAACACAATACTTCAAGATAACGCAACATAAGAAAGTAAACATAATACATTATACATTCGTATAATGTATATATATAATGTAAACACAATGCATTCGTATAATTTACTAAATTAAAGATTCCAAATTCTATCAAGGTATTTAAAAACACTTTATTAAGTTACCTTTATGGAATGTAAAGGATCGGATGCGGAAAGCAGTTGACCCGATGTTTGACATCGAATGCATGGTTTTATCTATTAAAAGAGTTATTTTTTTATTCCTTTTTTATTCTTTTATCTTATTTTCCCAAGGCCGATGGTAGTGGTTTTACAACTCTACTATGATAATAAAAATAATGCAATTAAACTAAATTTAAAAGCAAAATACTTTACCCTTTTTTGAATGTCTCCGGTAATATTGGGCCAATAATGTTTTTCCATTATTTTCATTATTGTTTTGGTTGTGCCACCATGGCCCCCTAGAGAGCTATCATGTTCCGCAGCAAAAAATTTTTTTTGCTCTTTCGTATCCACGACGATATCGGCATAATATAAGTTTCCACATATCTTTACTCTACGCTTCAACTTGTTATCTAAGAGTAGTAAATATTGAACAAGTATACTTTCAATTTCATTTATTTCAATGAAATATTTGAATTTGAGTTTTGTTTTTTATTACCAGTACCTAGAACACCATAAATTTTTGACACATTTCTCAAACTTCGTTTCTCATCTTTTCGAAAACCAGCTGGATAAGTGCTCTCTGTTAAGTATGCTAAAATATTTTTAAAGTAATGTTCGTTTTTTTCCACCTTTTCCATTTTTAACTTTTGAGTTTTTCAAAATTGTAATGAGTACATCAAACCTGTTTACATATTCCAAATTAGGGACTATTTATATACATACATAATTGTAAGAAAATCAATAAGTATGTCTTAATGGCTCATACGAAAAGTAGTTAGGCTTCATATACAATATACGATAAATGTGCTGCACACGTTTGACTTTTGTTATATTAAATTATGTCCTTCGTACGGAAAAAACACAACATTTAATATCATTTATTTTGTAAAGAAATTTATTGTTTTCTTTTATTTTTGTCATTTAAAATGAGCGTTCTGTCTCCTTTCTGTATGCCTATCTTTGTTAACGCTTATATTTCTATTTTCTAATACTTATGTTTTTTTCCTCTAAAAACGTCTATTTCCACATGCAAGGGTTGCTAACAGCTTCGCCGAAAGATCATGACTAATGTTGTGGTCAAGAGAGGCTTTTGTTGACTAACCTGTAGGACTAGCCTTGGTAGGTAAAGCGTGACTCGGTAAGGCAAGTAGTAGAAGGAGAATAAATTTAAATACCTTCTTAGTATTAAGATTACACGTAGAAAATTAAACAACTTAGATTAAATTAAGTTGAATAAAAATAAAAATATTTAACAAGTAGAATAGAAACTTTTGAATAAAAAGTAACAAGAATAATATTTAAATATTTTCAATGTTTTTTAAAGATTTTTTGAGACCAGTATTATGCGTAATATAATTTGAATAGCTCTGGGTTTCTGACACGTCAGACGAAGGTGCATTCGAAACAAAAATTTGAGAGCTCAACTTTTAACCTCAAATAATAAATATTTATTAATATAATTTCACTTCACTTTGCTTAAACTCATTCCTTTCCTGAACTGCTCAAGTCGAACTGTTTGACAAATATTATAATTACCGGCAATTTATGTTCGGAATTTTGTTACCACGGCTACGCGTTTGTACTCGACTCGTTGAATTGAAATTAAAAATTCTTTCATATGTCAATCGATATAGTCAATTTTATTATCTAACTTAATCCTTTTAATTAAATCACCACGCTTTCGTCCTTATTTTAAACTCCTCAAATTCCTCGCTATCAAGCTGTCATAATAAGCACTATTTTTAATTGTTGTTGAAATCCTCGTCGTAAAATGTGGGATACGGTTTAAAGCATTTGTATCATTAAGTAAATAAAGAAACCAAATATTCTAAGTGTGTACGAATATAATTTTTTATTATTGCTCAATTGTTTCGTTATCGAAATGATTAAAATATTCGCGAAAGCATTTCGATGTCGCAGTGGGCTTAAAACAACAATAATCAACATACTGTTTTGATTTCAAATTAGTTAACAGTAAATAATCGCAATCCCCAAATTTTTTATGTTTGACTTTTCCATAATATTATACAGTACTATAAATATACTACAATGTACATACAGTATTGGTACAGTATTCTTTATCATTACACATTGATGTTTGATGTTTCTTAATAAAAAAATTCAAAATGATTTTACATTTATTATTATGAATATATATTAATCGATTTTTAAACTGGACTTGAGAAGATTCAAAATTGATTCAAGAATCAGAGGCACCTTCTCTCATACCACCCACAAAAAAACGTTAATCTAATTATACCTTAAAATTGTTACTTTATTGGGATAATAAAGAAGCTTCTTTTATTTAATAAAAGATTCCAAATATTTTCTAGCCCTCTCTCCTTAAATTTAAAAATATACAAAAAAAGAAACAACAATGACAAACAGGAATTATTTCTTTTCCTTAAATGTTTATGCACTAACACATAAAAATACAAGCATAAAAATGTGTTCGTTGTGTTCTTTTTCAATCTTTAGAAATCATTAACTCGTTGAAAGACTTATGCCTTTTAAAAAGCTTTTTCAAAGTCTTGGTTGTACAATTTTGCATTTTTTAATTGTTAGCTCAATTGCATCTAAATTAAATAGAATATTAAATTAAACATTAAAAAGCTAAAAAAAATAATGAAAATAAAGATTAAAAAAAATTGTAAATTTATTATAAGCATTGTAAATAAACATAAACTGTATACATACATATATCATATATTTTTAAACATCTTCCAACAAAGCTGAAAGAAATAAAAAAGAGCTACCACTACTTCAGTATATGTGTTAACTAAATATCACAATAAGAAGCTAAAGTTCCTATATAAAACCTTACACCCCCCTTATCCAGGCTTCTAGAATATTACATCCCCCTATGTAACATTAAAAAATACTGCAAAATATTAGTATTTGGTATCTAAAATATCACATCCCTCATCTATAATTTATATATATATATATCACAATAAGAAGCTTAAATTACTACGTAAAATATCACATCCCCCTTATCCAGGCTTTTAAAATATTACATCCCACTATGTAACATTTATACACTGCAAAGTATTAGCATTTGGTATCTAAAATATCACAATCCCCCATGTGTAATCTATAAATATGTCACAATAAGAAGCTGAAATTCCTACGTAAAATATAACATTCCCCTTATTCAGGCTTCTAGAATATTACATCCACCTATGTAATTTTTAAAATACTGCAAAGTATTAGTATTTGGTATTTAAAATATCTTATCACCCATGTATAATCTCTCTCTCTCTCTCTCTCTCTCTCTCTCTCTCTCTCTCTCTATATATATATATATATATATATATATATATATATATATATATATATATATATATATATATATATATATATCACAATAAAAAGCTGAAATTCTTACGTAAAATATTTCATCCCCCTTATCCAGGCTTCTAGAATATTTTATCCACCTATGTAATATTTAAAATACTGCAAAGTATTAGTATTTGGTATCTAAAATATCACATCCTCCATGTATAATCTCTCTCTCTCTCTCTCTCCCTCTCTCTCTTTATCTCTCTCTCTCTCTCACTCTCTCTTTCCCCCCCCCTCTCTCTCTCTCTCTCTCTCTATATATATATATATATATATATATATATATATATATATATATATATATATATATATATATATATATATATATATATACATATACATATCACAATAAGAAACTGAAATTCCTTTGTAAAATATCACATCCCTCTTATCCAGGCTTCTAAAAAATTACATCCCCCTATGTAACATTTAAAATACTACAAAGTATTAGTATTTGTTATCTAAAATATCACATCCCTCATGTGTAATCTATATAATCATTGTCACGCAATATATTAAGATCAAAACTTCCTAAGTAGGAATTTAAAATAAATTACCATTTAATGCTCACTTCATTTATAGTATATTATTTACAAACCGTTTTATGAATCTTGATCGTTGCGTTTTTAATTCATTGTTTTTGTACATAAATATTTCGGACATACTAGTTCTTAGTGATATAACTTGAAAACGCATTCTCAATTTCGGTTTTTCTATGGGGGATGTGATACTTAAGGCTGATGTGATATTTTATTACAAGTACCAACAAATACTGATTGATAAAACAATTATTAGATTAAATAAAGAAATAACTTTAAGTATGCTTTTCTTTGTTGAATTCCTTTTAACAGGTGCTACTTTAGAAACAAATTGATTTCAAATGCTGACGTAATAAGCCCGCTTAATTCATAAATGTAACTATGTATTGCAGTTTTTTTGTGTTTAAATAGAAGTGCATGACAGTGATGTTCATACACACCAAATTAATTATAATAAATAAAAGACTATATAGCGTTCTGTATTAATTAAAAATAATTCGCGAACAAATTTTAATTGCACCTTCTAACACCGCGTGCAATCCTGTCCGCTGTCTTTATGCTATCTTTCTAAGTCGACTACTTCTATCTTTCTCTCTAACATATCTTCGTTCTTCCTAAAATCACTTTATTCTTGGTCCGTAGAGCGGGTTATGATGCTCCTTTTGGAGCCGAACTTGTCTTTGCGGTCCTTGGTAATCTGGCCTCTATATGGCAATTAGCCGGAGGAGGATAAACTACAGTACCAATAAAAGACTATACATTTAGATTTGGGCATATAAGTGTTTTTAGCAAAATAATCGTTGTGGATTTTATTTATTTTTGTTTTTTTCTAGGAGTTTAATCAGTATTTAATATTTTTATCTAAATAAATTTGCTAATTTTTTTACTTATAAATACAATAAATAAATACAAATAAACCAACAAAGTTGTGATACACATTATTAGTGTATAGTCCAACAAAAGTAGATGTCAGACCTTAACAGCTTTTTACAGTTTAGTATTTATATATCGTAGAGTGTTAAAAATATAACTAGTTTTTTTGCTTTTACATATTTTAGTTACAAATGGTTTTATTTGTTGGCTATTCTATTTATGAAAAAATTATGTTGACTATTTGACTTTTTGGATTGTTGTTTATATATCATTTATTGTTGTCTTTTGTAATAGAATTTTCTATAAAGATTTGAGCATTATACCAATTTATTATTCCAAATCAATAATAATTCTGTATAGTTGTATCACATCACCTCTTGATCTTCAAATATTTAATGTAGAGAGAAAGGTTTATCAGTGAGTTTTTACATGATAAATTTTTTAAACTATATGTAAGAGTTGTTAAATCATAATAACATGTTTCCGTATATGTTAACTCCTTAATGGGTTCAATATTCAAGGTGAGGTCTAAATTAATGATGTAAGTAATAATGTTATATTTATTTTATCTAATTATTTCAAGAAGTATTTGATTCGCCCTAATGTCAAACTTCCAAAGTTTTTCTATAATTTCATTTTTAAAACGCTTTCATTAATGGTTATTTAGGAATTGCCAATAATGCTTTTTCTTATTTTGTTATTTTATATGAAAACACCTCAAAGAAAAGAATTTCAATTGTTAGATTTAATAGTATTAATGTTTTGTTTTTTAGAGTTTGTTTGTAATAGTTAATGTGCCACAACATAAATGTAGCAAATATTAATGAAGCTATGGCAATAAACATAATATTGAAACACAATGCCAAATCTCAAGTTAAATGGTTCATCTAAATCTGGTAAATTTACATTTAATCAAATAAGTTATTAATATTTGTGTTTTCAGTGTTTTAGTGAAGGAAATTATATTCAATCATAAATTGTCAAATCTCAAGACATGAAATTATTAATGGAGTTTTGGTCCATAATAATCCAAGTAACGCATGTTTTGATAAATATATTTGTAAGTATCCTGCATTTTTTTGTAATTGTAAATTTTCATTGCGATATTCATTACAATTTAGTTCACAAAGTTATAGAAAGATCCTTAACTTAAGTCTATGAAAGTATGGTTTGATGTTAATGGATTAAACTGTTTCGTCAATAATAAAAATAGTTGTTATTGTAACATGATAACCATGTTGTTTATATGTTGTTACCATTTTGTATATATGCTGTTACTATGTTGTATAAGTATATATATAATAAATTATTAAGTTTTGGTTATGTTTATTTTAATTTTATTAAAGTTAAAGCGGATGCAAGCACTAAAGAAGAAAGTAACGTTACAAATTGAAGCAGAAATTTATAACGAATCGTGTTGACGATTGGATATGAATTGCAGAAAAGCACCATTGTCGAATGGTTGTGAATCAAATCTTTGTAAAATAATTGCTATTTGTCGCGTAAATATATTTTTTGAAATTTATTCATAATAATCAAAATTGTCAATAATTATTTGTTTAATACATTTTATTGTCCTTAAACTAATAAAAAATACGCCAATTTTTAACCAAAAATTTACAGTCGATTTTGTTGAAGATAACTTTAAATAATTAAAAAGTCTAAATATAAAGGAAAATATAGGGACTTCAAATAGGATTGCCCGAAGAAAATTCAAAACAATCCCATGCGCGACCCAGTTAGTTAACAAAGATGAAATAACGATGGTACGATGTAAAACTGGCTAATCGTTGTTCTGCCACTTCTTGTCCTGCACTGGCTAGCCGCTGTTTTGCCATCACTGGCTAGCCACGGCTGGTCCATGAAAAATCCTTAGAGCAAATCGGAGCTTTTCCAACGTCGGCAGCCTTAGCCAGTCCAGCGCGGCAGCCTGTACAGGACCAGTGCGGGACCATTATATCCTTGCTGTCTGGGAATATTTTTTATTTTATTTTTCAAAAGTGTGGCAACAGTCTCAAACAGATTAAACCAAACCAAATTTAAAATAGATTGTTCAATCTTATAAAAAATTACAAGTAATATACATTATGGATTTTAATTATTTAAACTATTGCAAATAATTTGATAAATAACTATTTTACAGAAATGGGAAAAGAATTTCCATGAGTATTCCTTGATTTAAAAAACAAATTCCCTGAGTTTTCCAGGTTTTCCCTGGGATTCATGCTATTTCCAGGTTTATCAGGTTCAGTGGCAACCCTGATTTTACAAAGTTAAAAAACGTTTGACTGACAAAAAGATCAAAAAATGCTGGCGCCACCCTTGATGACAGACACTTTTAAAGATCTACAAAAAAAAACAGAAAATTAAAAGTGGCATAAACTTTTTTTTCTTTTTTTCTCTTTTTGATAAACATTTTTACCACTCCAGGTAAAAAAAATTACGATGCAAAATATGACGCTTTAATTAAAAATTATGTAAATCACACATTTAAAAGTGATTTAAAAATCATCAGCCGTATTATTCAAATATAAAAAAAAAACCTTATAAAAAATACAAATTTAGCGTTGCAATATAAATAAATATATATATATATATATATATATATATATATATATATATATATATATATATATATATATATATATATATATATATATATATATATATATATATGAAAAATATACTGAATTTGGCATCCTATACTTTTTGACTATTTAAAAGTTAACAAACATTAAAAATGAGACTATGGTTGGAGGCAGGTAACATTTTTTATAAAAAAGAACTTGATTGTTGCCCAAAACTGAATAGCAACTTTTTTTGCACCACAACTTTCCTAAACTATCAGAAATCTTTACATAAGTAATTACTGCAAACAAAATTTAGCAAAACTACAGATATGTGGTCTAAAAAAATTTTATTTTATCGCTTGTTGCGCTTTCCTGAGGAGACTTACTTAAAGTGGTGACTTTTTAATTAAAAACAAAGTATATTTATTGGCTTTAATTTGTAAATCGACTATTTTATAGCCTGCTGCTACAAGGGAGTTTTGCTACATTGACTATCTTATAGCATGCTTCTACAAGGTAGTACTGCTACTTTGACTGAGGATTTGGCATAGCGCAGCAATCTTTTTCTTTTATTATTTCAATTAAAATCTCTAATGTTTAAAAACTCTCCACTGACGAGAGCGCAACAAGCAAAAAATAAAATTATTTTAGAGCACTAGCTATTTAATAATCTATAAAATTTTTTACTTTTTACCTGGGTTTATCCACAATTCTTCATTGCCCTGTAGGACAATGATTTTGTGATTTGATTTACTCAGTCTGCATCACCCAGCAAACTCGCCATGTTTGGCCTATGCATGGCCCACCATCAGCGTCATTACTGGCCCACCATTGGACGACAAGCATGGTCCAATTCAAGTCTTGCTCACCGTTTAAGGCATGGTCCATGCATGGCAGCCGTTTTTATAACAGCGTTCAGCCGATGCTTTGCCTTTTATGCTCCTTTTTATGCTACTTTTTGTTCATTATGTTTGTTTTTAACATTTTTTGCTATTTTTATAAATAACCAATACTTTAATACGCGAGATTTTAACTCAGAGATTTTTGAGAGACAAATGCAAGATTTTAATTTAAAGATTTTAAAGTAAAACTAGTCAGGAAGAAAAAGGCGAAGCGGGGTAATGTTTGTCTACCTAAAAAAGTCGCATGGGTGATATAAAATGGAATGTGGGATATTTTAAACTATAAATACACAGTCATTTTAGCAATAAGTTTTATATTACCAAATATTTTTATTTCAATAAAGTTGTCTTGCAATACAATACATATTAAAGTTTAAGGTTAGAGAACGGTTAAACATCTACCATCATTTCAATTTAATGCTTGCGTGAACTAACGTTTGGTACTTTTAGATATCCATATTTTTTCCCTGTCAAGCTTATAGATTTAGCAATTACAACCAAATCACCCAAAAGTAGCCAAAAGTGAAGAAATCGTAAAATAAGTATAAAATTGTAACCAAAATAGCTAAAAGTAATTATAAAATAAACTATAAAAGTTAGTAATAAGATTAAATAAAAGTTTAGATTAATCTCCTTTACATTAATTATTGCAATACATATTACTACATATTATTAGTTAAACAAAACAAAAAACAAAAAAAATAAAAATAAAAAGAAGTATAAAAAGAAAACAACAATAAAAAACTCACCATAAATACACTTGATGAGTTTTTTGTTGTTGTTTCCGTTTATTTTATATATTAGTTTCTATATCAATAAAATTTCTTGTGATGCAATATAAAAAGAATATCTTACGTTGTTTATCCATTAAATCACAACTCATTGACTCCATGATACCATTAGATAATTGTGATGTTTCAAAAAATACCCTCAATGAATTATTATATATAAAAATTATGAAAACATATTCCAATTATCTTAAAACTTTAAACACATTTTGATCTATACAAATGTTACTATCAATATTCTGTATTTCAATAAAACATTTCAATCCATTAAACACATTTAACTTGCCAATGCTTAATACTACTTGACCTCCAATTTTACTGCAATCTTTTTCTCCTAACGATGTGCCAGGTGATTCAAAAGCCATTTAAACAGTTTTGCACCTAATTTCTAATAATAAATAGATATTAAAGCACTAAACACACATTAAAAAGTAGCAATATATTTATAACTTATCTATAGTTTAAAAAACTCACTCACAATATTGTGTTTTTTTCATTTTACCTTTTTATATTATTAGTTTTTTTTGTTCTTGATTACATTGTTAACATCATTATTCAATCTAATTCTAACAATTCACTCAATCATATCGCTTTTTATGTATGTAAAAATATTTAAAAAAACTGAACACTGGATGATGAGAACAATAATAATTCTAACATTTTAATTGACAATAATAATTGTAACTATATTGGCAGAAATAAAAGGCAATGTTTAATCTACAAATGATTTAAACCCAGTCGCTCAAAATGAATGTCAGGTCAAACATGTAAAATAAGTATAAAATTAAAAGCAAATAAATAAAAATAAGTTAACAAACAAATTAAGTATAGAATTAACTGTAAAAATGAGTATAAACTAATAAATCCAATACTCTGTAATGGCTGACTAATACAATAAAGACATTATATTTCAAGAAAAATATATAAAACATCAAAGAAAAGTGAAGACAACTAAAAAAACCAACAACCATTTTTAGCTTACACTTATAAGGCATGTTTTGCACGACCATCATTTCTGTTAGAAGCTCGCATTAGCCATTGCATTGTGGACCTCTCAACATCTGTATTACTTTTCTTTTTCATGTTTTTGAACTGCAACTGTTAAATTTAAAACAAGATATTTAGATGTGATATATAAATCTTCTAATTTACCTAATGTTGATTGTGCCTGCAATTTGTTTTAACTACAAGGGAGTGCTGCTAAATTGACTCTTATAGCTTACTGCTTTAAGGAAGAACCGCAACATCGATTGAGGGTTTGGTGGGGGACCCGGCAGTCTATTAAATATTAAAAAAAACAAAAAGCATATTAAAATATTCCTTATGTTTATATTAAAAAGTCACCACTTTGAGCAAGTTTCACAACAAGAGAAAAAATAAAATTATTTTATAATGCTTAACTGCAGATTTACCTGTTCATATAAGTAAATGATATAAATATATATCTATATAAATATATATATATATATATATATATATATATATATATATATATATATATATATATATATATATATATATATATATATATATATATATATATATAGATAGATAGATATATATATATATATATATATATATATATATATATATATATATATATATATTTATATATATATATATATATATATATTAGAGCCCTGCGAATCGCTGTTTTGATTTTCGAATTAATTTTTTAATAATTCTTAATAAGAATTTATTAAGAATTATTAAAAAATTAAAAAATTACAAAGCTCGCTACAAACCTGACTAACAACCTGACTACAAACCTGACTAACAACTATAAATAAAAATAACTATACTAATCTGCTCCATATATCTCTAGGCTAACTAATAAATTACTCACATACACAGCTTTTGTATTATATTTCATAATATTATGTATATTTTTACATCAATTTTAATTCTTATTATCTTATTTTTATTTTATTATTTTTTAATACACAAATAATACACATTAACACATAAAAAATATTTTAAACAACATTAAACATGTAACTATTTCACAATTATTAGCCAACTATAAACAAATTAATAATATTATTAACCTAACTACTAATCAATTTCCGTCCCGTAACGATCTAAAATACAAATATAAACCGTAACGTCCACTAAACAAATCGTAGCAAAATTAAACTTTTACTACTTGCCTGATGATTGTGATAACACATGAAACTCAGAGTTGCAATATTAAATTATATTATAAACATTAGCATTTAGCTAATTCCTGGTACTGCGGGTAACAGTAACATATATATTATATAGCTCTAGTTTATCTATTGAGCACTCTTTCAAGTATTCAATATTATACATGATAATACAAAGATATTTTCTTTATTCATATATATACACTTACGTATATATATATATATATATATATATATATATATATATATATATATATATATATATATATATATATATATATATATATATATATATACAATTATACAAATACATAAATATATTTATATGTATATCATTTACTTATACTATAAATGATATAAATATAAAATAAATAATATAAAGTATAAATGATTTAAGATCCTTAAATCATGCTATTAGTATAACATTAACAAGTCATAGGTTTTACCTCATCAAAAGATAACATTTAATAAATGTTATTATTTAATATAACTTATGACAATATATTATATAATATCATTATATTTAATTTTATTTTAAAAGTTAGTAAATGTTTTTGAGGATCTCAAATCATTTATACTTTATAATATAAAGTATAAATGATTTCAGATCCTCAAAAAAACATTTACTTACTTTTAAAATAAATCAAATATTGTGATATTATTTAATATGTTGTCATAAGTTGTGTAAATTATGTTATTTATTTTATATAAAATAAATAAAATAAAGTATAAATGATTTGGTACCTCAAAATACATTTACTTACTTTAAAAATCAAATTGAATATATGTGTTACTACAATTCATTTTGCTAGTAAAGATTTCTTGTTATTCGTTAATGAATTCCATCAAAATTATAACAAATACAAATCAATAAAAAGTAATAAGCAAACAGATATATGTTAAAAAGTTGAAGATTTTGATCTTTATTTAAAATTTTAATTTTTTAATTCATTACTATCTTTTTAGGCTCTTAATATTTAATTTTGATTTTATAAAGAGCTTCAAAATTAGATTTTAAAAACTTAAAAAGATAATAAAGAATTAAAAAATTAAAATTTTATCGATCTTGTTCCAGAATTAAACCATGATGATCAGGGTTTAAGTCTGGAACAAGATCGGCTAATCGGCACAATTGGCCGATCGTAAAACGAACAAGGCCAACTATTGGAATATGTACGGCATCACCGGCGCTGTGGTACCGGTCATCAGGCAATGAATCCCATGCAAGGACCAAGCATGAAGAGTTTGCTGCGTTAAGGTAATGTAGATTATCTGCATTGGTTTGTAACCGATAGAACTTATTTTATCGAGTTTGGATCTCCCTCTCTCGATATATATAATGCTAGTGTTACAATAAATCCTAGTGTACGTAACTATCCAAAAAGTAACTCAACTCTAATGAATAAACATATTCGAGAAAGAATTGGTCACGTGTTAAGCAAGTGCAACTATTCATTTGGCTCTTAGAAAATGCATGTAGCAAATTACATATTAAGAAACAGATAGATAAGCGTTTAAATGGATGAAAATCAGGGCTTGTTATATGATATTTTCAAAGATTATCTCTTGGGTGAGCATAAAAAGTTAGTTAACACATTTCCTTCAAGTATAAGACCGCATTTATTTAATGAGTAGGGAAAAAGAATAATTTACTCATTTTTAACTGATCACTTTAAAGCCACAAGATTCGACTATTATCGTGACGGTACTGAAAATACTTACTATATACTTGTGGTAAAACCAACAGGAAAGAGAAAGTCACGTCTGATTAACGTTTTCTCTATTCAACATATTTGCGATTCAGATGTTAACTTAAGAAAAGTAACACGAGAAATATATTTTGTAAAAGGGCGTGGTGAGGTTTATGATAGACAATCTGAACATTTGTTACAAAAGACTTTGTAGTTGCAGACACTGATGGCATTTACGATACTGAGTGGAATAATTTGCAAATCATAAATATGATCAATGGTAGAATTAGTGCAAACTGCAGATATATTGATGCCGTTTTTATAGTTTTTCGTGGCGATCGTCTAATAAAGCAGTATGTTGATAATATTAAGAAGATTCTTGGATGGCTTGACTATAACAAGAAAAAAAAATAAGATTTTTGTTTGTCGGGACTCATGCTGATTTTCTTTTACAAGAAAAAAAAGCAGAACTAAGCAAGCAGTTTAAAGAAATTTTTTCTATAGAATCAAACAACGCGAGACATTTAATGGAGAAGGAAATATTAAATTTGATTCATTGATATTTACAGGTTTTCCACCTGAGGATGTATTACATCCAAAAACAAAAGAAAGAGTTATCGAAAGCCTTGAAAGGCTTACACTAGTCGTAAATTGCCTGGAACTGGTGAAAGAATAAAAATACCACAGAGTTTATGCACAATTTTATAAAATTATTATCTGCAATCATTGTTTTAATCAAATTTAACTCAAAACTAAAATGGACTATAAAGAATAAACAGCTTGTCATTAGTCACTTTTAAAAACATTTCCAGGTTTTGAATAATGCATGGGATAAGAATTTTTTTTCTGCTCTACAAAGTGTCTCAACTAGTGAAAAA
Organism: Hydra vulgaris; assembly: GCF_038396675.1. NCBI lineage: Eukaryota > Metazoa > Cnidaria > Hydrozoa > Anthoathecata > Hydridae > Hydra > Hydra vulgaris. The sequence goes on from NC_088920.1 coordinate 24,184,658, forward strand.
CAGCACAGGACGTTTTTAAAACGTTTCAAAAACTTATTAAAACGGGTCTTAACGTTTTTTCAACGTTTTAAAAATAATCTGTGCTTACTTGGAAAACTTTTTTAAAAAGAGTTGATATAAATGATTTTCAAAATTTTAAGATTCATAAAATTCCTAATTAACAATAAATTGATTAAATAAATTTAAGTAAATTCACTATTTTATTATGATGCATAGAATCGAAAAACCATTTAATATTTAAAAAATTAATCAAAGACATAGAGTGAATTATAAAATTATCGTAGCTAAAAAAACAAATAAAATGATTGAGAAAAAGTTGCCTAATGAGGGCATTTCGTTACATCTCCCTCTTATAATGTTGAGAGTTTTTATCTCCCTTTTCTAATGTTGAGAGTTTTTATCTCACCTTTGTAATGTTTAGAGAATTCAAAAAAACTTGTTATATTCTTTTAAATTATTAAAATCAATAAACAAAAAGTTAAAAAATTAAAAAATCACCCGTTGTTTATTGTCTGCTGAGACATAGACCACACGTTATTACTATTTATTAAATTATAGATTAGCAGAAGACAACATATAGCATATCGTGAAGTTAAAGTTGTCTGGTTCTATTCCTATTTTTCATGGTAAGAAAAAATTAATTTTCGGATTTTATATATTTTATTACTCCTATGTTCATAGTTATATAATTTTAATATATTAACATTATTTTTATTACTTACATAACTTTTAAAATTGTTTGTTTTTGTAAACTTCAACTTTTTTTAATAAAGTTGGAATTAACAACTTAATTAATAACAATTACTAACTAAATTATAACAGTTAATTTTAACAAGTTATATAAATAGTAATTTAAGATTAATTATAAAACATAAATAACAATCCTTTAGAAGTATATGTTATCAATGCAAGTTATAAAATATTTAAGTAATCCAAAACCGAAAGTTAAATTCTCTTAACATTACAAAACGGAAGAAGAACCCTACTACTCTAACGTCGCTATGTGAAGACCACAATGGAAAAAACGGCAGAGTCACATTTTTATAATTTTTCAGTTATGGCCCTTGGGTAATAAAGCATTGAAAAATGCTTCTTTTAAGCCAAGTTTCAAATGAAAAAACCAACATAGTCCATGGTAAAATGGAATAAGAAAATATGGTATACAATGGAAAAAACAGCAGTGTCCACCAGTGACAAGGAAAGAAAAGGCAGGGTCCATATAATAACGTTATATGTGTCTCTGCCGTTTTGATTTCCATTGTGATCTTCATATATTTAATTATATCATAATTATTATTTGCTACACTTAATGGCTTTTTTATTTTAAATTAATACTTTTTGAGCACGTAAACACCTATGCCTCCGCCTTTTTTATTGCTTCGTCGTGGTTGGCTAATTAGTTTGTAATTTGCCAAACTATAATTACAATTCAACTCTAGAGGACATTCTGACAGAGATATGACGTCGAACGTGTAATTTATAATAGATAGAAATTCTTTAAACTTTTCAAAATTTTGCCGCATGCTTCTTATGTTTAAGTGTAATATAGAAAGTAAATTTAAATCTTTTTTGATTTTAAATTCATAAGGATCAAAATAGGGTGTTTTTATTAAGCTCATTTGAGTTCCAGTACACAAGCTCATTTGAGTAACCAGTACACAAAGAATCTATACTAAAACAAAATGGCTGACTACGATGCTACACCTATTGTTACAGACAAGCCAAAAAAGAGAAAGAAAAACGGCAGTAAGAAAGACATAGCAAAGAAACAGAGGTTGTCATCTCATGTAACTGGCCCTGACTGTAAATGTATAAGACTTAAATGCTTTCAAACAGTCAAAGAAGAGAATAGAGCCTTGCTCCTCGAGTCATTCAATGCATTACCAAAAAAGGATGCTCAGGTGAGTTCTTCTTTTAACTTTTAAATTAAACTCTTTAAATATAGTTCTAGACTATTTTTTTATTTATAATACTAGCTCTAGATTTAGGTCTAGACCTAGATTCATAATTTTAATGCACCTGTTATTCCACCATGAACATGTTGATTAAATAAGACAAAGAGTTTCTCATTCTCATTTTCATTCAAATTTAGTTAGGTCTAGAATAGCTAGACCTGTACATCTGAATCATAACCATGGTAGACATCTGGTTGTATTACTGTGTTATGATACCCAAGGCTGGTATTGTATGTTTAATAGGCATTTTTAACTTAGTTTTTTAGTGGGGTGGACTTAATATCACAGTTCATTGTTCTATTTGAACGCAGCATACAAATTTATTAATTCTAACAAAGTAGGTAGGCTTATATATTTTTAAATTTTATAAAAATGCTTGTGTTTCCAAAGATGTGTGACCGGTTGCGTTAATAATCTTATATTGCTTCTTTTTACAGGATTCCTATCTTGCTTCACTGATCACAGTTGCGGAGATTAGCCGAAAAAGACCTCGAAAGGAAGAGCCTAAAAGTGCAAACAGTCACAGCTATCACTATAAAGTATTCCTGAAGAGTACAGATGATGTTGACTCAGATTCATTTGTCTATGTTTGCTTTCAAGCCTTCATCTCCATCTTTGGAATTAAGAAAGGGAGACTTGAGACTATCAAGAGAAGTCTTGCTACTACAGGTAATTTATACTATTAGCAATAGTTTTTTGTTTCAGTTTGTGGAATAAAAAAGCTATTTTTTCTTATCATAGTTAATGTAAAAAAAATGCACACTTTTCTATAATCCTTTCTTGTCTATATATTAATATTTTTCAATATTTAAAAAGAAATGTTGAAATTCATAAAGAGTGCTGTTATTCTCTGAACATGTATTTTTATAACTTTTTTTTAATTTTTTTTTAATTTTTTTTACTCACCCCAGGCCTGCCTCCTGTTGATGGACGAGGAAAGCATGGCAGTCATCACAAAATATCTGATGAACTGCGGCAGAGAATAAGAGACCACATCTCTTCGTTTAGGGGTCGGCAGTCTCATTACTCACAAGAGAAGACGAGACGGCTGTACCTGCCAGAAGAACTCAGCATCTCCAAGATGTTTGATTTATATCAAGAGAATTGGCATGAGACAGTTTAGTGTATGAGTCATACAGGCTTATATTCAACAACGATTTTAACATTGGCTTTGGGTACCCAAGAACCGACACTTGCTCAGCCTGCGACCAGTTCTTGGCAAAAATAGAAATTGCTACAAAGACTCTTGAATCAGACCCAACAAATGAAGTCCTCATAAGGGACCTGAAGCAGTTAAAATTTCAAAAAGATCTCCACCAGCGAAAGGCTGACACATTCTACCGGAGAAAAAGAGACGCTAAGCGAAGGGCCAAGATTACACCTCATCTTGAGGCCTTTACGTTTGACTACCAAAAAAATGTCAACCTACCCAACAAGTCCACCAATGACTTTTACTACAACAGAAAGCTCACATACCAATCATTTAACATTCACCAACTATCAACTGATGATGTTTTTCTTTACTGCTATGATGAGACTGTCGCTAGGAAAGGTTCAGATGAGGTGGCTTCTTTCCTGTATGACCACATCACAACCAAGGTCAGCGAAGAGGTTACTCACCTTGAACTATTCTGCGATTCCTGCTCAGGACAGAATAAGAACTTTACCCTGATTCGGTTTTTAGATTATATGGTGCACCATAGAAAAAGGTTTACCTCAGTGACAGTGACATTCCCTGAGCGCGGACATTCTTATATGGAGTGTGACAGGGACATGGGTCCAGTAAATACAAAGTCTAGTGCTAGTGTTCCAGAAGACTGGATAAAAATATTTAGTGAAGCACGAAAACATCCTACACCATTTAACGTGACTGATGTTAAACAGGATATGGTCAAAAACTTCTCCGGCTTTCTAAGGCCATTGTATAAGAAAGGCTGCCCGTTCCCCACGCGCCCCATTCGGGAAATGGTTTTTAACAAGGATGAAGGTCCAGGGACCGTTTGTCACAGAGACTCATGGAACGGTATTTTCTTGAAAACAAACATCATTGTTCCAACGAGAAAAAACAATTTTTCAGTATGCACAGCAGTGCCAGTAGCTTTGTATGAAGACAGACTGGCTATATCAGCTGCAAAGTACAAAGACCTCCAAGTCCTCAAAAAATTTACCACCAATGAGGCATTCTATGATGCTCTGCCGTATGACGATAAAGTTGAAGATGAGGGTCAAGACCAGTGAATGTTCATGCATTTTTTATTTTTATATTTAAAAATAAAAAAATTTTAAAATTTAATGGTTTTATATAGCTATTTCTTATGTGTTACAATAGAAAAACAGGCAAAGTCCTAATCAACGGAAAAAACAGCAGAGTCCAATCTGAACACATTTTGAAAAAACAAAATTTTCCATGAGCTAACATGATTTTCAGAATATTTATTTGTTAAAATTTGATGCTTAAATGGATGATCTTCCCTTAAAAATTAAAAGAATTGACAGTTTCTCACATAATTTGTAATAAAAAGGTTTCAAACCTTTAATTTAGGTTTTCTCAAAATGTGAAAAATGTGACTCTGCTGTTTTTTCCATTGTGCTCTTCATGTATTATTTGTAATAATAAATTCAATATTGAAAAAATTACAAAACGGAAAAAGAACCCTATTACTCTAACGTCGCTATGTATTATTTATAATGATAAATTCAATATTGAACTCACTATTGTTTATTCTGATTATTGTCATAATTTATTTTGATTATTATCATAATTTAAAAAAATATTTTTATGTATTTTATTGCGATACCAGCAAAATATAAATTTTTGACTAGCGCCTTTATTTTTATTTACACCTGCAATAAATATATAAATGGATAACTATTAACTCATGTCTGGAGCACTACTTTACTGCTCCAGACATGAGTTGGGAAGCGCTTTTAAAGAATACTGAAATGCGACTTGTGCTACTGTGCTTACTGATATTGAAATGGTGGTATTTCGATGACAAGTAGGCGTTTTGCAAAAACCAACAATTACGGATGCCCAGACTATGACGAAAGTAAACCAAGTTTACATAAAATGTATTTAGATGCAAGTAATTTTTACGGCTGGGCTATAATGCAGCATCTTTCATGCCAGGACTTCCAGTGGTGTGAGACCTAAATTAAGATAGTCCTTAAAACTTCGAATAATGCATCAGAAGGTTTTTTTTGTCAAGGCTGATATTGAATATCCTGAGCATTTACATGATATCCCGATAACTACTCCCTTGCTCCAGAGAGGATGATGATTAATAAAGAATGTTTGAGTTAATACCAGCAAAAAATGTCAAGAAAAGCTAGTTCTTAACTTACGAAACAAAGAAAAATAAAATGTTTATTATCGCAATCTTAAACTATACCAATCACTCGGGATATAAGTTATTAAAATCCATAGAGCTCTAATGTTTAGACAAGAACGCTGGATAGGTTCGTATATTCAGATGAACACTGATTTAGGAGCTAAAGCTACTACAGGTTTCGAAAAAGAGTTCTTTAAGCTGATGAGCAATAGCGTGTTGGGAAAAACTATGGAGTGTCTTTGCAAGTGTATAGGAGTAGACCTTGTTGGCGGAAGTGAAGAAGAACGATTACGAAGTTTGTTGCTAACCCTGCTTACTTATTACATAAAATATTCGACGACAATCTTGCTGCTATTCACAGCACGATAGCTAAACTAAGTTTGATTTGAAAGATATACGCTGGTCAGACAGTCTTAGACCTCAGACCTCACTTTCATTCACAAACGTAGTTTTGACAGAATTAAATTTCTTTTCTTTCAGTAAACACAACTTATTAACTGGACAATTCAAATACATGATTTTTCCAGCAGAGACACATTGCACATTCGCTGCACGCACTTTTCCGTCTGTTGAAGGTAAAAGTTTTTCAACAACGCCTAATTTCTATAATCCTCAAACCAAACTCAAATCTTCAATTATCGTTACATCACTTTTATTTATAATATTTTTACTTCCACTTTTATTATAACTTTTATTAAATTCGCGGAGTTCTGTTAAATATTCACTGCGCCACCTATTCCAAAAATGTTCTAAAATAGAGTTTCTAAATACAACGCGTTTTTTTATATCCATATTTACATAACTGTTTTTTATTAATAATGTTTCTGAGCTTATTCTTTATTCATCGGCTGTAAAACACGATCCATTATCACTAATAGTTTCATAGGGTGCGCTAAATTTGCTAATAAGTCTTCGCAACCCTCGAATACACGCCAAAGCTGAACAATCAGGAACTAAATCTAAATGTATAAAACGTGTACTAGCAAATGAAGCTAAAAGTAACCAACACTTAAATATTTCTCCTTCAGAATATATATTTTTCATAAATAATAGTCTACAGTAATCAATTTCTGTGTACTTAAATAAAAAAATCATCGTTTACTGTTCTTAAAGGTAACGGAGGAATATCAGGATAACGATAAATTTTGCGTTCGTACCTTCGACACAAAAATAAAATTTTAATTAATTTTTGAATTCAATCTCTAACTTTTGGAATCCAAAATTCCATTTTTAATTGGTTCAGCGTTTTTTTTACTCCGTTGTGCTTAACACTTTCATGACAATGTAAAATAATAAATTTAGTAAAATGACTAACTTTTGGAAGAAATATTAGAAACTTAATATTGTAACTAATTGGAGCATTTCCCAATTGCCCCCTACATCTTATTATTCCCTCGCTATCAAAGAAAAATCCTAAATCATTATTAAGTTGTTTATTACTTTTAGAACTATATAAATTTTGTTGGATAAATTTAATCCAAAATATTTTGGCGTTTTTAATTCAAAAGAAGAAAGTAAAAGATAGTCTTTTTGTACTTGCTTATTTTTTAAGCAAGATAGGAATTTTAGAATAAAAGCTGTAACTCGCATTAAACGGGAGTATGAATTAAAATAAGTTATATTAATAAACTTTAAATCTATGAACAATTCATGAGTTATTAGTAATATTTTTGTTTCCTCTGGAGGGTTTATTTATTTATTTTGATCAAAGGAAGGCCAAATCTCTGGAGTATAAAGAAATTTGGGTCCATTGAACCGTAACTGATTATCAGTTAAGTTTTCAATACTTAGCACCTCGTGATATAATATCCGCAGGATTACGATCTGTTTCGACGTAATCCCAAAAGGAAAAGTTAAATAAATATCTTATTTTTTCAAGACGGTTTTGAATAAATGTTATACACATTTTATTAAAATTTTTATTGAATGTAAGCAAATATAAGAATCTGAAAATAATTTAATTTTAGAAATGAGAATAATTGATGAAATTTCCATAACTACTTTAGACATAAGGGTTACAAGCAACTTTTTAATTCTAATCGAGGTATTGTACATTTACTTAGCGAGGCTATTCCAGATTTTGAATTAACAAAAGAGGAACACTGTTCGTTCTCATTAAAAATATATCTTAAATATATACAACACTAAAATCTTTTAAACAAGCATCGCTAAAACGTTAAAATCACGTTGCACTCGATTCCGAAAAAAAAATAACATCAAGGTACATAAATCAACTGTACAGAACCTAAATCCTTATAAATTTTGCCTTACTTTTAATAAATCTTTATTAATTTTACAATCCCATCCTATTTTAGATATGCAAATTAGATGAAATTTTTAAACGCACAATTACTGGGTTTATTAGTCCCAAGGGATCGAAAAAATTTGCTGTAAAACTAAGCACGTTTCTTTTTGTTGAAAAAGGGACGGCAATTTTAAATAATTCATAAAACGAAAAAATGAATAAATCTAATTTCTTGTTCCAAGTTAAACCTAACACTTTAGTAATAATTTGACTCCGAAAATTCGTTTCATTTATTAACTTATCTAACTCGACCGAGTTAGATTCAAATTTTCTTAAATTAAACCAGCTTTACCAAGCCGGGAACGACATTTTTCATAAAAATTAAAACATTCAATTACAGAATCAAAGCAAAAACTCAAATCGTCAACGTGAATAGAGTTTAGAAATCGACTTACAAATATTGGTTCAGAACTTAAATTACGCTCCGCATGGCTAGTTAAAGTTGCTGAAAGAAGAAAAAGAGAAGAAGTTACTCCAAATAAAACTTGACACAATCTATATGATACTAATTTATAATTTTTTAAATTTTTTATATCTAAATTATTAACATTTTCATACCATAAAAATTGTATGAAACCGCGATGTTTCTCAGATATTCATATGTTCAAAAAGAATTTTTCAATATCTGCAATAAATGCTACCTTATTTACACGAAAACGCATCAAAACTCCATATAGTAGAGTTGTTAAAGAAGGGGCTGAATGTAAACAATCATTTCGCGAGGGACCTGAGTTTGTCGCACTCTCATCAAATACAATGCGCATCTTAGTTGTAACTTTATCTTCTCTTATAACTGGCCTATGAGGTAAATAGTGAACAAGTCCGACCTTAGATTTATTACTTACAACTTGTTCTACCGTTCCATTCAATAATTGTTCATATATAATATCATTATATGAATCAAATAATTTTGCATCATTTAAAAACTTTTTCTCTAATGATTTGAATCTCTTTAAACATAAATTATAATTATCGCATAACAAAGGGTAATTCTTCTTAAAGGGTAGTTCTTTACCTTAGATTTTATTGCAATTGGGCCTTCAAACCCACATATTATCTTATTTACAATTATTGACCAATAGTAATCGGCACCTTTTAAAATATCAACTTCTAAATATTCATTATCTCTATGATAATCTGCTAATTTTAAGTATTTTAAATGATTATAATTTCTACACGCAGTTTCTATTTACTGGCCATTTAACGGAGAACAAATTTCCTTTACAAAACATATAATTTCAATATCAACTTCGTCATTACCTTGAACATAAACTTTAACTCTATGTAAAATTTCATTTGTATTTTTATTTCCGAAAGTTTTGATATTAATTTCTTTAGAATCTATTGTTTTTAAATTTAACTTTTTACATAATGAAGGCGTAATGTAACTTAATTGGGAACAGTTATCAAAGAGAAGACGACAATAATTATTATTTTTGACTTTTACCCAGGCTTTCTGGAGTAAAACGCGTTGATTAATTTTAGAAGAAACATAAGCAGCAGCTGTTAACTGTCCTGTTTTAGAGTTCTTATCAAATTTATTATACTCTTTAAAACTATTGCAAATAGATATATATGGTAAGGCTTGTCACACTTAAAACATTGAATATTTGATCTACAATTTTTACTCGAGTGACTTTCGAGTTGGCAACGAAAGCAACATCTTTTTTCAATTATGATATTTTTCCTAGCTAAAATATCAGTCACTATTTCACATTACACCAGTCATTGATTTATAGTTTTTTTTAAACACATGTAACTGAATTTGTGGAAAAATTTTGATTACGGAAATCATTTTGCCTTAAATTCTGGTTAAACTTGTTACTAAACCGAATATCGGCCTAAAAAGTATTTGCAGTTATGGGGTTTCTAAAATTTTCATAATTACTACGTGTATTATCTCTGGCACTTATTTCGTTTTTTAATATTTCTATAATGTTAATTATATTTCAAGCTTGACTTTCGTTTAATTCTTTATTTATAATTAAATTTAATTCCTCTGGGAATTTTCCTAATAAAATAGGAATTAAAATTGATCCATACATATTTTTATCTACTGATAGATGTTCCAAACTCCGAAATTGTATTTCTATTGTATGAAACATTTTCCTTAATTTGCTTATATTTCTAACATCCTTAATTTTATTTCCAGTGATAACAATTTTTTCATATGAATTGAAATAATTAATTGCTTATTGGAAAATCTATTTTTTAATATATTCAAAGCTACTGAATAGTTTTCATTAGATAAGGTTAATCCTGTAATTGCAGATAAAGCCTGATCTTTAACTACATTTCTAAAATAAGTCATTTTTTGTATATCAGACTACTCCGTGTTCTTATTTATAGCGCAATTAAAATTTTCATAAAAAGTTTGCCAATTTTCTTGTTTACCGTCAAAGATTTCTAATTTAACTGCGGGAAGCTTAACTGTCTTGCTAATAAACTAATTCGAACCTTTATCCTGTACATTATTTTTATTAATAAAATCTTCTATACTTAAAATCGGTTGCTTATAAAAATGGTAAACTCTGTACTCGTAATTTCTTCTTGTTCTAACTCTTCATCCACCTCAATCAAAAATGATAGATTACAATCAAAGTGTGTAATTTTTAAATACATATTGATGGCTGTATTTTTCAGACTCGTCAACTCATTCAAGCAATCTCCGTGCAAACCAGCAATCATAAAATTGTTAGCTTGCTCGAAAATTTGCCTGACTGAATTGACGGTCAGCGTTCGTCCTTTACGTTTATTTGCAAGATTAGACATAATAAGATTAAGAAAAGAAATAAATAACTATATTATATTTAAATTGTATATGGCTTTAAATACAACTGTATGACCTTTTCAAATTGAGACCTCGACGAATGAATTAATAAAATCTCGTATCAACAAAATGTCCAGTCAAATTGAACCCTCGTAGCAAAAATAATAATAAATAATAATATAACCATTGACCTCGACTTTATATATTAACTTAAATAACTTTGTGTACAATTATACTTAATAAATGAACCTTATGAGCTTAAATTCTTAATAATATCTTAAATAATTTTCTAAATAGTATTGTAAATAATTTTCTTAATAATATCTCAAATAATTTTCTTAATTATATCTTAAGTAATTTTCTTAATAATATCCTAAGTAAATTCCTTCAGTATCTTAAATAAACTTCTTTATTGATATAGGAATAGATATTTTAAAATAAAAATAAAATGCAATTGTCACATAAACAACTATAAGGAAAAATAATTTGTGGTAAACGATCGACAAACGATCCAAAAGTTACAACTTAGTTTTAAATTAATCCTAACGTATATCTTTATAAGAAATTCTCATAAACAAATAATAAATTCACTTAGCTGATTAATTGATCACAACTCTTTCTTTATATATTGCTCCTTTAATTTTGTCTTTTAGTCTCTATCGTTGACTTTAGGACTTTTTATTCTTTTCGTACTCCCCCTGGGCTCCATATTGTTCCACGTAAGAGTCATATTGTAAAACGAGTTCAATTTATTAATATATTATAATAGTATTATTATAAAAATATGCGATAAACACAAAGAAGAGATCGTAGATCACAGCTAGTAGTAGAAGAGTTGCTCGAGTCCGTTGTTGTTTGATTAATTACTTCAAGAAATAAACACGCTATTTATACAAATTCCTAAGGGGTACATTATGAACTTCAATTAAACACGCTGTTTATACAAATTCCCAAGGGGTACATTAATAGTATTATATAATCAGCCAATTTAAACGATTTACGTTTATGACAATCTGATTAGCTTAACATAGCTCACCTGTAGTATTCAAGTAACGAACTTTTACACTAGGAGAAAATTAAATTTTTCTATTTTTATTGCATCTATTGGTTTTTCCCTAACAAGTGTGTACTTTAGCTATTAATTGATTTTTTGACAGAAGGTAAACCTTTTACCTATGCAACTGATCTTTCAGTCATTAGCAACTTTCAAGAATAATGACGACCAAAACGCTTTTCAGCGAGTGTGCGATTGTTTGAGTCTTTTTGAGTCTTTTTGAATCGCTGATTCTATATTTAAGGTGGTACATCTCTGAATAAATAAATTTCAATAAACTGATTTAAAGTTATATTTTTCTGGTGTAGTATTGAAAAAGAAAAAGAAAAAAAGTTTTTTCTTTTTTTTTTAAATAATAAAAAAATAAGTTATTTGCATATATAGCCCCTTTTTTGTTAAAAAAAATTGATTGATTGAGTCTTATTATGATTTAAAAATAATAAACATTTCCAATAAAATTATTTTATGACTGGATCATTACCTATTGAGGATTGAGCAAAAATTTATGAAGCTAAAATAGATATTAAGAATAGTTTTTAACATTCGTAGTGAAAAATATATTTTATAAAATTCAATTTATCCACCGATATATTCGCTTGTTACATTGTTAGGAGCAAATATTTGTCGAATAGCAGTTTCAGCTCCTAAAAAATTATACCATGCATTTCTTTTTATTAGGCGTTGCTTTAAAACAGCAACATCTTTTTTTTGAACAGCCTCTTGAGTTTCTTTACAATCCACTTTATCAACATGGACACCCTTTTTCAATAAGTGATTTTACGGTTTCAGAAAAATTTTATACTATTTCAGAGAGACATCTATATTTAGTAGTTCACTTGGTAATACCAGCATGAACACCATCATTAACAGTGAAGCATGAACATATACTCTATGGGTGACCAGCGTTATGTAATAAAGTAATTAATTCTTTTTGATTTTTTTTTTACAGTTAAGGTTAAAATGCAACAACCAGCGTATATTTTTGATCAGTTAAAAATTTTACAACTTCATTACCCAGAATGCACAGCTTTTTGAAAAGCTTTAATTTGCCATGTATAGTCAAATTTTTTGTTTGTAGGACAGCTATGGTAAAGATACTTTACAACTTCAAGCTGATCCTGTTTTGGTCTTTCCCTTTTTTGAACCCCAATTTAACTATGTTGTTCCTAAGCTTTTCGCCTTAGCAAGAGATTAAGCTCTTTTTGCTTCAAACTTAGGAATTTGTGGTTTTAGCTGCATCTATGCTCAATTAGATAAATGCAACTATATTGTTAACCGGTAAGCTAAACCGTGTTCATCAAAAAAATCAAACAATAAAAAAAATATTAAAGTTGTGAATATATAAAAAGTTTAAAAAAACTGCCTGATTTTTGCCTTACATTCAGCCGGGTTGCGTAGGCCTAACATTATTTGTTAATTTTTTTTCAACTTTCCAGAAGAAAGATACCACCCAACGACACCACCAATAAAGTAGCTATTGCAACAAATAAATATTCATTTGTTTTTTGCTATTCAATAGGTTGATAAAAATCTCTAAATTCTGTTATATTCTTTAGAAATAAATTTTATACTTATTTGATTTATTGTTTCGGAGGACGATCATTTTTCATAATAAAGTGGCTGGTATCCATTCCATATCAACTGCTTTTTGACGAATGAGTACAACCTCCAATTAAGAAAATTCCAAAGGTACCAATATCACGCATTTCGAAATTAAGTTCAGCTAGTTTCGTTATCTTAACTTTTTTAGAAATAACAGCTAACCTTACTGTACCAAAGCCGACGAAAATGCTTTGAGAGACAACGTTAGCGAATATGCTTTTATAAGGATTGTCCATGTTATTGATCCTCATGCTCAGAATCTTACTATGCTCATAACCTATATTTAATAGGTAAGAGCATAATATATTGCAATATCTATAACCCCAACCGCAAAAAGAACTGTATGCTCTTTTTTTTGTTGTTGATTTTGTCTCAGTTGGTTTTGTTTCTGTTGGTTTTGTCAGTTGTTTCTGTTGATTTTGTCTCTGTTAAATATTGACATAAATTTTAATTACATCTGTCAACCCTTAAGAAACCCCAATAGGAGTAATAAGCAACTGATTGTTATATTCGACTATTTTTTTTTGGCTAAGAAAACTTGGAATCGTGTATAATCCTTCTCCAAGAGCATAATCTATAGGACAAGATGCATTTTGCATTATAATTTGATAAGTATTAATATCAGAATTAAAGTCAATAGGACGTTCAATAGGACATTTAATTTGTGTTTCTAAAGCATTAACAAACTCAGCTTGAGCTGAAAAAGCAGATGAATCTTAAAGTCTCTTAAAGGTACGAATGTAAATATAGAGTTCTCTAAATTATAAAATCACGAATTGTTTAGACTAGTCAATGCTTACTATATAGTTCTATATATTTAATATATTATAAGTTTTATTATTGTTATTGTTATTGAATATATAATATTTAATAATTTAGAAACTTAAAGGATACATTCAACTACAACATAATCTTCAATTCAACCACTCTGAATCTATCTTTGTTATTTAACCACAACATATTGATAAAAATGACAATTTCCTAAATCAAATCTTACACGCAAACGAAAAAGAGATCTTACTTCCAGGAAAAAAGAAATAAGAAAACAACTTAGACAGAGTCAGCAATAAATAGCCTCAAATGGCAAAGTACAATTAGGGAAATTTATAAAACACTGTAAGAGAGACCACACTCAATGTCGATTTAAATGTAAGTTAAAAATTAGCATTGCTGATCAAGAAACTTTGCACAAATAACACTGCATTATAAATGATCAAGAAAAGCGTCTTTTTTGATCCCAAACTGCAATTGTAGAGAACAAAAAAAGGTTTCTTTTTGCTGAAAATTCAGAATGAAAAAAACAAAGTCATTCATATTACTTTATTGTTTCTGATAAACTTATACGTGTTTGCAAAGAATTTTTATCTATGTACTCAAGATATTGATGAAAAAAGAATTAGAAATTACCATTTAACAAAAAAAAAACAAAAAAAAAAACAGGAACACCTCAACAGTATAAAAGAGGTAAAGTACCTGGTCAAACTGTCCCAAATTACATTAAAGATCCTGTACGTAAGCATGTTCAAAGCATTCCCAGAATCGACAATCACTTTTGTCGCAAGAGTACAAACAAAGAGTACATTCAAGAAAATATGAATATGATCTTTTTGTATGAGAAATATTGTGAAAAATGTGTTTGTGACAATGTTATTCCTGCAAAAAAAAGTATGTGTAGACCAATTTTTAACACAGAGTTTAACATTAAAGTTCATAAACTAAAAAAAGATAGATGTGACAAATGTGAAAAAATGAAATTGAATCCTTCACCAAACTCAAATGACAAAATAGATTATTAAATTCACACAAAAAACAAAGCTAAAACTAATGAATTCTGTAATCGTGACTTGATAAAAGTAAGTCTGTTATTTGCTTAGATATGGAAAATGTTTTCAGCCTACCAACAGCAAACGTTTCCAACTTTTTTTGCAAACGTTGACTGATTTTCATTTGACTGCACAATAATCAATATCAAACCACTAAAATTTGTTTATGGAGCTGAAATATGTTTCCATTTTGTTAAATTTTTATATAAGACTCGCAGAATAAAAATAGTTTTATGACGATTGCCTTTAAAAATTTTCATTCAATTTTCAATTTTTGTTTTCGCAATTTTCAGCTCTATTGACAATTTGGTTCTGCATCAATTTTTTTTGAACTCATTTTATGAACTTTTGATCAAATAAAAAAAATTATTTTATGAATTTTAACTTGCAGGCCGCTGTATTTCATTTTCAAGTTGAATGGAATGTTTGGATTAGTCTTTAAATTAAATTTATTATTGCAACCCGCCCTTTTTTTTTTTTTTTTTTCAATTTTTATTTTTAGGTGCCCCAAGAAGTCCTAACGGTCTTGTCACAGAGCACCGCGGAAGTGCATTTAACCAGGAAGTTCACGCCTCCTTCCTTACCGTGACGCGAAAATTTGTCTAGAGCTCGTTTCGAACCTGGATCTCCTGCTTATAAAGCAAGCGCTCTAACCACTGCACCACGGCCGCACAATTTACCGCTTTAAAATTGTAATCAACATATTTTTTTAAATTGTGATCCCTGGAACAAGTTTTGTATTATTTATTACTTGTATTGGGTTTGCATTAACATAACTAATCCTCGCGAACAAAAAATTGTATTTTACAATCTTTTTTGGTTTTATGCTTTTCAAAACTGCATTAAAATATTTAAAAAATAATTTTTCATGAAAGGCTAACAACTAGGAAACAGGGTAAAAATAGATCCCAAGTCTCACCGACACTGGAAAAGCAATTTAATTCCAATTTTAAAAAAATACTCCGTCTTAGGTGCTTAAAACACTGGACAGGTTGCCTGTTATAGAAATATATATCAGTCCTGATAAAAATAAAAACTTTAAGTGTAACCCCCCTTGTCTTAATCACCCGAGAGTAACCATATAAACAGCTTTCTAAAAAACGCCGACCATTAAAGTTTAAAGAAATGCAAACCAGCAGACTGTATGTCCACAACTAGGTTCAGTTTGCGACGTTTTTAGATTGAAACCACCCTTTCAAACCAATTTTTATTACTTCTAATTAAAATAAGACTTAAATTACTATTAGACTTGAAAATATAAATATTTTACAAAAAGATCAACTGTCAGTATTTGTGCCATAAAATTTGAAAATTACTCCGAATTACAAAAAGTGGAGATAAGGCCTCTTGGTTCTCGGCTGACGACATGTTGTACGTCTAAATAAAGGTATTTGCTATCAAGGAATTAGAAATTAGGCATATTTGATCTTTAGAAGTGATTATGACTTCTTCGGTGATCATTTTAGGGATGGTAAAAGATGGTCTTGGAATATCTCGATGAATTTCAATTATATTGTACGTGTTGTATGTCTAAACATACAAAATTAAAACCAGTCATTCGTTTATTAAATTTGAGCTAGATGAACAACCATTAAAAGTTTTAAGTTGGGTAATTGATATCAGGAATATCAAATCTGGCTTTATTTGGTCTCCAGGAGTGGTTATGATTGCACAGGTAGGTGTGGTCATGGGTTGTCAAGACAATTTCGTAATTTTTATTTTATATAATTAATTTCTTTGATATTGTGAAAATAAACAATTTACGTTCAATAAAATTGAAATGTGTTAACGTATTTTTTAAATATATATAAGAATCTAGATGATGTCATACATCATAAATTAGTACATCAAGAGCCTCTTAACCTCCTCATGTTGATTGGAGTCTTTGACTTTTCTCTGCACAAACAAGAAAATAAAAATCTTTTTTTCTCCTAAACAAACTAATTTCTCTTTACTAAACGAAACTCTTCTTTTTACATAAATAAAATCTTTTTGAATATAAACAATAAATATTCTCTACATTGACGGATCCAGCATTATTTGGTGTTTGAAGTTGTTAACTTCCAGACATGGAGCAAACTCCAAACATTTTTTTGTTAATATTTATGTCAAATAATGATGCTTTGCAAAAAATTGCGATGATTATTATTATTATTATTATTTATTTCGTCATTTTACACCTTTTACAATGTTATCTATAAACTTAAACCAATATATATAATTACAAGCTGACTGGGGCAAGTAGAAGTCAAAATTTCTTATCATCAAGCCCCTTCGTGAAATACATAAAAATACAATAAAATTTTACATCTTCCAATATTATATAAATCAGTGAAATTATCAAGTTTGAAAAAAAATAAAAATTTAAAGGTTAAAAAAGAATGTAAAGTTTAAAAAGAAATTAAAAAAAAATAAAAATAATAAAAAAAAAAAAAATTAAAATAAAAAAATAAAGTTAAAAATAATGATAAAAAAAAAAAAAAAATTAATAATTAAAAAAAATTATTACAAATAAAAAATTACAAATCAGTACATATTCGTATACATATTCAATGCAATATTAAAAAAAAAAATTATAAATCGGTACATATCGTATACATATATTCAATAAAATATTAAAAATAAATAAAATAAAGTAAAAATAAAAAATACAAAATTATTTTAATTTTTTAAAAAATTGAGAGATAGTACGTAATAATTAAATTTAGTAAGTGTTTTTTATAGATCTTTTAAATTTATCAATAGATTTTATTTTTTTCATATTTTCGTGAAGAAGCAAGTTCCACAAGCGTGGTCTTCGGCATATAGCCGAGAAGTCAGATTTTTTCAGTGATGTTAGTGGGATGAAGTATTTACTCATTGTGTCTTGTTTCATATTTATGATTAATTCGAGTTAAACTTTTAAAAAAAAGTATTTTGGAATCATTTCATTTTAAAGTTTAAACATAAATAACAAGTTATGGTATATATTTAGTTCGTATACGTTTTGAGCATTTATTTCCTTGAATAACGGCTCTGCACTTTCGTATCCATCTGCGCCCAAAACTAATCGACTAGCTTGCTTTTATTTTGTATAAATAATTTTTAGGAAAGAATAATGTAATTTTGCCCAGGCAATATTACAATAGTTAATATGACTATGTATAAATGAAAAGTATAAATTTTTTACACATTATCATTTTTCAAAAGATGTTTTGCCTTGTACATAATCCCCAGGGTCATTGAAACCTTGTTCTCGACTAGCTTTATTTGGCTTTTCCAATTAAAATGTATATCAAAAATTATTCCGAGTATTTTCATTGAAAAAACTCTTTTTATTTTAATATTGTTAATTGTTAGTTCAGGTAATTTAAGTGGAATGTTCTCGGATTTAGATGGTTTAGCAAACAAAATCTAATTTGTTTTTTCGATATTTAATGAATGCTTATTTGCTATAAACCACTCGTTAATATATATTAACAATGTGATTACAATATAAAAAATATTTTTTAAATTTGAGTCAGAAAAGAAAACATTAGTGTCATCAGCAAAAATAATATAATTAAGTGTTTTTGAAGACAAATTAATATCATTGATATAAATTAAAAACAGCAGAGGTCCAAGTATTATTCTTGGGGGACTCCCCAACTTATTGATTCAAATGGGGAACATGTTAAGTTATATGGTACTCCTTGTTTACGATTTTGTCAATAACATTGCAGCCACTTTAAGTTGGAGTGAACTACTCCATAATTACGTAGTTTATAAATAAGAATCTTGTGATTGACAGTATCAAATGCTTTTGTTAGATCTAGAAAAATTCCGAGTGTGTAACTGTTGTTATCGAAACCATTGATAATTTAGTTGGCAAGATCAATTACTGCATGTTCCGTGGAATGGTTATTATGAAAACCAAACTTTTTATGATAAAGAATGTTGTTTTTTCCAAGATAATTGTACATAATACGCTCTAGTATTTTGGAAAAACAGGAAAGAATGGAAATTAGTCTGTAGTTAGATTTTATCGAGTCATTAACGCTTTTGTATATCGGAATTATTTTTGCTAATTTTAGTTGGTCCGGAAAAATGCCGTTTTTTAGGGAAAGATTGAAAACTTTAAAAAGAGGTTTCTCTAAAATATCTGAAACCGCTTTTACAACATCAGGGTTAACTTCATCCAGACCCGCATTTTTAATTGTTTTCAGCGTACTTATTGCTAGTCGAAGTTCGTCATTTAAAAGCTCCGACTCCTCCATGAAGAAACCAGGTTTTTTCATAAAGGGTTTAAATGATTTTTTTTCCCTCAGGAATTGCACCGGCAAGGTTTTTTTTCTATATTTTTTAAAAAGTTATTAAATGTTTCTGCATTTTCTTTATTAGCTAAAGCATCTCCTCTTTTATGATCTCTTTGCAATCTTTTTGACAGATTATCACTTTTCACATTTCCTATACGTGTTATTTCTTTAATTACATTCCATGTTTTTCTTGCATTTCCAAATGTTTTATTAAGCAATGAAGAGTAGTAATTTTTTTTTAGATTCTCAAAAGAATTTTATACTTTTTGTATTTTATTTCATTTTTGAAGTTCTTTTTTCTTTTTTAATTTTCTGGTATATGATTGGAGGCAGGGAAAAAATAAGGCCCAAAATTTCATCCCCCTCCTACTCCAGCCTCCCACCCCAGGCAACAATTTGATAAAATATTTTTTGTACTATTCACAACTGGACTTATATTCATCAATAAATCTTAAATTTCATCGTATTATCTATCAGCGTTCAAAAAATATGATCGTATAAAGTTTCAACGCCCCTCAATTTGAGGAGGTTACAAATTTTGTATGATCATAGTTTTTGAACGCTGATAGAAAATGATATGAAAATTAAAATTTATTAATGAATAAAAGTACAGTTGAGAACAGTACAAAAATTTTTTATCAACTTGTTGCCCTCACGTTAGGGTAAGCGAGGATGAAATTTTAGGGCATATTTGTTCCCAGCTTACAAATCGTTATTTGTTACCATTCTCCTTCATAAAATGTTCCATAACTTTTTACAATAACATTGAAAGTGCTATTTAATAAAGATTTTAACAAGATTTAAATGATTAAAACTGTTTTTTATGCATCTTTTTCAGTTATAAAAAGCAAAGTCTGCAATTGGATATCATTTATAATAAAAAGCCTAGCATGAGATGTGAACCATGTTATTTAATGTCGCAAAATTTCTGGTCAACATTTTATAAAGCTCATAACTGGTTGTTAAAGTTTTCTAAATTATTTTTTTAAGCTTTGTTAATACTGCGTTAAAAATTGATACCAGCCCACCACCTTAAAAACAACCTTTCACTAAAAGGACTGGCAAAGACATCGGAGCTAAGTGAAAAATTTTTTGTTGCGGTATCAGACGAATTGCTAGAAATTCGCTCCAAAATTAAAGAAATCTGGCCACTGATTAATGCAAATGGAGTTAACTTAATTTAGGCTTGCGATAAGAAAGTTGTGAATATGTTTGTGGCTTTTAATTGAAGCATTCAAAATTTCAATTTAACTGTAAAAGCTTGCTTCGGATTTATCTTTCAGCCGGAGTTTTCTGAAATAAATGAAAATTTTAAAATGTGTCACTTGATGGTAACTGGTGCAAACGTAATACCCTAAACTCACTCCGTCTTTTACTATATAAAAGATTTCATCAGTCGCGAAGGATCTCCCTTCAAGCCCTATAGTGAAAAAACTGTTGAAACTGCTCATCGAGACTTTTATAAACATTGATCAAGGTATAAACAAAACAATAGTCATCCAGAGTACAAAGAGAGATTGTTATGCTGCATAACTGATCTGCATAATTTATTTTTCAGCCGGAGTTTTCCGAAATAAATGAAAATTTTAAAATGTCACTTAATCATAACTGGTGCAAACGTAATATCCAAAACTCAGGATCTCCCTTCGAGCCCAATAGTGAAAAAGCTGTTGAAACTGCTCGTCGAGACTTTTACACGTGTATAACGTGTATAAACATTGATCAAGGTATAAACAAAACAATAGTCATCCTGAGTACAAAGAGAGATTGTTATGATGCATAACTGAACAGTAAGGATCTTTTAAGAACTGCTACTATAATTCATATAAGTCATAACTTACGGTTTATAATGAGCATTATAAACTGTAAGCAATTTTAATCATTTTAATCATTAACTGCTGGTAGTAATTATAAATTTTAATATTGCATGTATAAATATTAAAGAGTATTTTACTAAAAAAGTATATTAAGCTATTTTGAATAAATTTCTTTTAGAGAAAATTAAAGAACATGTATTACAATTTAATCAGATGCTATTTGATGATAATATAAAGTATTATGTTTTACTTTATTTAGTTATTTTTAACTTCGTTTTGTTTGTCAATGTTTTTAAGAAGGTTTTAAGGGCCAATAAAGTTTAACAGAAAAGTTTTTTTTAAGTTTTATCAACTGATAGTCCTTTTGCAAGGATTCGCACTTTTTTTGGTACTATTTTTTTGCATTTCGGCAATAGTTTATACTTTAGGAAATGTTGAGATAATTATGCTATGCTTAAGCCAGTTCAAACCACGCTTCAAATAGCAAATTAATATTTTTGCCTTTTATTATTTTATTTTTTTAAGAATCAAAATGGTACACTGAGCTATAAAACAAACATACCCCTTTTCAAGATGTAAATGAGAACTTGAAAGTTGTAATTAAGAAAAGTAAGATGTAATTGAGAAATACAACATGTAATTTAGAAGTTGCAGTATGTAATTAAGAAACACAGCATGTAATTAAGAAATTTTAAAATGTAATTGCAATATGTAATTTGAAAAACAAAAGTTGTAATTAAGAAACCGTAATATGTAAATGAGAATACATTATTTGTAGTAATTGCAAATTCAATGTAAGCTTAAAGGTCATTATAAAAGAACTTCTTGGACATGCAAATTAATAAGTTAATAATATCAAATTTAGCATTTGTATGCACCAGCAATATAGTAATGCAGTAATGGAATTAAAAGATTATTGCGTTATTTATCAATACACTATGAATAGGAAGTCTGTTATTAAATTGAATCCGTGCAAGCATTTATTTCACCAAATTTGTTAACAGCCACTTTTGGAACAACCATAACCACCTTGACCAATTTGAAGACATGAAATACATACAACTGAACAAGTTGAAAGAAAACATTATGTTTTATCTTCATCGAATGATAGAAGAAGAGTAAATGAATGTGCTGAGCGAAACGACGATTGGGTGACTATGGCGCAAACTTTAGGTGTCAAATATAAGATAGCATACAATTGGGTCCGCAGCGGAACTCAAGTTTTATTGGAATAGGCAGTTTTAAACCAAAAATATTTACCGATGATCAAATCGAACAAACACTAACATGAATTGAAAGTAACTGCCAGTTGACATGAGTGGCCATTAAAACAAGGATATTAAGACAATTTAATATTAGCGTCAGCACAACCACAATTGGCAATTACCTCGAAGGCAGACTATTTTCATTTAAAATAGCGCACAAGGAGCCTACTGCAATAAGTAGAAATGAAAACAAACAATAAAGAGCTGAATATATTAGGAAAATTAACAAACACATCGCAAATGGTCATCAGATAGTTTGGTTGGATGAAACAAATTTTAATCTTTTTTGAAGAAAAACGCAAGGACGTGCCAAACAGGGAAAAAGAGCAATAATGAAAATACCTTCTTCAGAAGCTGCAAACAACATTTGACTGGAGCTATATCAACAACAAATGTTGTCATGATGGAAACTCACAGAGGATCATTTAAAACAGACTGTTGTAACAAGTGGATGTTGGCTTTGTTTAACCAGTGGGTTACAACAGGGAATCATTTAGAGGATTTGGTCGTCGTAACAGACAATGCTCCATATCACGCTCGTTTGGAAAGAGTGTTTGAAAATTCACCCGCTCAGTTGTACGATTAGGACCCTACAGCCCAATATAAAACCCAGTGGAAGCTATCTGGTCCAAAATAAAAATAAACGTTAAAAATGTTATTCGCATCCCACCTGTATTTTGTGCTGGGATTACGGAAAAACGAATGCAGTATTTAGAAAGAATTGTTACTGCGGCAAAAAGCACAATAATGAAGGGTGATTGTACACGCGCTGTACAACATACGACGTTCAAGTTAGTGCTCAACTGATCATTGCAATGATTTTTAATGATGTTGTTCAAATTTAAAATTTAAGTTTTTATGTAAATAAACTATTTGTGTTTTATTTATTATTCATCTGAAATCTCAATTAAATTTTTCAAAAATACAAATTAAAGAAAATTTTAATTGACACCCAATAGGAATTTTCCAGTTACCGCCTTAACCTCAAATGCCTTTTTCATGACTTTTTATATCTTATTGATATTATATTATTATTTCCAATCTTAAATTAAAACTTATTTTTGTACTATAAAATTCAAAATACAAAGTTTTTTGAATTTTATAGTACAAAATTGAGTTTTCTCAATTACAACTTTTATCTTCTCAATTACATCTTACGAATTCTTATTTACAACTTTCATGTTCTAAATTACATTTTACATCTCTCAATTACAACTTTCATCTTCTAAATTACATCAAAATATATTCATCTATTTTTTATATTTCAAGTTTATATGATTTAATACATTATTTTTGTTTACTGTATGAAGAATATAATTTATGCAAAATATATTGAATACTTTATATTATAGTATTCAATATTAAGAATGTTATATACCTATACTATAAAATATTATGTTAAACTTGCTTAATATCTGAAGAGTATTATAACGCATATGTAACTTTTTAATGTACGACTTTTTTATATATAGATTGTAAAGGGCTTCATGATAAGATCATGTGATCTTCTGGAAGTCCTACCAGTAATATATTCATTGTAAATTTACCTTGTTCATATTATTCTGGAAAATAAATTACACACACACAGAAATAGTACAGGAAAAACGTTATTAGAGTCAGAACTACCAATTTTATAAGATGTTTTAAGATACGTTCTCATTCTTAGAAGAAATGAAGAAAATAAATAAATTTATGGCTAACTTCTGAAAAATTGTGGACCTCAGTAAAAAAAGTAGTGGCAAAAAGCAAATTCACTTATACTCATTATCTCTGATAAAAAGGAAAAGATAAAAAAGTCATATATGACTGCAAAAAAGCATATAATTTGGCGTTAGCTAGGGGAACATCTAACCAACTATCTAATCATCAATCACTCTTAGATAAACTGTCTGACATAGCTAAGTGTAAATGTTCGATAAAATCATGCAAAGAATCCGGTTGTTATGGCTGCAACCAAGATTTTCATGTTTACAAATGTTCTCAGGAAAAAAATATTCTTATTATTGAACTTACATTTATAAAGAATAACATATAATAAGATATAACATAAATAAGTCGCAGATAAAGTTGGTTCTAAAAGGGGAATGCAAATAGGTTCATTTGATAGAAAAGGAGTATCCAGACAAAAAAAATATTATCAAAGAAAGCAGAACAAATCAAAGAGAGTACAGTTTTCTAATGTATTATCTCAAATGATATGGAGTCAGACCATGCTGAGAATGATTATAATGGCAATGTTTTTTTACCAGAAATACAAAAGTTTCTCAGCTAAATAACTTAAATGTAAATCATACTGCTTTATTGACATTAAAATTTAGTACAAGTAACAGAGCAACAGCATCAATAGGCACTGCAGTATTAAAAATAGCCAAAGATGTAGGTTTTTTGAAAGATCATTTAACTGATAAAAGCCTAGCTCTAGCACTTAAAAAAGGTGAGAGATCAAAGCAAAGAGTAATGAAGGTCTATAAAGAGAAACATAACGATGAAGTAAAGGAAGAGGGCATACAATGTATAATATTTGATGGTAGAATAGACTTTACAAAAACAGTTGTATGTGGCAATGATGGTAAATCTTACCATTGGGAGATCAAAGAAGATCATTATAGCGTCTGTTTGAACCTGGTGGAAAATATTTATTCCTCTTCGTAAATAATTCAGAGGAGAGCAAAGCTTGAACACCTGCTGAACAACTGTATGATTGGATAATGGCACTTGGTGTTGAAAACCAATTAGTTGCAACTGGAGGAGATTCAACGAACCTTAAGATGTTTTAAGAAGGTTTTATTTTTATTTCTTTAAATTTATATTTTTTGTAATTTTTTTTTTACTAGAAATAAAAAGTTATTATGGGCAGAAAAGGTGGAGTTATTCAATTGTCACTTTGGCATTTAATGTTAGCTTTAGATGGAAAAGCTTTATCTGAAAACGACAGAAAATGCAGAAATAGAAGAATACCAGTGATAAACACTGAACAAAATAATTTAACAGATTAAATCAATTAGGAAACAAAGAAGATCAGTGAACTGGTTCTTACTTGTTGTTTTTTGAAAGATGATATTACCCAGTTTATTAATAATCTAACGATTGTACCAAACTTCCCTATTCACGGTCAATCTATTGAACACATTGTGAAAGAGGTCACCAGAGCTTTAATGTCGGTGTGTGTTGTCGAGAGAAGAGACGGTTTCATAAGGGCTACAACAGCTCATAGAGAGCTGATGCCTGTGTGCCAATCGAAGAAGTATCTGATGTTAAAACGTTTATAATCAGTAATTTAACTTTTTTATTATGAGTAAACAATTTATTTTAGAAAGATATGCGGAAAATGCTAGTATCAATATTTTAATGTCTTATTACGCGTATAGACTAAATATACAATAAAATTGTAATTAATGATGTAACTTTAATATATTATTGATATAAATAGATTAACTAAAGCTAAGGAATCTTTTTAGGCTTTATTTTGTTGAGTAGTTTAAGGCATTTTCCATAACTTTGCATTAACGATATATTTAGGATAAAGCTTAAATTTTTAGGCTGAAAATTACCTGACTAAAGATTAAATGCAAATAAAAAGAGAATTGGTTTTCAGTATCATATGGTCAAAGACATAAGAAAAATGCCTAGCCGAACCTAAATTTAAAATTCTTTCAAAAGTGATCCTCTCTAGTTTTGAGCTCAAGCAAAAAACTAACGCAAGATAAACTCAAACTGACATAAATTCTTAACTAGTAAAAAATTCCGAAAAAAGATTTTATCTAGAGTTTGGTGTGACCATATGCTATATTGCACCAATTTTTATCAAATTATATGTAGTGGCTCACCAATGTTGTAACTATAATTTTGGGGCTCCCTCGCCAAAAAAGTAAAGGGGCCCTCCCACTTTAAATTTTTTCAAAATATATTTACAAATGAAATATCCAATATTTGCTTTTTATACTGAGTTAATATAACACAATTAAGTATATAAAAAATATTTATTTTATAAATTTGAGAAATAATTTAGAACCTTCTCTCAAAAAAATTATAATAAATAACGAACATTGAAATTATGTTTAAGAGATATACTTAATAGCATACTTAATAGCAAAAACTAACTTTACCTCACTTATGCCAATGGCAGAATTAATATACACTTATTAAACTTATCGCAGAATTTTTATTTTTATAATAACTATACTATATTAAGACAGTAATTCTTAGAATGCTATCAAGAATAGAAAAAGAAATTGAAGAATATTCTAAAAAAATTTGTATTTGTTGAACTAATTTAAATAAAAACTTTTTTTCTTATTCACAAATTCCTCAAATAATTTATCTAATTCTAACTATGGTTATAATAATAACTTTATTTATTAATTATTTATTAAATATGAGGAAACTTTGTATTTGTTGAACTAATCTGAATATAAACTATTCACAGTTTGTAGATTTTTGACCTAACCCCAACGAAAACAACCGGAAAAATCCTTTTGAGGGATGATAGTACATACCAATAGGAGTTCATAGCAATAAACCTTAAATCAGGGATTACCGTCCGTGGGACTTTTTTGCGTTTAAAGTTCTAAAGTAGAGTGAAAGTTAGTTTTCTTTATTTTCCGAATTCAATATTTAGTTTTACAAAAAAACTTTATAAAACAAAAAATGTTCTACATAAAATTCTAAACAACTCTTATCTTATATTTTCTAAAATTTGATTAGTTTTCCTTGAAAAAACATTTTTTTAAAAGTTCGAATATTCTTCTTCAACTTCATTGGGTTTGGCTCGTTCTCACTTGATTCTTTGACATTTTTGTTCTTTCTTGTTACCTTCCCTTTAGTTCTAGAGGAAACTGAAAAAAAAGCTTTGGATTATTCTTTGAAATCATTTTTGATCTGGGTTTTCCCCTAAAATTACGTTTTATTTTAAGATGCATCTTAGCAATCTGTAGCTATAACTTACCATTGACTTGCTGAGACTAGATTTTTTTACTATTGTATTCAATGACACAAGAGAAGAGATGTTTGGAAATATCAGGATTCTTTGGATTTCTTTTGTATCTATCCCAGAAGGGCTTGAAATTTGAGTGAAGAGCCTCAATTGCTTGTTCGCTGAAAAGTCCTAGTCCCATATTTTTTTTCTTGATGAACTGAGGAACATGATGAAAGACAGCATGTACTTTGGGAGTAATAGAGACTGGAAGATTAATGTAGCTCTGTTTAATGCTTTCAATTTTTGCTTCAAAATCAGGATCCAAAGTGGTTCCAAAACAAGATGTAACAACATCTTTGAACAGAGACAAAGTTTGAATAAATCTATCAGCCTGTTTGAAGTGCTTTTGCTCTGCAATTTGCTTCAGACCATCTAATCCTCTCAGCAGCTTAAGGCAATCATTTCCATTAAAATGGTCCCCATGGAATGGTTGAATAGAAAGGTGCAGTGTGGTTGGCCATTGTTTTGCATCTGGCCAAAGATCGCAGAGTTTTTGAAGAGATGGTTAACCACACCAAGAAGTAGATGAAGCTCCATAGGTGGGATGGCTTCCAGCACAAGCATGTCATCATGAAAATCAAGCAAGGGCAGATAAACAACATTTTTGAAATCTCTCAACTTGCGAATGTCACCGCCTGATTTCATGAACTCTGCGAATTGCTTCCGAATTTGACCGAAGGTTCTTGGATGGCCACATCTGATGAGGTTTGTGTTCTCTGCCTCACACCAGCAGCAAGGGTGTTTGCTACTATGTGATTGAAGTCCACAGAGAATGTTAGCAAGCTTCAAATCACAGGAAATAACCAAAGAGTCTAGCAAAGACTTCTCATGGATTTTGATGAGACCAAAATTCTGCTTGACATTCTGGTAAGTTTCAGGTGTGTCTTGAGAGAGAGGAACAAGCATTTGCTGCTTGACACTTTTTGCTTTGGCTGAAAGTGGAGAAGTTAGTTTCATGTTTTTTTAAACAGGACTTTGTGGCTCCAACTCATTCTTATCCAGTTCAATATGAGTGAAACTGACCTTCAAAAATGATCCACCTCTATCTATTCCCAGCTTCAAGATGACTGAATCTCCCAAGTTTCTTGAAACTTGTACGTTGACACTGAGGTCAATGAGACTATGGCAGTGCTCAACCTCCCTGGTCTGGTTGTCTTCTGACAGGTTCATCTTGCTAATTGTAAATTGGTCTGCTACTTTTTGTCCTGCCTGAGCAAATTTCAGTTGAAATTTGGGTTCTACCAACCGTAAGGGACTGATTTGATTCAAAGTGGAGCCAAGCTTTCGCATACCATTATTGGAGAGTCCAGTGTTTCGCTGAATGTGAACCATATCCTGAGTAGAAAGCGGGGTTTTGAACAGCTGTTGTGCTACTGATGCCCCTCTTCGCAGTGGAATGGCTTTGCCTCCAGCTTGTTGAGTTAGACGAATTGTTCCATTAGGAAATGAATCTTTTGAAGCAATAACTGCAGAAGCTACTAACTCTGCGCCCTTTCCATCAGCTTCAGCAGCTTTTTTCAAATTTTCATGGCGAGTCCCTGGTGTGCAGTTGTGAGGGAGTCCACGACCAATTAATGAAAGACATTTGGTGCATCTCTTTTCAATGCTCTGGTTTTCAGGCTTGATTGATTTTTCATAGGAGTCCTCAAGTTTGTTCAGAGGATGTTGCTCCTTTCCTCTCAGTTTATCACGAATAAGTGATGAGCGAGTTGAAGGCTTTTTTGAGATGTTCTGAAAGTTGAAAAGTGTAGGAACTTTTTTTCATGGAGCCATCCAATTTTCCAAGTTGAAATCTGCAGTTGACACAAATTCCTAATGGAACCCTGTCATCATTGAAGTCTAAATCAGGTTCAATGAGTTGAAGAACCTTTTCCTTTGCTGCAACTGTCAGTTCTCTTTTACTTTTTTTTCATGCACACAACACATAGAGATTTTCTGCATTCATCGTGTGATTTTGATGCATTAGGCATTTTGGTTGTAATGAGTCAAAAGTTAAAGCTTAGTCAAGCTTTTCAAGTGCCATTTCCCAAAACAAAGCGTTGTTTTTCCGTGCGACTAGATGAGATCGTCAAAAAATCGTTTTTCAGTGTGACACGATGGTTGTAAAAGATATTTTTTTACCGTGACGTTATGGTAGACTAAATGCCGATTTTTTGTCTCGAATTTCGAAGGTTAAAAACGCGTTTTTGTGAAAATATGAATAAGATAAGAATTGTTTAGAATTTTATGTAGAACATTTTTTGTTTTATAAAGTTTTTTGTAAAACTAATTATTGAATTCGGAAAATAAAGAAAACTAACTTTCATTCTGATTTTGAACTATAAACGCAAAAAAGTCCCACGGACGGTAATCCCTGATTTTAAGATTTATTGCTATGAACTCCTGTTGGTATGTACTATCATCCCTCAAAAGGATTTTTCCGGTTGTTTTCGTTGGGGTTAGGTCAAAAATCTACAAACTGTGTTTTCTTGCTTTCTTATTTGCAAACTCCTCAAATAATTTATCTAAATCTAATGTTTGTGCTTTTTCATTCTCTATTGCCGAATTTGCTTGAGACGCTCCTGAGACATGCTATTTCTTAATTGATTTGATAATCTTTAATTTGAAAAACATGCTATTTCTTATGATTTGATAAACATTAATTCGCTGATAGATCTTTCAGCACTTGCAACTGTCACAAGTATTGTCATCGATAGCAATATTGTTGTGTATACATTTAAAAAATCGCACTCCATAAAACTGTCTTTGATGAGCAGTATGTCAGCTAAATCTTTTAATTTAGTAGCTTCTGGGATGTCATTTTTAATAAAAATGATTGTATTAATTAATTGGGTTAGAAAATGTTTTGTCAAATTGTCTGGGTAACTTTGTTGCAATAATTTAGCTGATTTAATAAGTCAGACAATTTTATATAATTTTGAGCTTGCAAAAAATTAAAAAGATTTGAAAGTTTTTCTACTCCAGCAAATCTATCACTTATTTGCACGTTAACAGTATTTATGGTCCTATAAAAAACATCAATTTGAAAACTTTTTTCAGCGCAATCTTTTAAATCACTTCACTTAAATCCTCAAAAAGTCTCATAACTTTATAGCTAATAAAGAATTAATTCTTGAAGACCATCTTGTTGGGTTTCATTTTTTCAATGTTACTTCCAACTCCCCGCTAAAGTTTGATAACAAGCCCCATCTTTTAATACTGTTGCCAAGAGAGGAGTAAATTTCTTGTAAAATTATAAAAAAATTGTTTACTTCTCTACAACCCGAAAGAGCGTCATTTATAACCAGGCCTAAACTGCCACTCGCACAATGAACATATTGTTCAGATGGCTAAAAATTATTTATTTTTTTCTGAAATCCGTTATAAATGCCGCTCACCACATTAGCTCAGTCATATCCTTGATCACAGCACTTTTTTAAATTTATTCTTTTATTTTTAAGCAATAATAAAAATTAATTGTGTAAACCTACTGCCAAACGATCCTTTGTTTCATAAAAACCCATAAATGTTTTTTTAATCTCTATTTGACAAGGTTGAGTGTCCTGTTTTTGAATTGTGTGAACTTATCGAAAAGTTACACTTAATTGTTCTTATCTTGATATGTCTTGAGTTGTGTCAACTATAATAGAAAAATTAAACTTAATTGTTTATTTCTAGATACGTCTTGAGTTGTGTCAACTATAATAGAAAAAAATATTTATTTATTTACAATAATAATGTAATAAAATAAAAACATTGAATCACTTCATTTTGGATAGCTGGACTAAGATATTTTATAGTGTCTTTAGGCTTATTGAGTACTTGTTTCATTATACCGTCGTACTTTGACAGCAAATAAACATTTGAGACAAAAAAATTTTATTTTTTTTACTTAGCCCTTTCCAGTCTCAAACTCCCAAACGCCATTGGTTATTTTTATCATTTCAAAATAACCAACATGGTTCACAATATGCTGAATCCAGAATTTTGGAATAACAAAGCCAAAATCAAGTTCAACGAAATTAAATGCACAATAATAATTTGGGGAAAAATGTTAAAAATTCTATCAAGGAAATTTTTTAAATGGTCCTTGCGGTTTACATATTACAGAGGAAATAATAAATCTTTTTTTGCTATCATCAAGAAATTTTCCTTTAAAATATCCATATCTATTGTTAATGTATTTAATTCCTGAAATATAATTGGTTCTGGATTTGTTTCTTCAACATACATTGCATTGGTAAGATTGTTAGGATTTGCGAAAATATCTGCATTAGTTTTATAACAAGATCTTTCGAAATATCATTGTATTCTAAGTTAATTAAAACAGATAACATTTCTTCTTGTTGTGTTCCTTGATAAGCACTAGTAACGACATTGATATTTTTATCTGCAACTACTTCACTAGGTTTCTGTTCTACTGATGAAAAAAATAAGGATATCTTTTTATTGTTTTTACGTAATCTATCCTCAGCCTCTTTATTTATTTTCCTTTTTCTGGCTCCACTCATATAAGTTCTTTTTGAGTCCATGCTATTGTAAGAAAAATATTTTCTTTGAACAATTATATCAATGTATTAACCCTATAGATATAAATATTTATAGCTAAATATTTTTGAATAAATAATAGACTTAATTTGTATTTATTCTTTCGTTCGTATTTTGAGTCCGCCCTTTTAATTTTATATTAAATATGTACACATAATTTTTGTTTCTTTGTTATTTCGTACTACCCTCGTACTCAGAGCCCATTTCAATCTATTTTCTTTCATTTTGATTGTTAACTATGGCTTTTTTACTGGCCGTCTACTATTATAACCGAGATCATCGAGTCTTCTCTGCAATGTTCGGGTGGATATTTGAATTCCAGAGGCTTGTAATTTATTTTTTATGAAAGAATTAGTAGCAGTCCTATCCTCCTTTATTACTTTCCACAATGGTCTTTCACCACGAGGAGTCAAAAAAAATTTTTTACCACATTTACCTTTCCTTTTCGGTGAACAGTTATCACCCATATCCAATTTTTTGACAACTCTCTGTACTGAGGTATGTGAAATACCACATTTTTTAGCAATTTCACGCTGTGAAAGTGTTTTTTCATTTATCAATTTTTTACCTATTACTAAAAAATACAAGATTTTTGAGGTTAGAGTTGTAAAATTATCAAATATGACCTTTCTGTAATAATAATATTAGAAAATCTTTATTTACAAGTAAATTATATTAGTAAAACAAATAAAAACTAAATATTGCACTTAGTTCTTCAGAATTCTAAAAAAAACGATAAAACAGACAGAGAAAAATAATCACGTGCTTGTAAATTTTACTGATAGTGTCGTGACAAGATGGCTTCCAGGGATGCCAATAGTAAAAAAAAATCTGAAGAAATTATCTTTATACATAATTGCCTTCTTATAAAAAATACATTTAAAATATATTACATTGCTTTTCAATTGTTAAATTCAACTTGAGTGAGAAAATATGAAAAAATATTGGTGGCACTAATAAATTGTCATGGGACTGTACAACACTTTTTTAAAATTAATAGAATAAGATAAATAATTATATATAAAATATTATTTTTATTAAAACAAAAACAGCCGTTTAAAAGACTCTATACGCTTTGTCGGGAATTTTTCTATCTGTGTAACCAATCAATTTAGATCACTAAATATTAAATATTTTTATTTTTATTTTAAATAAATTAGAAGCAACATTTTGACAATTATCTTTTCTAATTTAATTTAATAAGAACAAAAGAATAAAATCGACTTCACTAGCATATAGTAAATTATTATCGTGAGAGTTAGATATTAAATCAAATAACGTTTTCTTAATATTTCATACTAAAATTCCTGAGGGAATCGAACTAATTGGTTTATTATATATATATATATATATATATATATATATATATATATATATATATATATATATATATATATATATATATATATATATATATATATATATATATATATATATATATATATATATATATCGCAATAACAAAATTTTTGGTTTAAAATAGTTTTATACCTTCTAACATAAGTTTAAACCATAACATAGTTTCATCTTTTTTATTTTATAATTAATAATACATTCGAATTTTAAATATAAAAATTTTATATCATCAATAAAATGAACAAACTTTTTTATCTTATTAAAAAATTTATTAAAAATTAAGATTTTCTTAATAAGAATTAAATACGGAGTTCTCTAACTTTTAAAGAAAAACGTTCATCAATTTTATTTTATCAACAGATAAACTTTATATATATTAAAACTTATATAATAATCAAATAATTAAACAACTCGTTTGATTTTTTTCTAAATTATTCAAACAGTGTGCAATATCACGTTTTGTTGTCATTGTAGACGGATGGTTGATACCTAAAATTTCAGTTTGTATTTTATCAACAGAATAAAAAATTTCTAAAGCTTCGTTATATTTTCCCATATTGTACAAACAGAATGCGATATGGCTTTTTGTTGTCATTGTAGACGGATGGTTGATACCTAAAATTTCAGTTCGTAATTTATCAACAGAATAATAAATTTCTAAAGCTTCGTTATATTTTCCCATTTTGTTCAAACAGCTTGCGACATTATGTTTTGTTGTCATTGTATCCGGATGGTTGATACCTAAAATTTCAGTTTGCATTTTATTAACAGAAAAAAAAATTTCTAAAGCTTCGTTATATTTTCCCATATTGTACAAACAGAGTGCGCTATTACTTTTTGTTGTCATTCTTGACGGATGGTTGATACCTAACATTTCAGTTTGTATTTTATCAACAGAATAATAAATTTCTAAAGCTTCGTTATGTTTTCCCATCTTGTCCAAACAGCTTGCGATATTTTGTTTTGTTGTCATTGTAGACGGATGGTTGATACCTAAAACTTCAGTTCTTATTTTATCAACAGAATAATAAATTTCTAAAGCTTCGTTATATTTTCCCATATCGTTCAAACAGAGAGCGATATTATGTTTTGTTGTCAGTGTATCCGGATGGTTGATACCTAAAACTTCAGTTTGTATTTTATTAACAGAATAATAAATTTCTAAAGCTTCGTTATATTTTCCCATATTGTACAAACAGAGTGCGATATGGCTTTTTGTTGTCATTGTAGACGGATGGTTGATACCTAAAACTTCAGTTTCTATTTTATCAACAGAATAATAAATTTCTAAAGCTTCGTTATATTTTCCCATATTGTACAAACAGAGTGCGATATGGCTTTTTGTTGTCATTGTAGACGGATGGTTGATACCTAAAATTTCAGTTTCTATTTTATCAACAGAATAAAAAATTTCTAAAGCTTCCTTATATTTTCCCATATTGTTTAAACAGAGTGCGATATTATGTTTTGTTGTCATTGTACACGGATGGTTGATACCTAAAATTTCAGTTTCTATTTTATCAACAGAATAAAAAATTTCTAAAGCTTCGTTATATTTTCCCATTTTGTTCAAACAGCTTGCGATATTATGTTTTGTTGTCATTGTACACGGATGGTTGATACCTAAAATTTCAGTTCTTTTTTTATCAACAGAATAATAAATTTCTAAAGCTTCGTTATATTTTCCCATTTTGTTCAAACAGCTTGCGATATTATGTTTTGTTGTCATTGTACACGGATGGTTGATACCTAAAATTTCAGTTCTTTTTTTATCAACAGAATAATAAATTTCTAAAGCTTCGTTATATTTTCCCATTTTGTTTAAACAGCTTGCGATATTATGTTTTGTTGTCATTGTACACGGATGGTTGATACCTAAAATTTCAGTTTGTATTTTGTCTACAGAATAATAAATTTCTAAAGCTTTGTTATATTTTCCCATATCTTGTAAACAGCTTGCGATATTATGTTTTGTATCAAGCGTGATTTTATTACTTTCGCCATAAGTTTCTGTATTAAAACTTTGAACAGCTTTTAATATTTCGATTGCTTCTTCAAATAAACCTTTGCATACTAATAATTTTTCAATAGAATTCGTCATGCGATGGAAGGTTTCCGAAAATTTTTTTCCGTTATTACGAAACATATAGATAAAATGAAAAACAAAATGATTTCCGTAATCCGTGTGATCTTTAACTTCATTTAATTGAAGTTTCAAATAATTTTTGATTAAATCAAGATACGTCTTTGTACTTGAATTTCTCTCTTGAAAACATTTACATGTTAACTGCGTCAGTTCGTGTATTGTATATTCTTTATCACCAAAACAATTTAGTAAAGAATAACTCATTAGTAATCCAATGGCTTCATCTATTAAAGATTCGTCGTTTGTTTCCATTTGATTTGAGATTTGAGTTATAAAGTGTTTACTGATGTTTTGACCGTCGCAATGAGATAAACAGTTTAATAGTTTAAATAAAAAAGGTTTAGTTTTTTCTAATTTTATCAAAACTAAATTAATTGCTTTTATTGCAGACTTTGATTCTTCTTCGGTTGGAAAGTTAATATTGTCTAATATTTCTGATGGTTTCGATCTATATCGATTTATGTATTTTTCTATCGAAACTGTATGTATGTTTATATATTTTATTGCCTGAGTAATTGCAAACGGATGATAACCAAGTTCTTTAATTAAGTTTCTCATGTTTTCGTCGCTGTTTTCTTTAATATTATTTTTTACATAAGCGAATGCTTCTTCAGAAGAAAAAACATCAACTAGCATTTTTTTTACATTAATTGACCACGTTCTCCATTGGGAGGTAATCAACGTAAATGAATTCGGTTTTTTTGAAATGTACATTGACAAATTTTTAACACTTTCGTCGTCAACATTGTCAAAAATATACAAAGTCTTTTTATTTTTATAATAGTTGTGAATTTTTTCAACAATCACTTTTATATTAAAATATTCTCCTTTTGAATCATGAACCTCGATACCTAGTATTTGACATTGGTTTCTCATTGAAGTTTGTAACATTCCAAATGCTGCGTCAATCCAAACAAAGTTTTTAAAGAAATTATAAGATAGTTCACAATATTTTCTGGCAATATGTGTCTTTCCGACACCCGACATTCCATATAATACTAAAGTTGACTTGTTTGCGTCTTGTAAAAAATAATCTTGAATTTCACGAAGTAGTTTCTCGCGTGAAACTAAATTTTCTGAAAAAAATTGAATACCTAAAATTAGACGTGCGGTAAGATATATTATAAATAAAAACGGTTAGATGTATTTTAAATAATTATTATTTCAATTTAAATAAATTTAATATCAGTTATTAAGTAAAAAGTTTTAACTTTTCTATTTTTTTTTCAATGCAGCGCGCTGCATTTGAAAAAAAAAATTGAAAAACGTTGCGTTATTATTGTTAAATTTAAAAAGTTTTTATATAAATAAAAATTATATTAGTTTTGAAAAAATTTTTAACGTATATCATGCTTTTATTGTAATTTATATTACGGTTGTAAAACAAAAAATAATAAAAAAATAAAATAAAATAAAATAATGATAATAATAAAATAATAGTAATATATAAAAATGTATATTTAAATAAAAAAATAAATAAACAACGCGTGTGTGTATATGTAAATATTTATCTATATATGTGCATGTATGCATTTATTCATATATGTTAATGTGTACGAGTAAA
Source organism: Hydra vulgaris (assembly GCF_038396675.1). Classification (NCBI taxonomy): domain Eukaryota; kingdom Metazoa; phylum Cnidaria; class Hydrozoa; order Anthoathecata; family Hydridae; genus Hydra; species Hydra vulgaris. The sequence goes on from NC_088920.1 coordinate 24,221,423, forward strand.
ATAAGTAAATAAATAACGTTTGTGTGTATATGTATATATTTAAGTATATATGTGTATGTATGCATTTATTTATATATGTTAATGTGTACGAGTGTATGTATGAATATGTGATTTTGTCAACGTGTACATAAAAGTGCATTTGTATCTTTGAATTTATGTTTGTGCAGATATGTATAAGTGTGTATGTATGTAAACTTTTAACTAACCTGTTTTTCTGTCTTCATAATCAACCTGGTTGTACATTTTACAAAGTTGAAAAACGTAGGACCGATGAAAAGAACTTTTATGATGCAGAAATATTTCGTAGTCTTTGAAGTGAACGTTAAGTTCAGTTCTGACAGACACTTTTAAAGAACTGGAAAAAAAAAAGAAAATTAAAAGTGACTTTAATTTTTTTTTTTTTTTTACCTTTTTTATACCTAAAATATGTTGATATGTAAACGTATTTATATATACTCTAATGTTAATTTATTATTTTGTTATATCATACCTTCACAGTTTTTGTGTTAATCATTTGTATAAATTTTATTATAATTTTTTTTACCGTTTACCACATTTATAGTCACTTTAATTTCAAATAATTCATTAATTGTATTTTTATTAACAATCTTGAACAGCAGTTGTGGTAAATAAAAGTATACAGCTCAACATAAAACGTATAAAACAAAAACAATTGCTTTCACGAGCATTAAAGATGTCGGCTACAACAACAACAACTACTACTACTACTCAGGGGCGTTGCCTTGGAGTGGGTAGGGGGAGTCTCCCCCTCCCAGAATCTAGAAAAGAGAAAAGTTGGGAATTTCCTTCCCACGAGTTGGTACAGTTGGGAAATCGGTGATAAAATCAAAAAATATTTTCTGGTTAAATAAAAATAAAATATTTTTAAAAATCCATCAAAGATCTAATTCTTTTTTGACTTGGACAAATAAACTTTACGTTTATTGATCAACTTAAGGCTGTTTTCCACAAGACGAAATAAATTGCAAAGTCTTACCGAAGCGCCCTTTTGATTTCCACTTTGTTGTTTTTTTCGTGCTACTTTTTTTTGTTATCAACAATAAAAATGGTAGCTGCAAGTTTATGCTGTATGTTTGACTAAATGCAGTTAGTCAAACATACAGCATAAACTTCCTTAGACCGAGATGAAAAGGATGACACGAATATTAATAACTTGGATTCTACTGAAGTAAGCAGTGAAACAACAAATTGGATTTCGCTCATGGGGAATTTGGGTGTTTTAATAGAAAATCTTAAAGATTGTAATGACATTTATAATAAATATTGTAAAGAAGAATTAATAAATGAAAAATTCGCTGCACTTGAAATTGTGAATGCAACATGATCTGTGGTGGAAATGTCAAAAATGTTTTGAAAATGGGTAAAACTTTTATAAGAAAACTCGATACCAAAGCTCAAAATATTATAATTGACAAATCAGATTAATCAGCGTTGATAAGCCAATTAAATTTACAATTACGGATAATCAAAAATCGTATTTTATCCAGTTAGGGTCACACCAACCAAAACTTGCTAGTTTCCTAAGTGACGGTAAAAATAGATTTAATCCCCAGTGGTACAAAGAGTTTGAACATTTAGTATACAGCACCCAGAAGGATGCCATATTTTGTTTTGTCTGCCACCTTTTCCCCAAGGGTGTTGGAAAAAAGGGAAAAAATAAAGATGCTTGGATAAATATCGGGGTGAGATCTTGGTCCAAGATGAAAAACTATGGGAAAGAAAAACTTGGAAAGCTTCAGGCGCACTTTACCTTTACAAGCACATAAAGTTGCATTAAGTGAATATTGTCACTTTCTTAGGAAAGAAGGACATATAGATCACCTTATTGATACATCTAATAGACTTGCTCTCAAGGTAATTTTGTTGCTGTGGTGAATCTATCTTCAATCCCACACCAAAAGCCTATATTAAAGATAGAGCCCTTCGTCCATATAGAGATACAGACACGAGTCCATCGTCTCAAAATGAAATGATTAGTTTAATTGCAACTGTATTAAAGAGTAAGATCATTGATGAAATTAACAGCTCCAATTTTTTTTCCGATACTACTCCCGATATGTCACATAAGGTCATAATGAGTATAGTTGTAAGAACAACCAGTGAAAGCGGCGAGATTCGGGAAAGGCTTTTGAAATCCGTCGAATGCACTGATAAGACTGGAAAAGGAATGGCTGAGCTAATATTATCTTCTTTACATAAAGAAGACATTGACACATCAAAGATGGCTTTTCAGTCGTATGGCAACGCGAGTTCAATGTGTGGACAATTTAAAGGAGTATAAAAGTATATAACAGATGAAGTTGGCCATAATGTACCCTACATACCGAGTCAAGACCACAGAACAAACACTGCTCTTGAACATGCCAGCAATGTTAATACTTTAATACGAGAATTGTTTAATATCCTCAAATAGTTTTATGTTTTCTTCACATCTAGCACAAAAAGATTTATTCATTTAAAAGAAAAACTTGAAGACATTGACAGTGCAATACAGCTTGTAACCTGTCTAGAACAAGATGGACCGCACGAGCAAAATCTGTTAAGGCTTTAAATCAGTGTTTAGAAAAGGTTATTGATCTTCTTCAGAGAATCTCAAATAATAAGATTTTTGATATTAACACGAGAACTAAGGCAATAGGAATTCTGAAAAAAGTAACAACTTTTGATTTCATTATTACTCTTTTCTTCATGAAGAAAATCATTGAGAAGATAAAAATATTAACAGAAGTTTTAGAAAGTCCAAACTTCAATGTCATTAACAGTATTAATGTAACTGAAAGTACTGCCTAGAACATACAAAATATCAGTAACGATACAGATGCTATGAATAATTTTATTGAAAGTACATTAATATTTTTAAAAAATTACACATTGATCCAGAAAACAATTACGAACGACACCATAGATTAATAGCAATAGAGATGAAAACTTTTTACTGAAAAGAATTCGAAGAGGTCATAGACTCTCGTCATGGGTTTCAACCAAACTCGGCAGCATTAATGGAAATATTTGCCCTTATCACTAAAATTTTAGGTTTTCCTTTAAATAAGGATAATTTGAGTATTGAAAACAAAACAAAAGCAAACAAACTTTTTTCCTTTTTTTTTTTCTTTTTTTTTTTTTTTTTTTACTTTTTTTTTCCTCCTGGATTCAAGGATGATATTCCAGACGTTCATGTGTTGAAAAGCTAGATGGAAATTTTGATGCATATCTGTTTAGAAGAAGGTGATGAAAATTTTAAGTCATCAAGAACACCAGCTAAGACGCAGCAAAACATTCTGTACCATGTTGTGAAGTTAAAGAATATACTGAAGCAAGCCCATAAACGATGCATTTTTGTAATCACAGCTGCTTATGGTGTAGCATCAAATAGGCGTTCTTTCAGTCAGCTCAAGATTTAAAATCACACCTGACAATAATAATGAGTGACGAAAGATTGGTTAATCTCATGCAACTGAAGTGCGAAAAAGAACTTTGTGAAGGAGTTAACCTTGAACATGTTGTTAAATGATGGGTTCAATTGAAGAAACGTCATATTAAAATTAAGCAGTAGACAAAAAATGATTGACTGATGATAAAATATTGTATAAGTTTTGTAATAAAATAATATTCTCCATATTCCATTGTACTAATTTTTTTCCGTAAAATTTTAAACTGCTCTATATGCTGCCAGAATGGTTTGTAAAGTTTATTGGATTTGTAAATTGTAACATTTTTTTGGGCTGATACAATTTCACTATGAATGGGTAAAACTTTAAGACGTTTTTTGAATTGAATATTTTGTATATATGTGAAGGAAGCTATGTTTTGGTAATAGAAGTTAATAAATACTGATAATTGGCATTTCATGAGAGTGAGTGCAGTGTAGTATAACAATCAGTAGGTTTTGTAAATAGGACAGAAATTGATTGGTCTTTTCCTACCCCCCCTACCCCACCCCCTAGAATTTTCTCACGCAACGCCCCTGCGACTACTACTACTACTACTACTACTACTACTACTACTACTACTACTACTACTACTACTACTACTACTACTACTGATAAATGAAAGCATCATTGAAACATATAGATAAAAAGAAGGGCGTTTATATAAATTACCCATAAAACAACTAAGTTGATGACAATCTTCTTGATTTGATTCTATTTAGTTTTGAAAAGCAGTTGTGCTAAAAAATGATATAAAGTATTTATGAATGTTTTAAAAATAGTTTAAAAAAAATAACAACAATAAAAATTATAAATATTACATAATATTAACTCACACAAAATAAAAGGTACTTCTTATACAAAAATCTTCACATACAATTAGATATGTATACAAAAAACATTATAGCTGTATTTATATGCACACACTGTTTGACAAACTAGTTTGTTTGAAATAAATATTTTGAATTTCAAAAAATGGAATTAAATGAAGTATTTAATATCTGAAAGGAAAATCTTGTTTATTTAGATGTTTTTATTTGTCGAAAATACAACGCACGTTTTATTTTTCATAAAACAATGATGAACATATTTACTTTTAATGCGAAATATGACACTTCAATTAAAAATTATGTAAATCACATTTTTAAAAATCACGTGTAAATGATTTTACTATATCAATGTTAAGAGTTTGTTATTGACTTTATGAAAAAGAATATAGTAAAAATCTTCTATTGGGTAGATTTGGGTAATATAATTACCGAGGTAACATGAACATATCAAAAGATTTTTAAGTTGCGAGCAGTGAAGTTCAAGTTGAAATGTATTTTTTGAACTAACTTTATGATGTGATAAAAGAAAGCTGTGTAATTAGCGTTAATTTATAGCGTAAATTTAGCGCACTTACAGTTATAGTAAGTGGAAACCATGTAAAAATAACAATAAAATTTTAAGAGACAAATCAATATCAAAAGTTTTTGCGATTTGTTTCTATCGGTAAAGACTGCGCTAGCTTTGACTTTGATTTATAAGAAAACAAAGCTTAAGGATCATTGGCCTATGAACCTCATCTTTCCATTTATTAATTATATCTTGAGATTATACTCTAATATTAATAACATAATATCAAATTGATATTTGCAGAAAAATATTACAAAAACTGGACACTCCAATTATAAATATTCTTCTGAATGAAAATTAAAAATAAAAATCTATTAAGCTTAACTTTTTATAAACACTAACATTAAACAATCTCCAAAAATAATTTAAAGAAATTATGAAATATAAGTAATCTAATTAGAAAATAAAATAAAAGGAAAATTCTTATTAGAAAATGCTGCTATGAAAATAACTTTACATTGGCTTCTAGTTGAAAGTTCATTCAATATCGTTGATGGATGGTAAGTCCTCAAGTACAGCCTGCCAATACCTAAAAAACAGAAATCAAAAATTATACTACCTTATCAATTTATCATAAATGTTCAATTTTCATTCAGTTTGTAAATCTGTTTCATAAATCTACACACACTGTAATTTGCATAGCTTTAACAACCTAGCTTTAGATATGTTGTGGTTTACAAAAAAAAATTACATAAGGAAAGGTGTCATTTTATTGATATTTTTATAACAGGCAATATTTTTCAAAACTAATAGAGATAATTTATTTTCATATTTCGAATATGCTATAATTTTTTTTATGATGATTATATAAAAATATCTTGAAATGATTTAAATAAAATTGAAGTCTAAAAAAATATATTAAATAATTTGAATAAATATAACTTCTGAAATCGAGATATAATCAAAATGCAAAAGGATTTTCAGAAATAAAATGAAACCAAAAAATGTGTTGCTTGAACATTTTTTTTTGATGTTTGCCAGCACAAATTTTTAAATAAAAAGCCATAAAAAAGAGCAGCTTTGCAAGTCGTTACATCTGAGATACCTATTAAGAAATTCACAATACTTACTTACCTCAGATCAAAGGATGCGCTGCTTTGACACATGTTACTAATCACGCTCAGGAAATAGTCGACCTGATATGATTTTAACTTATATAAATTACTTTTGCTTGCAATCATAATTATAAGTTTTGTGTTATCATTTATATGGAGGAAAAAAATTTTACGCTGTATAAGAAAAAAAAATGGAGCGTGTTTTAGATTTAATAAGTGAGACTGAATTGAACGAGTGTTCTTGTGAAGAGGATAGTTCGATCAAGTTTTATCGATCGCGTTTAGCCGCTGCCGTTTCTGAAAAAAACATTGCAAAGTTTCTTGGACAGCAGTTTACATCCAAGAAACATCAAGAGTTATTAGAAATGACACCTGAACAGGTAACTAACCTTTATTTATAATATATTGAGAGAATATCCAATATCATGGCTAAGACGGCTAAAATCATCACTAAAAATTTTAGGACGCCTAATATTAGTTTCAAGAGCGGTTACAAACATTTCGTTTTAAGCTTCCTAAACTGTTGAGTTTTTACAAACAATAGATGATCTTACAGCCAATTGAGCGCTAATAATAAAGATTGCGTGCGCTCGTATGCTATCTGAAAAAACTCTGACTCCTGTAGAAGTGAATACTTCATTCTGTCAACTCTAAAATTTACCCTGCTGAAAGGTTTATTTATTTAGTTGTTCCTGTTTCTTGAACCACATGAAAAAAACGTCTCTCATCAAAATGATATTCCCAAATTTGCAATATCGTTTCAGAAACAAATTTATTTTTTTATCTCCTCAAGTTGACCTTCATCAATTTTAACGTTCCATGGATAGAAATTTGTTGAGGATAGTAATGTAAGTCCATCTTACAGTGTGGTAAACATGAAATCTGTAAATACATCACACATATGCTGGTACTCCACAATATGCCGAAGCTAATAATACAGCAAAATTTAAAACATTCATATAATTAATACTGTTAGATTACTTTTGGATATAAATATGTAGGAAAAAAATATTTTCTGTATACACCGCGAACTGAAACGTTTGCGTTAACATATATCTCAGCAGATTCAATATTAGCAATTGCTATCGGGCAACGTGATACACCTTTTTTTGGGGTAAGTGGTTTGTCATTTTGCTGAATATAATATATATATATAGGTCATTCCATGCCAAATGGACCAAAACTTTAGAATTTCAACATGGACCTCCTCATATTTTGATGAAACTTAGTGGGTTTCTTATTATTAATGAGAAAAGCAATTCATGAAAATTTCACCATAAAATCTTTTGTGGTTCATTAGATATGGTCATTTAAAATTTTTGATTTTTCCAAAAATAAAAACTTCAGTAGCAAAAACATGTTTTGTTCATACTTTAAAGCTTTATATTTTAAATGCAAAAATTTCAGAAAAACTTCTAGTTTTTTTTAATGTATACAACTCTAGACTTACTTTAACAAAACCTTGACATTAAATTTTCCAATTTCATATTTTTTCCATAATGGCTACCTAACATACCTAAAAAAATGTTTGCAAATATAAAAAGTTGATTTTTGAGTCAATATACAAAACCTGCAGTTTAAGAAGTAAAAAGAAATATTTTTTTAGTTTCTATATATGGTAGGCTTCCAAATTTTTAGAAATTTACTGATAAAATACAATTCAGTAAAAAATTATAGACTTCTAAAAATGGCTGCGGCTAAAACATAGGAAAATGTGCCTCCACTTCAAACCACCGGTAACATAGGATCAGCACTGGTTTAAAAAATTTTTTTTTCTTCTAATTTATTAGAATTTATTACTGTGATTTCAGAAAAAAAATAGTGGGTACTCATGGGGAAGTTACAAAATCAGAACAATGAAAATTGCTCAAAACGCATAAAAAACATTAAAAATAAAGTTATTGTTGTACTTTAGTTTATATTATATATATTTATACAAAGTATGTATGAATTTAAAAGTACTTTATAATCAGTACTAGAAATAATTCTTTAATTAAGCCTGAATTAAATCCAGTTTTTAAATACCCTAGCACTTTCCTGCCCCATCCCCCCTCCCCTATCCATTTACTTTTTAACATTCACATTTTTCCCCAGAACTTAGAAAAAAATTGTAATTGAACACTTCTTCTTAAATGATATGTCTGGTTTTTTGTCTGATGTATGAAATGCCTTTATGCCCAAACACACCACTAAACATAAACATATAAAAACTGAACTTTAGTTTTTAATGTTTTCATATAAAACTTATAAGTAACCTATAAGGTAAAAATAAAAAGAAAGACTTTTTGCCTAATTTACCTAATACTTAATATCATGACTATAAATTTTATAATATTTTTCCAATACACTATTCACCCCAATATCACTATTCCACCCCTTCCCATTAATTTGACTTATTTAATGATCATTTTCAAATTAAGATTACAACTTATAACAAGTTATAAGAGTTGTCATCACAATGCACAAGTTGATTATGTAATAAAGAATATTTATATGTAATAAACAATCAAAATAAACAATGAATTTTTTAAATAAATTTTTCCCAAAATATGTAGACTAAATTGGTGTATTCCTATTAGAGGTGCTTCAGGTCTCCATTAAGAATGTGTTTGTGAGTACCACCAGAATGCAAAACTTTTAGTATTACAAATACCAGATATTTCTGACTATACCTCT
>NC_088920.1:24235000-24427500 GCF_038396675.1 Hydra vulgaris
TTGTAAAGAAATGTCGAGCGGTGTTTTCGTCGTTCGTGCTGCCCAACCATTGCTTTGGCATTTCGACTAAAATTCCTAGTTGCCGTTTGAAAGCTTTTTGGATGCTAACTTTCATTGATGCTTTTTCCTGTTTGTCTTCTTCTTTACGCGCTTGCCATTTTTTTGCATATTTTTTGTATCCTAAATGAATACAGCATTCAAAACATCGAATCCAGGTGTGTAGAGTTGACAGTCCGAACTGTAGATAATCAGTGGTTACCGGTCTTTTCAAAACTTCATCAATGTTATTAAATAGCTTGGAAGTTGCCTGGCAGAGATAACACCGTTGCGCAGATTTTGTGTTGGTGATAGCATTGCATACTTTACCATCTAACATGGTCATACTTAAACTGTATTGAACGAAAACATTTTTCATATGAATGTTTGTTTTTAATGTTTGGAGTTTTTCGATCTGTTTGTCAAAAGTTTTCTCATTTAAAATAGTTTTCTCGATTTCCTTTGTAACTTACAATTTCAGAGGTCTGCAAAATAGGGCTGAAGATGGCTTCGGATTACTCCATAAGAGATTTTCTTCTTTCGTTTCTTGGTTTACACCTACAAGTTGCAATCGAACAAGCAAAGTAAAAAATAAATTTGCATCTGAAATATTCGGATCTTAAAAATTCATTTTATAAATGCTTTGTCCGAATGTTCCGTCAAAGCCCCACTTACAAATCAAAGTCATATTCAATATTTCTGAATCACACTTATATGTAATATTGTCTTGGTTCATCAGTAAAACACATTGAACGGTGTGGTCTAATAAAGCTTGCAACTGTACCTCAGCTTTTGATTCGATAAAATATAAGGTGTCGTCTGGAGGGTAGAAATATTTTTTTCTGCCAAACTACAGATGAGTATGGTGGATAAAGTGTATTTAAACCCTTTTTTTTTTTGCCTGATTTCTTAAATGCTGGTACAAATCTTTCGTCAAAATTAGGTCTTATAGAAGTGTTAGAGCTTCATTTGCATCAAAAATGGCTGGCAATGATAATGATAGTTGCAAGCCTTCTTTGTATTTTGTTGCCTTGAATGGATTTGACAGTGTAACGTCATTCACAATCTTAGCAGCGTCTGAATGCCCTGAAGATTGAAGACTCATTTGCGTATCGAACGATAATTCGGCAGGAGTGAACTTCGTACGCATCTCTATAGTCCTCCTTCTTTTGGACCTATCAGATAAAGTTTCGAAATTTCCGGTGGGCCAACCTGTTGATTCATTGACAGTTACACGTTTTGCATCAATATGAAAATTTACTGAAGTTTTTAACCAGTTTTCGTTCTTTTTCGAAAAAGTAATCTTGTCGTTGAGCTGCTTCCTTATATTTGCTTCTAAACTTTGTCATTAAAACAGAAATAGTAGGTCTCATGTCGTCGTGAATTAAAATTGCATATCCAATCTTTTCTGTCAATGGCTTTTCCAAATGTTCTATGATCACTTGCAAATCGTTTCCAAAATATTCCTTTGTTATAATGAAGATCTCTTTCCTCGAAAGTTCATATACGGCAAACGGTGGATCTGATAATCCTGAATTTAAAAAATCTATGTTATACTTATTTAAAATTTATTTACTTAATATTTAGTTAAGTTTTTAACTTTTTATTTTAATAAAATATATAATTGTATTTAAACAGTCATTTAAATGAGTTCTATCCATTTCCAAATCGTTTGCAAAATATTCCTTTGTAATAAGTCTTTTCTCGAAAGTCCGTAAACGGCAACCAAATTTTAAACAAAGTTATTTATTTTGAAATTTCTATTTTAATAAAAATGTATAATGTATTATACAGTAATTTAAATCAATTCTATCCATATATTGTTTATAAAAAGATTATGACTTAAAGATTTAAATTATTGTATTAATTACATTTAAATTACTGTATTAATACATTTATATTACTGTATAAATAAATATAAATTACTATATAAATACTTTTAAACACAATAAAAATGCAATTTTTATTTTATTTATGGATTTATGCATTATTTATGTATGTATATATTTATTTATTAATTCATTTATTAAATACTTAAAAGCGTTAAAAAACATCTGCACAGAGTATTTTCAATGTTTGTGTTTTGATTTATATGTAATTTTTTCTTAATTTAATTATAAAGTTAGTAACTTTTTTAATGAAAAATATTTCTTAATATTAGTAATGCCTTTAAAAAAAATAACCAAGTATTCAGTTTAAAATATGAAACAAGAAAAAAAAAAGGGAATGCAATCGTATCTTGAAGATTGGAAAATGGTAATCACTGTGTGGCGGTGCGTGTGGCGATTATTGTCACAGCCCCTGACTAGTCACAGCCCCTGAAACGAGCGCTGGCTGCCCGTTCGGATCAGCACGACGCCGCATAGAGATTGCAGCACGTCTGAATTTTGACAGCGCATTGCTAATACCATGCGCTCCCCTTTTAATGATTTCACGTACAATTAACTTTCTTTTCAAATTGCTTTTCATCTTTCTTTCACGGTACTTGTTTGCTATCGGTCTCGTGCCAATATTTAGCTTAAGAAGGAGTTTACCTTCCATTTTGGGCTGCATTTCAAAACAACCCGACCATAGAAAGCGCTACGTGGTCGGTTCTCAACGCCACACACGGTATTGTCACCCTCTGCGATGTGCCGTTCCAAGCACATCTTGAGCGTTGATAGTCCGCTTTGAAAGCGCTTCTCGAGACTACAATTCGCTGTCCCTGAAGAGACAGAGATTTTAAGTTTGAGCTCATCCCGCTTCACTCGCCGTTACTAGAGGGAATCCTTGTTAGTTTCTTTTCCTCCGCCTATTAATATGCTTAAATTCGGCGGGTAGTCTTGTCTGATCTGAGGTCAAAGATAGAAAAGCAAACGTTGCCTTCCCTCTTTTTCTTTAGAGGGGATTGACAAGCGCTTTGCAAAGCCACAACAAAACCCATCTGGAAAAAATTCGATGGCATGCCAGTCCGACAGGCATTTTTCAGACAGGCATTTGCGTTGATTGGCATGATTCAGACAGGCGTTTGCGTTCGAAGATTCGATGATTCAATAAAATCTCTAATTCACACTACTTATCGCACCTGGCTACGTTCTTCATCGATGCACGAGCCTAGAGATCCACCGTTAAAAGTTGTCACTGACATTCATTTTTTTTTTGTGCAACCGTCTTTTTTTGTCATGTTCAGAGAAAAAAACATTTCGCCAACAACATAAACCAACAAGCGTTTGTTAAGTGTCAACAAGCCAACAGGCCGCACGCCGAACGAAAAACGGCAACAAAAGGGGCAGCGCTGTGGTAGACAAGCCGAAGATCACAACAGCAGCGTTTTAAAACGCGCTACTGACAGTCAGCTCTCGTTGACCCCTTTTGCAAGCGCGAACTTTCGTTCAAACGCGCTTCAAAACAGTTCACAGTGAGCAAACGTATTTTTAACTCGAGCGTGTGTCAAACCATCGGTAATGATGCTTCCGCAGGTTCACCTATGGAAACCTTGTTACAACTTTTTCAGGAGTTGACTGGTTTAAAGGGCTCATGAAAAAACATGAAAATATCCTGTCTATCAGAACACCCGAGGCCACTTCTTTAAGTAGATTTACAAGTTTTAACAGGACAAATATTGATTTGTTGTACAACAATTTAGAGAGCCTGTACACTCGTTTCCATTTCGAACCACACCACATTTGGAATGTGGATGAGACTGGACTAACCAAAGTTCAGAAACCATCAAAAATAGTAGCTCAAAAAAGGCGTCAAACAAGTGGGAGCTGTAACAAGTGCAGAGAGGGGTAAATTTGTAACCTTGAGCTGTGGAGTTAATGCCTTGGGACACGCATGTCCTCCAATATTCATATTTCCTAGGGTCAGGTATATTGAACGAATGGTTAGATTTAGGCCCCCTCGGCTCTGTTATAGAATGTCATATTTCTGGCTGGATAACAAGGGACTATTTTTTTCTATTTTTAAAACATTTTGTGAAACATTGTAAACCAACAGTTGAACAACGTGTCCTGCTGCTGTTGGACATTCATGAATCTCATGTATCTCTTGAATCTATTCAATATGTCAAGGAAAATGGTATTCATATGCTTTCGTTCCCTCCTCATTGTTTGCACAGACAGCAGCATTTGGATCGTTCAGTGTTTTTTTCACTAAAGAGACATTATAATGTTCAGTGCGATGCATCGCTAAATAGCCATCCCAGGCGACCAATGCAGCCTCTTTACATTCCCGCTATATGTTATAATGCATTCAAGCTTGCCATGTCACCTGCTAACATACAGTCAGGCTTTGAATCTTTAGGGATTTTTCCTTTCCATCGTTTTCGGATTGACGCTGTCCTGTTTCTGCCCTCGCCTGTTAGTGATAGGCCAGATCCTGCAGTTTCTGGGGGTGTTGATTCTGCTTTGAACGAGAAGAAAATTGCTACTGCTGAAAACGATGATCATCTTCAAGTAGACGTCACTATGAACTTAGCTTCATTTGAATTTTAACCGTCGACTGATGTCTCTTTCAGATTCGTTAGCGATATTATGTTAGCTGTGCAGATTACTTGAGAACCTGTAATTAAAGGAAAGAGAAACTATGAAGTATTATTTCCTTATTGTAGACGCAGCACCCGAATCTGCGCATATACAGTGGTTTTAATAAATTTAGACGCTTAGATCATTTTTTTTTACATATATGTAAGAAAGTGCATAAAATAAAAATAAAATAAAAGTATGTGCCGCTATGTTTGATATATAATTAAATAGAGGAAGTGAAACTCTATTATAGAGTACCTTAATTTTTTTTTACAGGATGTTTATTACTCATTCTATACCAATTAATAAAAAAATTTTATTCATAAATTTAGACGCACAATCAAAAAAGTCTTATATCTTGTTAATTGATAGTTAATTAGTAGTTTTTTTCGCATATTTCTCGTTAATAGGCCTAAATTAATTAATTTTGTCAAAAAAAATTTATATAAATATGATTTACCTAGAATTAGTTAACCATTATTTAATAAATAAACAAAAGCTAAGTTAATTTTGCACTAAAAAGACGCGAAAAATGGGCAAAAGACGTATCACTCAAGGTGAAAGATGGCGAATTATTGTTCACATCAAAGAAGGAACCAAAAGTAATAGAGAAATTGCCAGGTTAATTGGAGTTTCTGAGAAATGCGTTCGGACAACAAAGCAAAACTTTCTTCACCATGATGGTGCCCGCGATAAAACGAGGCCAGGTAGACCCTTGTCAACCACCAGAAAAGACTATAGTGCCCTTTTTAGAGCTGTCAGAGCTAATCCAAGATTTAGTTACAAAGAATTGACCACAGAATTCAACACAGCTCGCAATACATCTAGTTCTCAAAGCACAGTCCGCCGAATACTAATCAAATACAAGATTAGAGTCTACTCTGCTTTGAAGAAACCGCTCTGGCGTCCATATGATAAACAAAGGAGACTAAATTGGTGTCGTTTAAGAAGGTATTGGACAAGAGAACAATGGAAAAACATTAAGTGGAGTGATGAGAGTAACTTTGAGCTTATCAATCGCAAATCTAACATAACAGTCAAAAGAATGGCTCACGAAAAGTATTACACCAGGTACATTAAATCGACTGTACAAAGTGAAGGAGGCTCAATAGGAATCTGGTCATGCTTCAATTACAAAGGTGTTGGTATGTGCCAAACATACACCGGAAGAATCAACTCCAGAATATACATAGAAGTACTGGAAAACAACCTAATTCCATCAATTGACCTGCTTATGCTCAATGATAAACCATGGAAACTTCAACAAGACGGCGCATACTGCATACTATACAAAGGAGTGGTTCAACAATAACCACAATACCGTGGCCTCCATACTCACCTGATTTGAACCCGATTGAAAACATTTTACAAAACAATTGGCAAAGGTTCAAATTTTCACACTTGGCCAGCTGAAGGATGTCCTTAAGGAGACCTGGTATAGGGTCTCAGAAGCGATGTACAAAAATCTTAATGAGTCTATGTCTAGAAGAGTTCTTGGTTGTATTAAAGCAAAAGACGGATACACAAAATATTGATTGGTTCATAAATTATACCTCCTTATGTATTTTGCGTCTAAATTAATGGATAATTGTTTTTGTCTTTTTTTTTTAATACCATGTAGTTGTACCTAAATTATTACTTAGTATTGTATTTTTTTGTAAATTTTTTGTAAATTTTGTATTCTGTGTGTATTTATCTAATAAATAGAAAAAAAACTAAACCGAAATGTTTTTTTGTTATTGTTTTATCGTTGAAAAACTAAATATTTTCAGGGATCTAATATGAGTGCGTCTAAATTTATAAAAACCACTGTGGAACAATCTACATTCATTTTATGGTACGTTACTATTAAGCCCAACAAATTCGTAATTATGGAAAAAATTTTTGCATTTGTTGACTTCAATATGAAGACTGGAGAATATATTGCTAATTTAATTCTTAAAACGCTACAAAGGTAGAATAATCCTATATGTGACTGTCGCGCACAAGGATATGATAAAGGATCTAACATGAGTGGATCATATATAGGTCCACAAGCTCGCATTTTGCAAATTAATCTATCAGCAATTTTTTCTCCTTGTGCATGTCATAGTTTAAATTTATGTGGTGTTCATGCAGCAGAATCTTGTATTCATGTTGTAAGATTTTTTGGCCCTATACAAAAACTATATAATATATTTAGTTGTAGCCCACAAAGATGGGAAGTATTAAAAAATAATATTGAATGTTCTTTGTACACTATGTCAAATGCACGGTGGTCTGCAAAAATTGAAAGTGTTAAGCCATTTGCTGAAAAAATTAATGAAATTAAAATAGAAATAAACGCTGTTTTGGAATTAAACTTAACGTCAGAAACTCGATCAGATATTATCAGAATGAAAAAATATATGGAATTTTTAAATGCATAGTACTGGCAAAAATATAACACAAAGTTCTGGCAGGTAAAAACTACAGAAGTACTGTTTTACAAGCTCGCAATGGAACAATTGATGTAGAAATAACCAATTTGTCAAGTCTTCTTGTTAAATTAAATACAATGAGAGATAGTTGGGATACTACTTAAATTAATCTAGATTGTTGGGCACATCTTTACAGATAAACATAGAATTTTTGGGGAAAAATATACTAAAAGAAAAAAAACAACAAACGAGTTAAAAAGGATACCGGCAGAAGAATTTAGAGTAAATGTTTTCAATGTTTTCATGGATAGCATTATTGTAAATATGACAAGAAGATTTAATGTAGCAAAAAAAATAGATTCTTTATTCAATTTATTATGGTTGTTCCGTGACTTAAATAATTAAAAAATACAAATTAAGTGTGAAAAGTTGCAAAAAATGTATGAAAATGATATTGATGATCATCTGAGAGATGAAATAATACATTTAAAATCAATTTATGATGGCAATATACAAAATATTTCTCTTCAGCCCGTTGAATTGTTAAATGAAGTTAAAAAAAACAAACTGGAAGTGCTGTTTCCAAACATTATAATTGCAAAAAAGCTGTTTTGCACAATTCCAGTGTCAGTTGCCCAAGCAGAAAGATCTTTTAGAATGTTGAAAAGAATAAAAACGTATTAAGATCAACAATGACTCAAAATCGTTTAAATTACTAAGGGCTTATATCTATTGAAGCCGAAATGGCTGTGAAAATTAATTTTGAAGAAATTAATTTGTTTGCCAGTCGAAAGGCTCGCAAAGCTCAATTATGAAACAGTGTTTAACATTATTTTTTGTACACTTTTTCCTAACTTTAACTTTTAAAAGATTTAAATAGTTTTGACTTTAAAAAAATTTATTTAATTTTCATTTTTAATTTTCAATGACTAGAGCACGCTTCTGGCGGTCCTGGGTATATGATTGATCATATTGAGGGCCCGTTAAGAAAACTTCTCCAGGGCCCGAAATTTTTCTCGGCGGCTATGTGTATATATATATATATATATATATATATATATATATATATATATATATATATATATATTTATATAAACTCGCTTCTTTTGATACCCAACATGACATACTTTAAAAATAATTTTTTATATAATATACGGGACCTGGTAAGTGTTAAAGGGCAGACCCATTAAGACTTACCTTAAATGTGCTTCACCTAAATCTAATATAATTTCGAAAAAATTTAACCAAGTAGCTTGTGAGAATCAATAGAGGGTTTTAAGAATAAGAACATATCATTTTTAGAATATAGGGGGCGGATGTTACACCCTAAAATATATATATATATATATATATATATATATATATATATATATATATATATATATATATATATATATATATATATATATATATATATATATATATATATATATATATAAGTTATTTATAATATATAATTATGCATTGATTAGCAATGATAATACATTTAAAGTCATAATTAATTATCAAGTATAAAAAAATACTTCAATCTATTAAAAACAAGTATTCAAATATTATTTTTTATTACTATTTTACAGAGTAAATATAAGATTTAAACAAATTGCAAAAAAGTCAAGATAACAGACAGATATAACACAGACTTGTGCTACCCTGCAATGTCTCACGTAACATGATCATTACAACTGGATCCTGCAAAGATTGTTTTAGTGCCTGTTCATACACAAGAGTGTCAAAAAAAGACAAAACTATAACAGAATAAGAAGCATTTATACTAACACTAACAGAGGATTATAAAAATACAAGATATTAAAAATATAAAAAAAATAACAGTCATGTATCCATCCAGTCGGAATCACGTGACTATATCGCGAAATCAAAAGTAACCATACTGAATTGGGGGAAAAAGAAACTATAATTACTACGCAAAGACATATTTAACAATAACTTTATGTCCTACAGTTACTTTAAAAGTTAATCAAAAGAAACAGCAAATAGATGACTGCAATATATAAGTCTTTTAGGTGATTTAACTTAATAGTTAAACCACCTAAAAATGACGACTTTGCTGTCTACATACTCTTTTAGTTATTTTAGGGCATTTTGATATTTATTTACCGGTACTAAATTAGGATGCAAATTAAAAGTAACTCACCAGTAAAAAAGTGTGCCAAACAAACATAAACATTACAAGATTTTAGGAAACCATTGCTTGCTACATGCACTATTATCTACAGCACGATTTATTGTATTCAACCACTTTCTTTAAAGTACTTCATCTTCAGAAAGACTTAAGTTTTTATTTTATTTTTTATTTTTGCTAGTGCAACCAACTGCACAACGAATTTTTAGGATTATAAAAAATTAGTAACTCAACAAACCGCAACTGATTTTTTAGTTTGTTTCCCCCCAATTTAAGATGGTTAATTCTAAAACAATACTTTTAATACGGAGTGACGTCACGCCGGCTGGATGGATCTATAAAAACATCAATAAAACTTGAAGTTATATAAACAAATTTAAAAAACAGAAACAAAAACACATAGTGAATGACATTCAAAAAATGGGACTGGGATTTAAAGAGTCATACTCCCCGTAAATGAAAGGTAAATCAAAAAAGTAAATTGTATGTTACAAGCGATGGCTTTACTAAAGCTTCGACTTTGTATCGTGGTGAAAATGCAGTAGAACATCCTTCTACCTTGCGTTTAAACTGAGATTATTTACAAAATAATCACCAAACTATTAATAGTTTAACTGTTAATAGTTTGGTGAATATTACGACATCTACCTTAAAACAGATGTAAAACTTTTAGCTGAAGTCTTTGAAAAATTCAGAACTACCAGTATGACTTATTATGGTTTGGACCCTGCGCACTACTTTAGTGCTTCAGACATGAGTTGAGACGCGCTTTTAAAGAATACTGGAGTGCAACTTAAGCTACTTACTGATTTTTACATGCAACTTTTTATGGAAAAAAGGCTACGAGGTGGAATTTCGATGACAAGTAAGCGTTTTGCAAAAGCAAACAATCCAGGATGCCCAGACTATGAGGAAAGTAAACC
This sequence comes from Hydra vulgaris, assembly GCF_038396675.1. Lineage (NCBI taxonomy): Eukaryota > Metazoa > Cnidaria > Hydrozoa > Anthoathecata > Hydridae > Hydra > Hydra vulgaris. Next base: position 24,245,004 of record NC_088920.1, read on the forward strand.
AAGATGACATATAATGTATTTAGATGCAAATAATTTATACGGCTGGACTATGATCCAGCATCTTTTATGTCAAGGCTTCTAGTGGTGTGAGGCCTCAATTCACGTAGTCCTTAAAACTTTGGGTGATGCTTCAGAATGTTTTATTGTTGAGGCCGATATTAAATACCCTGAGCATTTACATAATAGCCACAATAACTACCCTCTTCCTCCAGTGAGTACAGCGATTGATGAAAAATGTTTGAGTTAATACCGGCAAAAAGTGTCTGGAAAACTTGACGTAAAATTTACCAAATGTGAAAAGCTAGTTCCTAACTTACGAAACAAATAAAAATACATTGTTCATTATTGCAATCTTAAACTATACCAATCACTCGGGATGCAATTTATCAAAATCCATAGGGCCATAAAGTTTAGAAAAGAACGCTGAATGGCTCCCTATATCCAGATGAATACTGATTTAGGAGCTAAAGCTACTGCAGGTTTCAAAAAGACATCTTTAAGCTGATGAACAATAGCGTGTTTGGAAAAACTATAGAGTGTCTTCACAAGTATACGCGTGTATACGCTTGGACCTTGTTTGCAGAAGTGAACTAGAACGAATACGGAAGCTTGTTTCTGACCCAGCTAACTTGTTACATAAAATATAAAAATATTGGCAATCTTGCTGCTATTCACAGCATGAAAGCTAAACTAAACTGATTTGATTGATATGCAATGGTCAGGCAGCCTTATACCTCAGCATATAATGTATGAGTTCTGGTAGGATTAAATTATGTTATTATATAACCAAGAAGCATAACTACTTTATTCCAACACTGACAGTTTATTATTTAAAGTGGAAGCTGAAGATATTTAGGCATGTTAAAAATTCTGATTGTAAATCTTTACAAACAAATTGTCTATTTGGTCCACCAACAAGACGATAAAAGGCTGGTTGACCTATTTGCCGCGTAACTAAATCAATAAAAAAATCTTTAAAGACCAAATAGAATCAGTAGCTCTTTTTCGACCACCTTCTAGCTCACCTGCATCATACAAGTAACGAACTTTTGCAGTAGGAGAAGTTAAAATGTATTTTCTTGCAGTAGGCATCGATAGCGCTAAATTGTTTTTTCAATTTTATCGCATCTATTGGTTTTGTCCCTAATAAGCGTGTAGTTTGGATTTTAATTGATTTTATAACAGCAGATCAAATTTTTACTTATGCATCTAATCTTTCATTCAATAGCAACTCTTGAGCATATTGGCGGCCAAAAAGTCTTTCAGCGAGTGTGCGATTATAAAGTTCAACGATGGATTGTTTTTGATGGTTTTCAGCTGTAGCTCGCCTGATCTTGATTTTATTTTTTTCCAGATATTTTGTAGTAGTTGTCTTAAATTCACTTCCAGCATCAGCTTGTTTAAGATTGGGCGAGGTGAAAGGACCATGCTTATATGTTTTAGCAAAAGCCTCTGAAACAGTAGCAGCCGTTTTGTTAATAATTGGTTCAGCGTCTTTATAGCGTCTACCCAGGTCAACAACAATTAATGCATATTTTTAGGTAAATTTTTCAACTTTGTTATGAGATAGATAAAGCAAATCAGCTTGGTGAACTTTATGAGGTCGAGTTTCGTTAACATTTGCTCTTAGTATATAGGAAAGGGCAGGCAAATAAAATTGCCATATTGTTTGGTTTTCAAGCCATTCACCAGCTTCTATTTCAGAAACTTTTGCTGCACCTGCAAGCTTTTTAATAGTAGCAAAGCCGCGCCAATACTCTTTTGGACTATAATAAATCTTAAAAAGCTCTATTATAACCGTAAAATTATAAAGATGTGTCTACAATATAAAAATGGAAGAGTAAATAAAAAACACAAAAAGCAAACATCTCATTGAGGTATTTTAAGATAACAAAGAAGAATATGATAAGTATGTTAGCGAGTTGCGTTATAAAAAAAGGCCACAAATTCCTGCATGATTTGCAAGAGTTACTTTTTATATATACTTATATGAGCCTTACCTTGATTTAAATATAATAAACATTTCTAATAAAATTATTTTTATGAATGAATCATTACCTATTGAGGATAAAGCAAAAATTTATGAACCTATAACATATATTTAGAATAGTTTTTAACATTTGTAGTGAAAAATATATTTTATCAAATTTAATATATTCTTCGATATATTCGCTTAATATATCTTTCGAATATATCGAAGCGAATCAACAAATAACTTCCCGAGGACCCATTTCATTATTAATGCTACAAACTTTCAATGAAAGATCTAAAAATAATATGAGAACCAAAATGGCTCAAGCAGTAATAAAATTGCAAATGCGTTTTCTTAACTTAGCCAAAGCTGAGTTCGACAGAAAAGATTGTCTTAAGCTGACATTTGATCAGCTCTTCAAGCATGGCAAGCATTAGTAAACACCCGCCTCAGATTAATTAATGCAGCTTATCTTGCTGTGGGACAGCCAGGTAACCAAACTGAAATAAATGCTGCTATAAATGCATAACAAACCGCTCTTGTTGTGAACGCTGATCCTGTTTTGGTATCCCTCCTCATAAACCCCAGTTTAACTATAATATTCCTGAGCTTATTTTCTCAGCAAGAGATTATGTTCTTGTTGTCTCAAGCTTGTGAATTTTTGTTCTAGTTGCATCTATTCTCAATTAGATAAATGCAACTATATTGTTAACCGGCAAGCTAAACCGTGTTCATCAAAAAAATACAAATAAAAATTAAAATTATGAAAATTCAAAAAAATTTAAAGAAACTGTTAGCTCTACGTGACATCCGGCCGGTTTGCGTAGGGCTAGCTTTTTTTGTCTAATTTTTTTTAACTTTTTAGAAGAAAGCTACCACCCTACGACACTATTAAAAACAGCAGCCATTGCACCAAATAAATATTTAATTGTTTTTTGTTCTTCACTAGGTTAGTAAAAATCACTAAATTCTGGTTTTTTAAGCAAACCTAAGAAGCTAGTATCTATTTAAAGGTTTTTAGCTTTGTAAACTTCTTGATACAAACAACTAGCTTGTACATAACCGTTTATTTTTTGTTTTGAAGCGTTTTCGTAAGCTAATTTCTTATTTATTTTATCGATTGCTTCTATTAGTTTTTGTTGCCACTCAGCTTGAAATTTTTAAAGATTCTCTGTGGCTCTATTATGTCTTTTTATTTTGTCAAGCATTCCTGGCGCAAAGATTGCTCGGGCTCTGACAGAGCTAACGGCGTTAGCGATACCTTTAAACAAAATAGCTCCAATTTCTGCAATATTCTTTAGAAACAACTTTTATATTTATTTATTGTTTTGGAGGAGGATCATTTTTCATAATAGTGCCTGGTTTCCATTCCATATAACTATTTCTTGACGTTCACCCCTAATTGAAAAAAGACCAAACTTACCAATATCATACATTTCAAAATTAAGTTCAGTTTGTTTTGTTATTTTAAATTTTTCAGAAATAAAAGCTAATCTTACTGTACCAATGCCGACGACGATGCTGTGATAGACAACGTCAGCGGATATCTTTTTATAAGAATCGTCCTTGTTATAGATACTCATGCTCATAATCTATCTATGCTATTTATAAAAACTCACTGCTTTAAAAATGGAAGTTTGTTCAACTAAATTTATGTGGTATCCAATTTTTAATAACAACAATTCCTTGAACTTTAACCCCTATAATTAAAAACAATGCTGTCTTAAAAATAATTGAGTCAACTTTTAACTCAGTTTTATTTGTTATATGTAGCTTTTCAGAAATAGAAAATATTCCTGATGTAGTTAAGCTCAAAATTGTTAAATCATACAATATATCAATATGCGTTAATTTAACATCGATAGGATCATCCAGGGTTATAGTATACCTGTTGTTCAATCAAATAAGAGTTAAACGTTACTCCGAGAATTTTTTTCAAGAGCTTATTATTGAATAAGCTTGATACCACAGCAGAGTTTAAAGAAATCAATTTTAACAAGTAATTTTTAGTTACTGTATAATTTAAGCAAATCTTTTGAGCTTCGTCAAAGGTGTTTTTTGAAACATTTCAGCAAACATCATTGCTCGGAAAATGTCAGGGATAGGAGCTGGAGGTGGGCTTCAGTTTTGCATTTTAAATAAATATATTTTCATATGTACATGCGTATTCTTTAATATGTAGGTCATCTAGTTGTGGGAGCAATTTGAGTGAAACAGAGTTTGTGCTGCACTTTCTCATTAGGAGGCCGACAGACCTTGTCTTGTTTGAAAAATGATCAAATATACTCAAGCAATCAAACTATCCGCGATGAGCGGTTTTATGCCATGTCAGCCTTTGAATTAAATGGTGTGGTGTGCAATGTATCGTTGAACATATAAGTAAAGTGATAGAACGGAATTAATGTATTTCCTTATAGATGATTGTATTATTTAGTCTAACCTTGACAGCTGCCGATCACCTTTAGCATAGTTAGCAATTATTGGTCATCATGCCATTGGTTTTAGGAGATCAGTTAAGTGCTATAGCTATCCTTCCGTTAAAAGACAGGTCATTTTATAAACTTATTGTAGAAGAGAATAGTCAACTCATTTCAGATGAACAAATTAACTAGAATAAAAATCATCATAGATCTAGAGAATATGCCGCTGCTTTTAGACATGTCACTAATTACGCTCAAGAAAGAGTAGAATTGCTATGATTTTAACTTATATAAATTCGCTTTTGCATGGAATACTTATTACAAGTTTAGTTTTATCATGTATTTGGAGAAAAAAGATAAGAATATAAGAAATAAAATAATGCAGAGCGTATAAAAGCATTTAATGGAGTCGGATAAGGTTGAAATGTTATCTTGTGAAGTAGATAATTTTATCAAACTTTACTGATCATGCCTAACAGCTGCTGTTTTAGGAGGAAACAATGCAAAGCTTCTTGGCAGGTCGTTAACACATTCCACGTCCCATTCTAATAACTCTGTGGTCGTTAACCACAGTGTTATTAGAATGGGACGTGGAATGAGAAAATCAATTTCAAAAATGGCTGTAAAAACGCATGTAAGGTTTAATAAAAAAATTTTTCTAGTTGGCGATTATAAAGCTCTTATGGAGGATCTCGATAATAATCCTGTCCTTCAACAAGATTTTTGTGTTCTTGCAGGAGAAGCCTAGCACCGTTTTGGATTAGGAGTTGCTCTATTAACTGTTACTTTAGCAACAATAAATTATGTTGATGGTAAAAAACCGTGCTGGACTGTTAAGCGGTAATCTGAGCAAGTGGTCATCAATCCTGAGCAACCAATTGAAAATAGCAGTCAGAAGTAAAAATGAAATCAGAAAAAAGAGTAAGAGCTGGACAGATATCTGCTGCAAAGCGAAAAGAGAAACAAGCTGCTTTACTAAATGAGCTTGAAAAAAGTAAAAAAAGAACTTTTAAAAAGAACAAGAAGTTAAAAAAAAAGAGAAAATTCAAGCAATGGACTTATCTCCATATATAATTTTAAGAGTATGGGTTCTTGAGGTAATTTACTTTTTAATAAAACCTAATGTTACTTCTCCTCCGGCTACTCTACCTGTAGCTGTTCCTCTAGCAACTGAATCAATTAAAAACCTGTTCAGCCTGAAGGAGATTACTAGAGTGTTTGTTAAGCTCTTCTCATAGTTAAATATTGTTGGATGTCTTGTACATTTTCTAGACCATTATCAATTACATCTGTTGGCTTAATTTTCTGCATTTCAACATGTACTTGTCTGCGAAATTTCCAATATTATTCCTCAAGAATTTGAAACTCATCAGCTGTCAGCTCACCATCAATAAGCGCACGAGATATCCCTTCTTGAATAGTAGAAGCAGCGCACTATGTCATAATTTTATACAAATAGGTGGCCAAAAATAGTTTTAAAGAAAGTAATAACTTTTATTCAATTTTTTTTTATCTTTATGTCATTTAAACTAATTTATTAACTTATTTTGTTCAAACACCTGGACGGCGCTGCTTTTTGACCCAATTGCCATATTTATATCACATGTCAATGTTTTCATCTTCAAAATAATCTTCATTAGTAGCTTCTAAATCGTTCATCTTCTAAGTTAATAATTTCTGTTGGTTCCGATAATTCTAAGTCTGAGGATTCTAGTTCTGTCAGTTCAAAAAAATTTAAAAACTCTTTACTTTTTTTGGAAGTTTGAGCACAACTTTCTTCGTCCGTCTAGATTCCAAGAAGATAGAACTAATAAGAGGATCGGATGATCTCATTGCACGGTTAAAAACGTCTTTAAAATTTGCTTGTCTTGAACATTTACGAGCATGTAGTTCACGATGTTGTCTGTAACATTTGTTTCGGCATTCAGATTCTTCCTCGGCTAAAACTCCAAAGGGAATTGGCGAGTTAATCATTATTTCTGCTCCATGTGCAAGAACTTTGTGAACTGCATTTTATACCAATTATACAGATCTAAATATCGACGGTATACTGTTTTACAGTATAGCTCAAATAACTCTGGATTCAATGTTTTCTGACAACTTATTGCAGTTAAGATATTTTTGAACATTTTAATAATTGTTTTATCAATCCCTAATATTTCGCTTAGTTCTTTTGTGTCAGAGTACGCTTTTCTGCAAACAAATTTCCGGTGGTAGATGTTCCTGCTCCACTAACTGCGGGAAAATCAACTAAGAGATGCTTACTTTTGAACATTAATTGATAAATTTATTTTGTTATCGTATACTGTCTTGAGTTCTTTGGTAACTCTCCATTTTTGAAATCGAGTCGGTATGAAATATGTAAAAGACACTCTTGAAATCTTATTCAAGCATGTAACGGAGATATCCCATAAATAAGTGTACTTTTTTATATATATATATATATATATATATATATATATATATATATATATATATATATATATATATATATATATATATATATATATATACACACACACACAGTGCTGGTTTAACCTACGGACACACTAGACACGTGCTGGGAGGCCACGGAGTTAATGGGGTCAGAGCATCTAAGTTAATTTTTGAAAGATATATAATTTGAAAGAAAAAATGTTATCGGGCTCTATCATTGTTTTTCTCTCATGTCCCAGAGATTTTTAATCTTTGCAATAACAGAGCATGCGATAAATGTAACAAAATTAAAAAAGACAATGGAATAAAAATTATAAATAGTTTAAACAAAAGATGAAAAAGAAATACAACAACGTTTTAAAAATATAATTGAAAAAGAGGAAATACATTATAAAGCCATAGCACAACAATTATAAAGAATTTTTTATGTTAAATCGCTGTTAGATTTAAATACTTGGAGGTCATTAGAGGTCTGAAGATTCATAATGCCGGGAAGCCAAGAAGTACTTAACCGGCCCTGCATATATATATATATATATATATATATATATATATATATATATATATACATATGAAATATGTACTGTATAGACTACTGTCAGTGGCAGATAACATTTTTGATGAAAAAAGAGCTTCTTTGTTACCCAAAACTGGATAGCAACTTTTTTTGCACCACAATATTCCTAAACTATCAGAAATCTTTACATAAGTGATTACTGCAAATCAAATTAAGCAAAACTACAGGTATGCGGTCTAAAAAAAATTTATTTTATCGCTTGTCGCGCTTTCCTGTGGAGACTTGCTTAAATTGGTGACTTTTTAATACAACATAAAGTATATTTATTGGCTTTAATACGTAAATTGACTATCTTATAGCTTTCTGCTACAAGGGAATGTTGCTACAGCGACTATTTTATAGCATGCTCCAACAAGTAAGTGCTATTACATTGACTGAGGATTTGGCATAGCGCAGCAATCTTTTTTCTTTTTTTATTTCAATTAAAATTTCTAATGTTTAAAAACTCTCCACAAACGAGAGCGCAACAAGCAAAAAATAAAATTATTTTAGAGCACTAAACTGTAGCTTTACCTAAAATTACATTGTATTGTTAAGAGTTTTTTACTTTTTACCTAGGTTTACCCACAATTCTTCATTGCCCTGTAGGACAATGATTTTGTGATTTAATTTACTCAGTCTGTATTACCCAGCAAACTCGCCATGCTTGGCCTATGCATGGCCCACCATCGGGGTCATTACTGGCCCACCGTCGGCCGACAAGCAAGGTTCAATTCAAGTCTTGCTCACCGTTTAAGGCATGGTCCATGCATGGCAGCCGTTATTCGAACGGCGTTTAGCCGATGCTTTGCCATTGCCTTTTTTTATGCTACTTTTCGTTCATTTTATTTGTTTTTAACATTTTTTCCTATTTTTATAAATAAACAAAACTTTAACACGCGAGATTTTAACTCAGAGACTTTTGAGAGACAAATGCAAGATTTTAATTTAAAGATTTTAAAGTAAAGCTAGTCAGGAAGAAAAAGGTGAAGCGGGGTTTGTCTACCTAAAAAAGTTGCATGGGTGATATAAAATGGAATGTGGGATATTTTAAACTATAAATACACAGTCATTTTAGCAATAAGTTTTATATTACAAAATATTTTATTTCAATAAAACTTTCTTGCAATGCAATACATATTAGAGTTTAAGGTTAGCGAACGGATAAACTTCTACCATCATTTCAATTTGATGCTTGCATGAACTAACGTTTGGTACTTTTCGATATCCATATTTTTTGCCTGTCAAGCAGATAGATTTAGCAATTACAACCGAATCACCCAAAAATAGCCAAAAGTGAAGAAATCATAAAATAAGTATAAAATTGTAACCAAAATACCTAAAAGTAATTATAAAATAAAATAAACTATAAAATAAACTATAATAAGATTAAATAAGAAAGTAATAGATTTATCTCTTTTACATTAATTAAGTAACACATATTACTACATATTATAAGTTAAATAAGACAAAAACAAAAATAACAAAAAAAAAAGTATAAAAAGAAAAAGAAAACGACAATAAAAAACTCACCATATAAACACTTGATGAGTTTTTTGTTGTTGTTTTTTTTATTTTATATATCAGTTTCTATCTCAATGAAATTTCTTGTGATGCAATATAAAAAGAATATCTAACGTTGTTTATCCAATAAATCACAACTCATTGACTCCATGATAACATTAGATAATTGTGATGTTTCAAAAAATACCCTTAATGAATTACTACGTATAAAAATTATGAAAACAAATTTTAATTATCTTACAACTGTAAACACCTTTTGATCTACACAAATGTTACTATCAATATTCTATATTTCAATAAAAGATTTTAATACATTAAACACATTTAACATGCAAAAGAATAAAGAAAAAGCATAAAGGAAAATCATCATTACTATTTGATGTCTTCGTGTGCTAATTCTTGATACAACTCGACCTCCAACTTTACTTTAATCTTTTTCTCCTGACAATATGCCAGGCAATTTAAAAGCTATTTAAACAGTTTTGCACCTAATTTCTAATAATAAATAGATATTAAAGCACTAAACACACATTAAAAAGTAGCAATTTATATTATAACTTATCTATAGATTAAAAAACTAACTCACTCACAATATTGTGTTATCTTCATTTTACCTTATTACATTATTAGTTTCTCTCGTTCTTGATTACATTGTTAAGCTAACATCATTATTCAATCTAATTCTAACAACTCACTCAATCATATTGCTTTTTATGTATGTAAAAATATCTAAAAAAATGAACAATGGTAATAATGATGATGAGAACAATTATGATTCTACATAATTAAAAGCAAATGTTTAATCTATTTGTGATTTAAACCCAGTCACGCAAAACAATTGTCAGGTTAAACACGTAAAATAATTATAAAATTGTAAGCAAAATAAAGAAAAATAAGTTAACAAACGAATAAAATATAGAAAAGTAAACAGTAAAAATGAGTATAAACTATAAAATCCAATACTCTGTAATGATTGACTAATTCAATAAAAACATTATATTTCAAGAAAATATATAAGATGTCAAAGAAAAGTTAAGACAACTAAAATAACCTTAAAGCATTTTTAGCTTTTAAGGCACGTTTAAGGCACGTTTTCCACGACCACCATTTCTTTGAGGTCCATAAAGCAATGGCATGCATTAGCCATTGCTTTATGGACCTCTCAACATCTGTATTACTTTTCTTTTTCATGTTTTTGAACTGCAACTGTTATATTTAAAACAAGATATTTAAATGTGATACACTTAATTACCATAAAACAATAGTCTATTATTTTACGTAATGTTGATTGTGCCTGGAATTTGTTTTAACTACAAGAGAGTGCTGCTAAATCTCTTAGTCTGCTGCTACAAGGAGGTGACGCAATATCGACAGAAGGTTTGGTTGGGGGCCGGCAGTCTATTCAATAATAAAAAAAATAAAAAGTATTTTAAAATATTCCATATGTTAAAAAGTCACTTTATGCCACTTAACTAGTAATCTACATTACCCCAATCGGGGTAATGTAGACTATCGCCATTGGTTTGTAACCGATGGAACTTGTTTTATCAAGTTCGGATCTCCATCTCTCGAAATATACAATGCTTAAATTACAATAAATGCTAGTGTACGTAACTATACAAAAAGTAACTCAACTCTAATGAATGAACAAATTCGAGAAAGAATTGGTCACATGTTAGGCATGTGTAAGTATTCATTGGCTCTTAGAAATTGTGAGCATATAGCAAATTACATATTAAGAAACAGATTGATAAGCTTTCAAATGGATGAAAATCAGGGCTTGTTATTTGATATTTTCAAAGATTATCTCTTAGGTGAGCATAAAAAGTTAACACATTTCCTTCAAGTATAAAACCGCATGTATTTAATGAGTACGAAAAAGAAAAATTTACTCATTTTTAACTGATCATTTTAATGCCACAAGATTCGACAATTATCTTGACAGTGCTGAAGATACTTACAATATACTTGTAGTAGGACCAACGGGAGTGGGGAAGTCGCATCTGATTAACGTCTTCTTTAATCAGCCTATATGCAACTCAGATGTTAACTTAAGAAGTGTAACACGAGAAATATATTTTGTAAGAGGGCGTGGTAAGGTTTATGATAGACAATTTAAACAATTTGTAACAAAAGATGTTGTAGTTGGAGATACTGTTGGCCTTTGCGATACTGAGTGGAATGATTTGCAAATCATAAATATGATCAAAGGTAGAATTAGTGCAAACTGCAGATATATTGATGCCGTTTTTATAGTTTTTTGCGCCGATCGTCTAATAAAGCAGTATGTTGATATTATTAAGAAGAGTCTTGGATGGCTAGACTATTACAAGAAAGAAAACATAAGATTTTTGTTTGTCGGGACTCATGCTGACTTTCTTTCACCAAAAAATAAGGCAGAACTAAGCAAGCAATTTTTAGACATTTTTTTTTATAGAATCAGACACCGCGAGACATTTTAATGGAGATAAAAATATTAAATTTGATTCATTGATATTTACAGGTTTTCCACCTGAGGATGAATTACATCCAAAAACAAAAGAAAGGGTTATCGAAAGCCTTGAAAGACTTACATTAATCCGTAAATTACCTGGAGCTGGTGAAAGAATAAAAATACCGCAGAGTTTATGCACAATTTTATAAAACTATTATCTGCAATCATTGTTTTAATCAATTTTAACTCAAAACTAAAGTGGACTATAAAAAATAAACAGCCAGTTATTAGTCACTTTTAAAAACTCTTCCACAATTTAAATAATGTATGGAATATGAATTTTTTTTCTGTTCTACAAAGTGTCTCAACGAGTGAAAAACAATAACCTAGTAAGCACAGGAAGTTTTTAAAACGTTTAAAAACTTATTAAAGCGGATTTTAACGTTTTTTATAACGTTTTAAAAACAATCTGTGTTTACTTGGAAAGCTTTAAAAAGAGATAATATAAATGATTTTCAAAATTTTAAGATTCATAAAATTCAAACAAATTAATTAAATAAATTAAATTAAATTCACTATTTTATTATGATGCATAGAATCGTAAAACCATTTATTATTTAAAAAAAAAATCAAAGACATCGAGTGAATTCTATGATTATCGTAGCTTATAAAACAAATAAAATGATTGAGAAAAAGTAGCCTAATGAGGGCATTTTGTTACATCTTCCTTTTTGTAATGTTGAGAGTTTTTATCTCCCTTTTATTAACGTTGAGAGTTTTTATCTCACTTTTGTAATGTTTAAAGAATTTAAAAAAACTTGTTATATTCTTTTAAATTTTAAAAATTAATAAACAAAGTTTGTTAAATTAAAAGATTAAAAAATCACCCGTTGTTTATTATTTGCTTAGAAATAGAATACACACTATTTATTAAAATATAGATTGGCAGAAGACAACATAGCATTTCGTGAAGTTAGAGTTGTCTGGTTCTATTCCCATTTTTCTTGGTAAGAAAAAACTAATTTTCGGTTTCTATATATTTTATTATTCCTATGTTCATAGTTGTATAATTTTAATATATTAACATTATTTTTATTATTTATATGACTTTTAAAATTAATTTGTTTTTGTAAATTTCAACTTTTTTTTAATAAAGTTGGAATTAACAATTAATTTTAACAAACTATATAAGTTGTAATTTAAGATTAATTATAAAACATAAATAACATAAAGAAGTATATTTTATCAATGCAAACTATAAAATATTTAACATTACAAAACGAAAGAAGAACCTTATTACTCTCACGTCATGATGTGTTGTTTGTAATAATAAGACAATATTCAATATTGAACTCACAGTAGTTTATTCTGATTATTGTAATGATTTATTTTGATTATTATCATGATTTGAAAAAATATTTTTATAAATTTTATTGCGATGTCAAAAAAATGTAAATTTATGACTATTGCCTTTATTTTTATTAACAACTGCATTAAATATATGTATGGATAACTATTAACTCATGTCTGGATTACTATTTTAATGCTCCAGACAGGACGCGCCAGTTGGGACGCGCTTTTAAAGAACACTGAAATGCAACTTGAGCTACTAACAGATATTCACCTTCTAATGGAAAAAGGTGATATTTCGATGAAAAGTAGGTGTTTTGCAAAAGCTAACTATCATTTATGCCCTGACTATGACGAAAGTAAACCAAGTTTACATATAATGTATTTAAATGCAAATAATTTATACAGATGAGCTATAATGCAGCATCATTAATGTCAGGGCTTCCAGTGGTGTGAGCCCTAAATAAAGATAGTCCTTAAAACTTCGGATAATGCTTCAGAAGTTTTTTTTGCCGAGGCTGATATTGAGTTTCTTGAGCATTTTCATGATAGCCACAATAACTACCCCCTCGTTCCAGAGAGGATGATGATTGATAAAAAATGTTTGAGTCAATACCAGCAAAAAATGTCTGGAAAACTTGACGTATAATTTACCAAATGTGAAAAGCTAGTTCCTAACTTACGAAAGAAAGTAAATACATTGTTCATTATCGCAATATTAAACTATACCAACCACTCGGGATGCAAGTTATCAAAATTCATAGAGCTTTAAAGTTTAGACAAGAACGGTATATAGCTTCGTATATCCAGATAAACTCTGAATTAGGAGCTAAAGCTACTACAGGTTTTGGAAAAGACTTCTTTAAGCTGATGAGCAATAGCGCGTTTGGAAAAACTATGGAGTGTCTTTGCAAGTGTATAGTTTGCGGAAGTGAAGAAGAACGATTACGGAAGTCTGTTGCTAACCCAGCTTACTTATTACCTAAAATATTCGACGACAATCTTGCTGCTATTCACAGCACGATAGCTTAACTAAATTTGATTTGAAAGATATACGTTGGTCGGGCAGTCTTAGACCTCAGCAAACACCTAATGTAGGAATTCTGGTGTGATCAGATTAAATTAAAATGTAACCAAAATACACAACTACTTTATACCGCTACTGACAGTTTATTTTTTCAAATGGAAACTGAAGATATTTACAAAGACGTGTTAAAAAATTCTGAAAGGTACGATTTTAGTGAATATCCAAAAAATCATTCATGCCTTAACTAGACTAATAAAAAGGTTGTTGTTAAAGTCAAGGGCTAATCTAATGGCCGCTTCATTCAAGAATTTAATGCTTAACGACTCAAGATATACTGCGTTCTCGAAGCTGGAGGATATAACAAGAAGATATCAAAAGTAGTTTACAGGAAATTATTTAAAAAAGATCTCAAGAATGAGTTGTACAAGCAATGCATTAACGAGCAAATTGAACTATAACACACTCAGATTAGAATTAACAGCAAAGGACACCAAATTGGAGTATATGAGCAAGTAAAAACCACTTTATATTCTCTTGATGCTAAACTCTGGATTGCTTCAGATGAATTTAATAACCTTGCATATGGTCATAAACTTATTTAAGTATTCTATTAAGAGTTAATTGGGTTCTAGACGGAACAAGTTGTAACTTTTCACAAACGAATTGCCTATCTGGTCCACCAACAAGACAATAAAGTGCTGGTTGACCTATTGTCGCACAACTCAACCAATAGAATATGTCTTTAAAGACCAAATAGAACAAGTAGGCCTTTTTTGACTCCTTTCCAGCTTGTTATTTTACGTCAGAGTCGTATTGTAAAACGAGTTCAATTTATTAATATATTATATTAGTATTATTATAAAAATATGCGATAAGCACAAAGAAGAGATCGTAGATCTCTTCTTAGTCACACATCTCACAGCTAGTAGTAGAAGAGTTGAATGTGATTTTTATTCACAAACGTAGTTTCGACAGAATAAAATTTATATTCTTTCAGTAAACACAATTTATTAACTGGACGATTCAAATACATAATTTTTCTAGCGGAGACACATCGTACATTTGCTGCACGCACTTGTCCGTCTGTTGACGCTAAAAGTTTTTCAACAATGCCTAATTTCCATAATCCTCGAACCAAATTCGAATCTTGGATTATCACTACATCACCTTTATTTATAATATTTTTACTTCGCTTTGTTAAATATTCACTGCGCAACCTATTCCAAAAATGTTCTAAAATAGAGTTTCTAAATATAAACGCGCTTTTTTATATCCATATTTAGATAACTGTTTTTTATTAATAATGTTTCCGAGCTAATTCTTTATTTATCGGCTGTAAAACACAATCCATTATCGCTAATAATTTCTTAGGGTGCGCCAAATTTGCTAATGAGTCTTCGCAACCCTCGAATACACGCCAAAGCCGAACAATCAGGAACTAAATCTATATGTGCAAAACGTGTACTAGCACAAGAAGCTAAAAGTATCCAACACTTAAATATCTCTCCATTAGAATATAAATATTTTTCACAAATAATGGTCCACAGTAATCAATTCCTGTGTACTTAAAAACATAATCATCATTTACTCTACTTAAAGGTAACGGAGGAACATCAGGATATCGATAAGTTTTGCCTTCGTACCTTCGACACAAAAAAAATATTTAATTAACTTTTGAATTAAATCTCTAATTTTTGGAATCCAAAACTCCATTTTTAATTGGTTTAGCGTTTCTTTTACACCGTTGTGCCTAATACTTTCATGACAATGTAAAATAATTAATTCAGTAAAAAGACTTTTTTTTGGAAGAAATATTGGAAACTTAATATTGTAACTAATTGGAGCATTTCCCAATCACCCCCTACATCTTATTATTCCTTCGCTATCAAAGAAAAATAGTTGTAAACTTAATCCAAATTATTTTGACGTTTTTTAATTCAAAAGAAGAAAGTAAAAGATTGTCTTTTCGTACTTGCCTATTTTTTAAGCAAGATATGAATTTGATAATAAAAGCTCTTACTCGTATTAAACGGGAATACGAATTAAAATAAGTTATATCAATAGACTTTAAATCTATGAACAATAGATTAGTTATTTGTAATATTTTTGTTTCCTCTGGAGGGTTTATTTATTTATTTTGATCAAAGGAAGGCCAAATCTCTGGAGTATAAAGAAATTTGGGTCCATTAAACCATAACTTATTATTAGTTAAATTTTCAATACTAGCACCTCGTGAAGTATTACCGCAGGATTACGATCTGTTTCGACGTAATTCCAAATGGAAAAGTCAAATAAATCTCTAATTTTTTCAAGACGGTTTTGAATAAATATTTCATAAATTTTATTAGAATTTTTTATCCAATGTAAGCAAATATAAAAATCTGAAAATAATTTAATTTTAAAAGTAAGAATAATTGAAGAAAGTTCCTTAACTACTTTAGACATAAGTGTTACAAGCAGTTAGCAACTTTTTAATTCTAATCGAGGTACTGTACATTTACTTAGCGAGGCTATTCCAGATTTTGAAGTAACAAGAGACGAACACTGTTCGTTCTCATTAAAAATATATCTTAAATATATACAACACCTAAAATCTTTTTAACTAGCATCACTAAAACCATAAAGTTCAAATCACGTGCAACTTGCACTCGATTCCCCAAAAAAATAACATCAAGGTACATAAATCGACTGTACAGAACCTAAATCCTTATAAATCTTACCATACTTTTAATAAATCTTTATTAATTTAACAATCCCATCCTATTTTAAATATACAAATTTGTTGAAATAAAATTTTTAAAGGCACAATTACTGGGTTTATTAGTCCCAAGGGATCAAAAAAACTTGCTGTAAAACTAAGCACGCCTCTTTTTATTGGAAAAGGAACGGCAATCTTAAATAATTCAAAAAACGAAAAAATAAATCTAATTTCTTTTTTCAAGTTAAACCTAGCACTTTAGTAATATTTTGACACTGAAAATTCGTTTCATTTATTAACTTATCTAACTCGACCAAATTAGATTCAAATTTTCTTAAATTAAAACCAGCTTTACCAAGCCAGGAACGACATTTTTCATAAAACTTAATTACATTCAATTACAGAATCAGAGCAAAAACTCAAATCGTCAACGTGAATAGAATTTAGAAATCGACTTACAAATATTGGATCAGAACTTAAATAACGCTCTGCATGGCTAATTAAAGTTGCTGAAAGAAGAAAAGGAGAAGAAGTTGACTCCAAATAAAACCAGACATAACTATATGATAGTAATTTATAGTTTTTTAAATTTTTTATATTAAATCATTAAAATTTTCATACCATAAAAATCGTATGAAACCGCGATATTTCTCAGAAATTCAAATGTTCAAAAAGGCTTGTTAAAGAAGGACCTGAATGTAAACTATCATTTAGCGACGGACCTGAGTTTGTCGCACTCGCATCAAATACAATGCGCATCTTAGTTGTAACTTTATCTTCTCTTATAACTGGTCTATGAGGTAAATAGTTAACAAGTCCGACCTTAGATTTATTACTTACAACTTGTTCTACCGTTCCATTTAACAACTGTTCATTTATAATATCATTATATGAATCAAATAACTTTGCATCATTTAAAAACTTTTTCTCTAATGATTTGAATCTCTTTAAACATGAATTACAATTATCGCATAACAAAGGTTGATTCTCCTTAAAGGGTAGTTCTACAGAATACTTATTATTTTCAAAGTTAACGCTTTTGCGAAAATGTTCGACAACTAGATTGTCACTAATATTATCTTTGCTTTTCTTCGAAATAGTTAAAAACATATCTTTTAAAAACGTTTTATCATTATATAATTCTGCTTCGACTTTAAAAACATGCGAAGACAGAACAAAACAATCTACTTTGTTGTTATTCTTAACGTCGAAAACTTTAAACATCGAAAATTTGATCTACAATTTTTACTCGAGTGACTTTTGCGACATCTTTTTTCAATTAAAATATTTTTCCTAGCTAAAACATCAGTCACTAAATTGCAATAATAAGATTTATGATTTTTTAAACAATAAACACATGTAATTAAATTTGTAGAAAAATATTGATTACGGAAATTATTTTGTCTTAAATTCTGATTAAAGTTGTAACTAAACTGATTATCTATCCCGTTAGCGTATAAAGTATTTGCATTAATGGGATTTCTAAAATTTTCATAATAACTACGTGTATTTTCTCTGGCACTTTTTATATTTTTTAATATTGTTAAAACGTCAATAATATTCCAAGCTTTTTAATTAACTTTTAATTAAGACGTTTAATTCTCTATTTATGATTAAATTTAATTCCTCTGGGAACTTTTCTAAACTTTAACATCCTTAATTTTATCTAGTGAAAAAATTATTTTGAAATTAATAATTGCTCATTGGAAAATCCATTGAAAAACCAGGCAGATTAAAAGTTTTGAATATATTCAAAGCTACTGAATAGTTTTCATTAGATAAGGTTAATCCTGTAATTGCAGATAAAGCCTGATCTTTAACTACATTTCTAAAATAAGTCATTTTTTGTATATCAGACAATTCCATATTCTTATTTATAGCGCAATCAAAATTTTCTTGATTAACCGTCAAAGATTTCTAATTTAAGAGCGGGAAGATTAACTGTCTTGCTAATAAACTTATTTGAACTTATATCCTCTAAATTATTTTTGTTTATAAAATCTTCTTTACTTAAAAGAGATCGCTTATAAAAGATGGTAAACTCTCGTAATTTCTTCTTGTTCTAACTCCTCATCCACCTCAATCAAAGATGATATATCGCAATCAAACTGTGTAATTTTCAAATACTTATCGATGACTGTATTTATCAGACTTGTCAACTCATTCAAGCAATCTCCGTTTAAACCACCAACCATAAGATTGCTAGCTTGTTCGAAAATTTGCCTGACTGAATTGACAGCCACCGTTCGTCCTCTACGTTTATTAGCAAGATCAGACATATTAAGAATAAGGAAAGAAATAAATAACTATATTATATTTAAATGGTATATGGCTTTAAATACAACTGTATGGCCTTTTCAAATTGAGACCTCGATGAATGAATCAATAAAACCTCGTGTGAACAAAATGACCAGTCAAATTGAACCCTCGTAGCAAAACTAATAATAAACAATAATAAAACCTTTGACCTCAACTTTATATATAAACTTGAACAACTTTTTGTACAATTATACTTTATAAATGAATTTATTTTAAACAATTTTCTTAATAATATCTTAAATATTTTTCTTAATAATATCTTAACTAAATTCCTTCAGTATCTAAAATAATTTTCTTAATTGATAAATGAAATAGATATTTCAAAACAACAATAAATTGCAATTATCACATAAACAACTATAATTAGGAATAATAATGTGTAGTTAACGATCGACAAACGATCCAAAAGTTACAACTTAGTTTTAAATAAATCCCAACGTATATCTTTAAAAGAAATTCTCATAAACAAATAATAAATTCACTTAGCTGATTAATTGATCACAACTCTTTCTTTATATATTGCTCCTTTAATTTTGTCTTTTAGTCTCTATCGTGGACTTCAGGACTTCAAATTCTTTTCGTATTCTCCGTGTGCTCTATATTGTTTTAATTAAGAGTCGTATCGTGAAACGAGTTCAATTTATTAATATATTATAATAGTTTTATCATACAAATATGCGATAAACACAAAGAAGAGATCATAGATCACAGGTAGTAGTAGAAGAGTTGCTCGAGTCCGTTGTTGTTTGACAGGTTACTCAAAGATAGACACGCTTTTTATACAAATTCCCAAGGGGGGCATTAATAATTTTATACTATCAGCAAATCTAAACGATTCACGTTCGTGACAATTTGATTTGCGCAACATAGCTCACCTGTTGCATACAAGTAACGAACTTTTACACTAGGAGAAAAATTTAAAAAAAAATTTTCTTACAGCAGGCATCGATTAGGCTAAAATTGTTTTTTCCATTTTTATTGCATCTATTGGTTTTTTCCCTAATAATTGTGTAGTGTAGCTATTAATTGATTTTTTGACAGCAGGTAAACCTTTTACCCATGCAACTGATCTTTCAGTCATTCGCAACTCTAGAGCATACTGGCGACCAAAACGTTTTTTAGCGAGTGTGCGAAAATTGTTCAACAATGAATTGTTCTCGCTGATTTCCAGCTGCAGCTCACCGAATCTTAATTTTATTTTTTTTGAGAAGTTTTGTAGTAACTCTTTTAAATACACTACCAGCATCAACTCAGATAAGATAGGGCCAGGTAAGAGGATCACGCTTATAGCCAGAGCTTCTGAAGCAGTAGCAGCCGTTTTATTAGTAATAGGTTCAGCGTCTATGAAGCGTCTCCCCACGTCAACATTAACCAACAATCATTAACGCGTAGTTAGAGGTATATTGTCTAACTTTGCTACGAGGTAGATAAAGCAGAGCACCTTGGTGAACTTTATTAGGATTAGTTTCGTTAACCTTTGCTCTTGGTATAGAGGTAGGGGCAGGCAAATAAATTTGCCACATTGCTTGCTTTTTAAGCCTTTCACCAGCTTGTATGTTGGAAACTTTTGCAGCACCGGCAAGCTTTTTAATTGCAAACAGCGAAGCCACGCCAATACACTTTTGGGCTATAATAAGTCTTAGAAAGCTCCATTATAACCTTATAATTAGACAGACGTGTCTACAATATAAAAATGGAAGAGTTGCTAAAAAATACAAAAAGCAAAAACCTCATTGAGGTAGCTAAAGATAACAAAGAAGAATTGGATAAGTATGTTAGCTAGTTGCGTGGTGAGAAAAGGTCACAAATTCGTGCCAGATTTGCAAGAGTTACTTGTAATATATACTTATATGTTCCTTACTATGATTTAGAAATAATAAACATTTCCAAAAAAATTATTTTTATGACTGAATCATTACCTGTTGTGGTTTGAGCAAAAATTTATGAAGCTATAATATATATTTAGAATAGTTTTTAACATTCGTAGTTAAAAATATATTTTATCAAATTCAATATGTCTACCAATATATTCGCTTGTTATATTGTTAGGAGCAAATATTTGTCGAACAGCAGTACTGATACTAAAAAATTATACTATGCATTTCTTTTTATTAGGCGTTGCTTTAAAACAACAACATCTTTTTTTTCAACAGTCTTTTGAGCTTCTTTACAATCCACTTTATCAACAAAGGCACTCTTTTTTAATAAGAGATTTTACGGTTTCAGAATATTTCTCTACTATTTCAGAGAGATATTTATGTTTAGTCGTTCACTTGGTAATATCAGCATGAACACCATCATTAACAGTAAGACATGAAAATCTATCCCAAGTGTGACCAGCGTTATGTAACAAATGCAGTAACCCACTTACATTCTTCATCAGATATAAATTTTACTATTTTTAATGACCCAACATGCACAGCTTTTTCAAAAGCTTCAATTTACCATGTATAGCCAAATTTTTTGCTTGTAGGACAGCTATGGTAAAGATACTTGACAACTTCAAGCTGGTTAAATCTAATTACTTCAAAAGAAAAATTGCATTCCAAAGAAGGAAATAATCTTCGAGAATCATTTTAACTCTGCTGAGCTCTCTTCTTCGACGAAGCTGAGTTAGACAGAAATAATGGTCTTAAGCAGACATTTGATCAAATTCATAAAGCATAGCAAGCATCAGGTAACCATCAGGTAACTGAAATAAACGCTGCTATAAATGCAATATTATTCTTGGTGTGAACGCTGATCCTGTTTTTGTCTCCCCCTTTCTTTAACCCTAGTTTAACTATGTTGTTCCTGAGCTTATCGTCTCGCAAGAGATTAAGCTTTTTTTGCTTCAATCTTAGGAATTTGTGGTCTGACTGCATCTATGCTCAATAAGATAAATGCAACTATATTGTAATCGGCAAGCTAAACCATGGTCATCAAAAAAGAAAAAAATAATAAAAATAATAAATTTGTGAAAATATAAAAAAATTTAAAAAAACTGCCTGCCTTTTAGCTTTACTCCGGCCGGGTTGCGTAGGCCTGACATTTTTTGTCTATTTTTTTTTTCGAGTATCGAAAACAAAAATACCACACTACGACACCACCAGTAATAGCAGCCATTGAAACAAATAAAACAATAAATATTCATTTGTTTTTTGTTCTTCACTAGGTTGTTAAAAATCTCTAAATTCTGGCTCTTAAGGTAAATCTAAGAAACTTCTAATTTAAACCTTTAAAATAATTTAAAGGTTTTTTGTTTTATAAACTTCTCGGTACAAACATTTAGCCTCTACATATTTATGTAGCCTGTACATAATTTTTTATTTTTTTGTTTTAAAGTGTTTTCGGCAGTAATTTTTCCATTTATTTTACCGATTGCTTTTATTCATTTTTGCTGCCACTCAGCTTGCGCATTTTGGAGCTATTCTATGGCTTCATAAAGTCTTTTTATTTCGTCAAGCAATCCTGGTGCTTTTAGCTTGGGCACTGACAAAGCTAAAAGTATTAGCTGTAAACAAAATTGTTCCAATTTCTGCCATATTCTTTCTAATTAATTTATATATTTATTTGATTTATTATTTTCGAGGCAGATCATTTTTCATAATAGTCGCTGGTATCAATTCCATCTCAACTGCTTTTTGACGAATGAGTAAACCAGGAGTAATAAGCAACTGATTGTTATATTCAGCCATTTTATTTATTTTAAGGCTAAGATCACTTAGAATCATGTATAATCCTCCTCCGAGAGCAAAAGCAATAAAGCGAGAAAATTTTTTGGTTGTCCTCCAAGAGCAAAATCATAGGACTAGATTTTTCATTATAGTTTGATAGGTAATAATACCAGAATTTAAGTCAATACGACATTCAATAGGTCGTTCAATAAGACATTCTATAGGACGTTCAACAGGATGTTTAATTTGTGTTTCTAAAGCATTAACAAACTCAGCTTGAGCTGAAAATGCAGCTCAGACAACACTGGATTTTAAATGATCAAGAAAAGCGTTTTTTTTACTCCCAAACTGCAATAATAGAAAAAACATAGTTGTTCATATTACTTTATTGTTCCCAAACTGCAAAAAACATAGTTGTTCATATTACTTTATTGTTTCTAATGAACTTATATGTGTTTGCAAAGAATTTTTATCTATATACTCTCGATATTGATGAAAAAAGAATTAGAAATTACCATTTAATAAAAAAAAAAAAAAAACAGGAACACCTCAACAGTATAAAAGAGGTAAAGTACCTAGTCAAACTTTCCCAAATTACATTAAAGATTCTGTACGTAAGCATATTCAAAGCATTCCCAGAATCAACGGTCACTTTTTTTGAAAAAGTACAAAGAAAGGGTACATTTAAGAAAATCTAAATATGACCATTTTGTATAAGAAATATTGTGGAAAATGGGTTTCTGACTATGTTATTCCTGCAAAAAAAATATGTGTAGACCAATATTTACGACAGAGTTTAACATTAAAGTTCATAAACTAAAAGAAGATAGATGTGACAAATGTGAAAGAATGAAAATGAATCCTTCACCTAATTCAAATGAAAAATTATAATATGAAAGTCACACATAAAACAAAGCTGAAACTAATGAAGAACGTAATCGTGACTTGGCTTGATAAAAGCAAATCTGTTTTTTGCTTCAATCTGGAAAGTGTTTTTAGCCTACCAACAGCAAACGTTTTCAACTTTTTTTACAAATGAAAGTTGACTGTTTTTCATTTGACTGCACAATGCTCAGTATTAAAAAAAATATTATAGTACAGTCTGGTCAGAACTTACTTGTGGCTAAACAGGAGATGATATAGCTAATGCTCTTCTTATTATACTCAATCATATAGTTGCAGATGAATCTCAAGTAACTGAAATTTGTTTATGGAGCAACTCTTGTGTACCGCAGAATAGTTATAGTTTTATGACAATTGCTTCAAAAAATTTTATGTAAAATCATCCACAAATTAAAACAATCATTCAAAAATTTTGTGAGCCAGGACTTAGTGTTATCTAGGAGATAGACAGTTTACATAGTATTATTTAAAGAAATATGGAAGTAGCTGAAGTTTATAGTCCAAATGGCCTTGTCAGAACTCTAAAATACATACCTCGAAAGAATCCAATCAAGTTGATTCAAATTAAAAAAGAGCAGATGATAAATTTTCAAACTGTTGCTAAGAATTATTCATTGCTTAAAAATGTTCCATATCCAATCAAGTTGATTCAAATTAAAGAAGAGCAAATGATAAGCTTTCAAACTGTTGCTAAAAACTATTCATTGCTTTAAAATGTTCCATATGCTAAAGTAAAGATACTTAAATACTCAGCTGATAAGCCATGGAGTGTTGAATACAAAACTGAGTTTAGTCTTAGAATGGAAGTTGGAAAATATTTTCAACTATAACACCAGACACCAAAATTCAAATAATAAAAAAATGGCAAATGATATAAAGTTTGAGCAACCAAAGGTGCTTAAAAAAAAAAAAGAAATCTAATAGAAAAAGTAAAAGATCTAAAATCAATGTTAAAATTCATGCCACTTTAAGACAAAGAATAAATGTCATCGGTCTTACAAACATTCACCTAGTGTTTAATGTTAACTATTATCAATTTTTGTTTGCGGCAATTTTCAGCTCTATTGACAACATAGTTCTGCATCAATTTTTTTTTAACTCTTTTTATGAACTTTTGATGAAATAAAAAAAATTATTTTATAAATTTTTATTTGCGGGCTGTTGTATTTCATTTTCAAGTAAAACAGAATGTTTGGATTAGTCTTAAATTTATATTTACTATTACTTTATTTTATATTTACTATTGCTTTAATTTATATTTACTATTACTATTACTATTTATATTATATTTACAACTAGCTTTAAAATTGTGACCAACATAATTAAGTATATACATTTTTTTTAATTCTGAAACCCTGAAACTAGTTTTGTATTATTTATTATTTGTATTGTGTTTGCATCAACAAGTACAATACAAATAATAAATAATATTTATGCTTTTCAAAACTGCATTAAAATATTTAAAAAATAATTCATCATGAAGGGCTAACAACTAGGAAACAGGGTAAAAATAACTTCCAAGACGACATGTTGTACGTCTAAACATAGGTATTTGCTATCAGGGAATTAGAAACTGGGCATATTCGGTCTTCAGGAGTGTAAATTAAAACCAGTCTTTCCTTTATTAACTACTAAGCTAGATGAACAACCACTAAAAGTTTTAAGTTGGGTAATTGATATCAGAAAAATCAAATCTGGCCTTATTTGGTCTCCAGGAGTGGTTATAATTGCCCAGGTTGGTGTAGTCATGGGTTGTCAAGACATTTTCGTAATTTTTATATATTTTATATAATTAACTTTTTTGATATTGTGAAAATAAACAATATCAAAAAAGTTTCAATAAAATTGAAACTTGTTAACATATTTTTTAAATATATTTATATAAGAATCTAGTAGATGACATACATCATACATTAGTAAATCAAGAGCCCCTTAACTTCCTTAATTGGTTGATTGGAGTCTTTTACGTTTCCCTGCCTAAACGAGAAATTATAAAATCTTTTTTTCTCGTAAACAAACTAATTTCTCTTTACTAAACTCTTCTTTTTACATAAATCAAATCTATTTGCATACATAAATATAAATAATATTAAGTCTCCACACTGACGGATCCAGCATTATTTGGTGTTTGAAGTAGCTAACTTACAGACATGGAGCAAACTCCAAACATTTTTTATGTTTATATTTATGTCAAATAATAATGCTTTGCAAAAAATTGAGATGATTGGTGGCATGAAGTAAATAAGACTCAAAATTTCATCCCCTTTCTACTCTAGCCTCTCACCCCAGGCAAAAATTTGATAAAATATTTTTTGTACTATTCACAGCTAGACTTATATTCATCAAAAAATTTTAAGTTTCATCGTATTATCTATCAGCGTTCAAAAATTATGACCATATAAAGTTTCAACGCCCCTCAATTTGAGGAGGTTACAAAATTTGTATGACCATCGTTTTTGAACGCTGATAAATAATACTATGAAAATTAAAATTTATTGATGGATATAAGTATAGTTGAGAAATGAACAAAAAATATTTTATCTTTTTGTTGCCCTCACGTTTAGGGTAAACGGGGATGAAATTTTAGGGCATATTTGTTCCCAGCTTATAAATGCTTATTTGTTCTCATCCTCCTTCATAAAATGTTCCATAACTTTTTACAATAACATTAAAAGAGCTATTTAAAAAAGATTTTAACACGATTGAAATGATTGAAACTGTCCTTTATGCGTCTTCTCAGTTTATAAAAACAAAGTCTGCAATTGGATATCATTTATAGTAAAAAGCCTAGCATTAGATGTGAACCATGTTATTCAATCTCGCAAAATTTCTAATCAATATTTTGTTAAGCTCGTTATAGGTAGCTGAAGTTTTCCCAAGTATTTTTTCAAGCTTTGTTAATACTGCGTTAAAAATTGATACCAGCTCACCGCCTAAAAAACAACCTCTCATTCAAAGGACAGGCAAAGACACCGGAGTTAAGATACAAATATTTGTTGCGATATCAGAAGATTTGCCAGAAATTCGCTCCAACATTAAAGAAATCTGGTCACTGATTAATTTAGCTTTGGCTTGCAATAGGAAAGTTGTAAATATTGTTTACGGTCTTTAATTGAAGCATTCAAAAGTTGCATTCATAAAAGTTTTAGATTTATCTTTCAGCCGGAGTTTTCCGAAATAAATGAAAATTTTAAAATGTCACTTAATCATAACTGGTGCAAACGTAATCCGAAACTCACTCGGTCTTTTTCTATATAAAAGATTTCATCAGGATCTCCCTTCGGTCCCAATAGTGAAAAAGCTGTTGAAACTGCTCGTCGAAACTTTTACACGTGTATAACGTGTATAAACATTGGTCAAGGTATAAACAAAACAATAGTCATCCAGAGTACAAAGAGAGATTGTTATGATGCATAACTGATCTGAACAGTAAGGATCTTTTAAGAACTGCGACTATAATTTGATTTACTAGATTATGCAGCAGAAAGTCATAACGGTTTATAATAAACAATTTAATCTTTTTAATCCTAAACTACTGGTATTAATTACGAATTTTAAAATTGCATGTAAATATATTAAAGAGTATTTTACTAAAAAATATATTAAGCTAATTTGAATAAGTTTTTTGAGAAAATTAAGGAATATGTCTTTCAATTTAATTACTTGCTATTTGATGGTAATATAATGTAAAAAAATAAGGTTTATATAGTTATTTTTAACTTCGTTTTGTGAGTCAATGTTTTTAAGAAGGTTTTAAGGGCTAATAAAATTTAACAGAAATTTTATTAACCCTTTAGAAAATGGTTAGATATTTATGCTATGCTTAAGCCTATTCAAACCACGCTTTAAATAGCAAATTAATATTTTTCCCTCTTGAATCAAAATGGTGCATGTAGCAATAAAACAAATATACCCCTTTTCAAGATGTAATTGAGAACTTGAAAGTTGTAAAAAAGTAGGATGTAATTGAGAAGTACAACATGTAATTTAGAAGTCGTAATATGTAATTAAGAAACACAACATGTAATTAAGAAATTTTAAAATGTAATTGAGAAACCCAACATGTTAATAACATATCGCAATACGTAATTTGAAAAACAAAAGTTGTAATTAAGAAACCGTAATATGTAAAGGAGTATACATTATTTGTAACTGCAAATTTAATGTAAGCTTAAAGGTCATCATAAAAGATCTTCTTGGACATGCATTTTAATAAGTTAATAATATCAAATTTAGCATTTGTATGCACCAGCAATACAGTAATGCAGTAATTGAATTGAAAAATCATTGTGTTGTTTGTCAATACACTATGAATAGAAAGTCTGTTATTAAATTGAATCCGTGTAAGCATTTATTTCACCAAATTTGTTTACAACCACTTCTGGAACAACCAAAACCACCTTGTCCAATTTATAGACATGAAACAAATACAACTGAACAAGTTAAAAGAAAATATTATTTTTTATCTTCATCGAATGATAGAAAAAGAGTAATTGAATGTGCTGAGCGCCAATTAAATTAAAATTGCCAATTACCTCAAACGCAGACTATTTTCACTTAAAAAAGTGCACAAGGAGCCTACTACAATAAATAGTAATAAAAACAATTAAAAAAGAGCTGAATATTTTGAACATTAACGAGCACATCACAAATGGTCATCAGATAGTTTGGTTGGATGAAAAAAAAATTTATTCTTTTTTGTAGAAAAACGCAATGACGTGCCAAACAGGGGAAAGGAGCAATAATGAAAATACTTTCTTTAAAAGGAGCAAACACACATTTGATTGCAGCTATATTATCAACAAATTTCATCATGATAGAAACTCGCAGAGAATCATTTAAAGCAGATTCTCGTTACGAGTGGATGTTGGCTTTGTTTAACCAGTGGATTACATCCGGGAATCGTGTAGAGGATTTGGTCGTCGTAACAGACAATGCTCCTTGTAACGCTCGTTTGGAAAGGGTATTTGAAAATTCACAGGCTCAGTTGTTACGATTAGGACCCTATAGCATAATGTAAAACCCAGTGGAAGCTATCTGGTCCTATATAAAAATAAGCCTTAAAAATGTTATTCGCATTCCACCTGTATTCGGTGCTGGGATTATGGAACAGCAAATGCAGTATTTAGAAAGAATTGTTACTGCAGCAAAAATACAATAATGGGAGGTGATTTTACACGCGCTGTACACCATACGACCACGCATTAAGCAACGATTTAAAATATGGAAGACGTCCAAGTTGGTGCTTAACTGAATATTGCAATGATTTTTAATGACGTTGTTTAAATTTAAATTTTAAATTTTTACGTAAATAAATTAGTTGTGTTTTTATTTATTATTTATCTGAAATCTCAATTAAATTTTTCACAAATAAAAATAAAAGAAAGTTTTAATTGACACCCAATAATATTTTTCCAGTTACCGTCTAAACCGCAAATTCCTTTTTCGTGACTTTTTATATTTTATTGATATTATATTATTATTGCCAGCCTTAAATTACAAAGTATATTAGGACTATAAAATTCACAATACAAAGAACTTTGTATTCTTTATACTTTTCTTAATTACAACTTTTATCTTCTCAATTACATCTTACAATTTCTTATTTACAACTTTCATGTTCTGAACTACATCTTACGTTTCTTAATTACAACTTTCATCTTCTCAGTTACAATCTTACGTTTCTTAATCACAACTTTCAAGTTCTCAATTGCATAAAAATTGATGACATTACATAGTAAAACACTTATATAAACTTTATTTTTGATAATTGATAATTGGGATCGATAATTGGGATGAAACTTGATAATTGGGATTGAATATCACAGTAATAGGTAACGTTTTGAGTAGGGTGGGTCACTTTTGAAAATAATATGAATTTAGGTTCGGCTTGGCCGAACCTAATTTCATATGTCTTTGACCATACAATACTGAGAAACAATTCTCTTTTTATTTGCATTTAATGTTTAGTCAGGTAACTTTCAGCTTTAAAGTTCAAGTTTTATCGTAAATATATAATTTTCCTAGTGTTTTGTCAATTTTTTTACTATTATTATCTTCAAATCACTTTAAATCAAATAAATATCTTAAATTACACCTTTTTTATGAAAAAAATGTCAAAATATGAGCCTCATTTGTAGTAACTAAGGTAGTATTTTACCATAGATTTGAGTAATAATTAATTTTGTAAAATGTATTGATGACGTATTTCCGTAAATTTTGTTTATCTACGCCAAAGTTGGACCACTAGTAACAGTTTTATTAATTAATAAAAGGAAGAAATAATAACGCATGTATTTATTGTATAGAAATAAGTTTACAGTTATAAATATGCCTTGGATTTTTTTTTTCCTCTGTAAGTTTGCCGTCAATACATATTTATAAATTCGTATTTAAAATTTAACAATGGCTGGGGCAAGAAGAAGACACAATTGTCTTGTCACCAAGCCCCTAAAATTCCGTAAATAATATATTCACATCATATACACACATACGATTATGCAAATACATGTCATTAAATATTATAAAAATTAAAAAAATGAATAAATAAATAAAATAAAAAAAAATATTAAATAAGCAATTCCGATATTAATATCAATATAAAAGATCACAAAAAAGTAGAAAGTAAAATAAAAATTGTTTCAAATAAATTTAAAAAAAAAATATTGAATTAAGAAATATATTATTAAGAATTTAAAAGAATTTAAAAAAACATTTTTGTATTGCAATAAAAATGAAAATTAAAATAAATAACAATTCATAAACTTAAATCTTTCCATATAACATGAAAATATACAACATAATTTATTTTGATGACCCATTTATAACTATAGCTCTAGAAGAAATCTTCTATGTTTACATAAAATAAAATTAACTCTTTTAGTTTTTTCGGTAGTCCACTGTGTTATAAATAATGGCTCAAAAAACTCGTGATAAAGTCAGATGTAAATTAACAAAGCTAGTTAGTACAGGAAAAACGTTATTAGAGTCAGAACTACCAACTTTATAAGATGTTTTAAGGTTCTCTTTCTTAGAAGGATTAAAGAAAATGACCAAAGTTTAAGGTTAACTTCTGAAAAATTGTGGACCAGTAAAATATCTTATTCAGTAAAATATTTATGGCAAAAAGCTAATTCACTTAATTAATTGAACTTAAGTTTTTAAAGTCGCAGAGGGATAAAGTTGATTTTAAAAGTGAAATGCAAATAGGTTCATTTGATAGAAAAAAGTATCCAGACAAAAAAAATATTATTAAAGAAAGCAGGACAAATTAAAGAGAGTTAAATCAAAGAGAGTACAGTTTTCTAATGTTTTATCTCAAATGATATGGAGTCAGACCATGCTGAGAATGATTATAATGACAATGTTTATTCATTAGAAATACAAATGTTTCTCAGCTAAATACCTTATATGTAAATCATATTGCTTTGTTGACATTAAGATTTGGTAATAGTAACAGAGCAACTGCATCAAAGGCACTGCAACATTAAAAACAGCCAAAGATGCAGGTTCCTGATAAAAGCCCAGCTCAAGAATTAAAAAAATTTGAGAGATCAAAGCAAAGAGTAATGAAGTTCTGTAAAGAGAAACGTAACAATGAAGTGTTGAAAACCAATTAGTTTCAATTAGAGGAGATTCAACGAATCTTAACATAGGTTTTATGTTATTTCTTAACTGAAGTTTAAACTTTTATTTACAAATTTTATTTGTAATTTTATTTAAATTTTAGTTCAAAATTTTATGAATTTATTTTTTTACTAGAAATAAAAAATTATTATGGGTTGAAAGGATGGATTTATTCAATTTTTAGAGAAAAAACTAGGATTCAAGTTTATCTGAATTATTTGTGCGCTACATACCAACAAATTGTCACTTTGGCATTTATTGTTAGCTTTAGATAGAAAAACTTTATCTGAAAAGGACGTAGACAGAAAATACAGAAATAAAAGAACACCAGTGATAAACACTGAATCAAATAATCTAATAGAATTAATCAATTGGGAAACAGAAAAGATCAGTGAACAGGTTCTTACTTGTTGTTTTTTGAAAGGTGATATTAACCAGTTTATTTATAATCCAATGATTGTACCAAATTTCCCTATTCACGGTCAATCTATTGAACGCATGGTGAAAAAGGTCACCAGAGCTTTAATGTTGGTGTGTGGTACCGAGTGAGGGAACGGGTTCATAAGGGCAACAACGGCTCAATGAGAGCTGATGCCTGTGAAACAATTAAAGAAGGATCTGCTGTAAATTTTATAATCAGTTTTTTAACTTTTTATTTTGAGTAAACAACTTATTTTAGAAAGATTTGCGGAAAATGCTGTTATCAATATTTTAATGTCTTTTACGCGTATATACTTAATATACCATAAAGTTGTAATTTATGATGTAACTTTAATATACTATTGATATAACTAGGTTAACTAAGGCTAAGGAATCTTTTTAGACTTTAATTTGTTGAGTAGTAGCAAAGCGTTTTCGATAACTTTGCATTAACGATATATTTATGATAAAACTTAATCTTTTAGGCTGAAAATTACCTGACTAAAGATTAAATGCAAATAAAAAGAGAATTGTTTCTCAGCATCATATTGTCAAAGACATAAGAAAAATGCCCAGCCGAACCAAAATTCAAAAACCTTTCAAAAGTGACTCTCCCTAGTTTTAGGTCTAGCAAAAAACTCAAGATAAACTCAAACTGCTTTAAATTCTTAACTAGTAAAAAATTCCAATGAAAGATTTTATCTAGAGTTTGGTGTGGCTATATGTTACATTTGAACCAATTTTTATTAAATTTTATGTAGTGGCTCACTGGTGGCGTAACTATTTGGGGTAATTTGTAGTTTGGGGCTCCCCCCCAAAAAAAAAGTAAAGAGGTCCTCCCACTTTAAATTTTTTCAAAATATATTTACAAATGAAATATCCAATATTTGCTTTTTATATTGAGTTAATACAACACGATTAAGTATATAAAAAAAATGATTTTATAAATTTGAGAAATAATCTAGAATCTTTTCTCAAAATAATTGTAAAAAAGAACGAACATTGAAATTATGTTTAAGAGATGCATACTCAATATCAAAAACTAACTTTACCTCACTTATGCCAATGACAAAGGCAATATTATTGCAGAATTTTTATTTTCATAATAGCTATACTATCTTAAGAAAGTAATTCTTAAAATGCTATCAAGAATAGAAAAAAAAGTTGAAGAATATTTTAAGAAACTTTGTATTTCTTGAACTTTGAATATAAACTTTTCATCTTATTCGCAAATTCCTCAAATAATTTATTTGATTCTAATGTTTGTACTTTTTCGTTTTCTAAAGTCAAAATTGTTTGAGACGCTCCTGAGACATGCTATTTCTAAATTGATTTGATAATCTTTAATTTGAAAAACATGCTATTTCTTATGATTTGATAATCTTAAAATTGCTGAAAGATCTTTCTGCACTTGCAACTGTCACAGGTATTGTCATCGATAGCAACATTGCTGTGTTTACATTTGACAAATCGCAACCCATAAAACTGTATTTGATGAGCAGTATATCAGCTAAATTTTTTAATGTAGTTGCTTCTGTGATGTCATTTTTAATAAAATGATTGCACTAATTTTTTTTTTATTAACATATTTGTTAAACATTTTAACAATTGTTTTCAACACTTATTAAAAAAAAAAAAAAAACTTTTTTTTTATTTCTAATTATATTAGTTATTTTCGGTTTTTATTTCTATTTGTTATTTTATATATTTTTTTACGTTACTGTAATGTAGAATTTATTGCTATTATTATTATTATTTTCTTTAAATGGGGCTCGGCGATAAGACTGAATACGCCTTCTCAACGCCGTTAGTGCAAGTTTTCAAACTTTTTGTCTTGTTTGTTCTCGGTGATAACAAATATATATTTTTTTCCGGTCTGCAACATTTGTCTATAAACAATATAAGTTAAGTTTTAAAAGATAGTTTAAAGTAAAGTTTAAATAATATCTATATATATTGTTTAAAACTCAACATATCATTTGCGATGGAGTAAGAAATATGTATATATATTTTCAACAAAAAAAATAATAAGTATATATTTTCAAACAAAATATATACATATATTAATCGATGGTAATTTAAAGACCGGAATTTTAGTTAAATAGTTTTATGGCATTATAAAATAGGGGTGGTTCACATCACAGCAATGTTTAAATTTTGAGCTTAGACTTTTAAACAAACCTTAAAACGTTTAACTAGTCGATGCCAATTTGTGTGTTCTTCACACTCATATTAATAAAATCTTTTATATAAAATGGAAAAAACAGATTTTAAACTTAAAATAACTAATTTTTTTCGACCTTTAATATGTTTGCAGACATATGACTGGTTAGAAATTAAACATATAACTTAAAACTTGTTTGAAAAAGTTGTTTTCTCAATTTTATGTTTTATCTTCATCGAGAGCAGCACCATTTTATACCAAAATATGGTTCATCAACTATTTTGTATCTAAACTTAAGTAATTAAAAAAAAAATTTAACTTTGTTTGATTTTAGACAAACTAAAGCACTAGAAGAAAAAAAAAAGATAAAAAAAAATAAATTATTCGGGCTAAAAATATGCAGTGAAACATAACCTTTTTATAAAAACGCAAAATTCGTGTATTTTCTAGTACATGCATTAACGGCATTGAGTTCTTCTTGCTCCAGCCAATAATTTATTTAAATGTATTTGCAATGCGTTTACATTTTTAAACGGCAAAATAAATAATTACAAAAATCATCAATTGGGTTGGAAAATGTTTTGTCAAATCGTCTGGGTAACTTTGTTGCAATAATTTAGCTGATTTAATTAGATCATCATCAGACAATTTTATTAAATTTTGAGCTTGCAAAAAATTAAAAAGGTTTGATAGTTTTTCCATTCCAGTAAATCTATCACTTATTTGCACGTTAACAATATCTATGGTCCTATAAAAAACATTAGTTTGAAAACTTTTTTCAGCGCAATCGTTTAAATCACTTCCACTTAAATCACCGAAATGTCTCGCATATTTGGATTGCTTCTTAACTTTAAATGTTTGTTTTATTTTTCACTTACTGCAAATAGTAACAGCCTCTAAATTTAAATAAATCATAATTTGATCTAAAATCTTTTCATTTAAGTTTGAGAGTACCAAATAACGTGGCCGCTTCGTATAGGTCTATGTACTTTTTTTGTAAGTTTTTTGAAGCATAATTTACATTCGTTAACATGTGATACATAATGACGCAAAGAAAAACAAATTCAAACTTTGATATTTTGTCCCTTAATTTTAAAGCTTTAGTTTGTTCTACTCTTTTCGAATATTTTAATGAAATTTCAGTTAAAGTTTTAACTATATCTAAAAAGCGTAACTAGCTAATAAAGAATTAATTCTTGAAGACCATCTTGTTGGGTTTAATTTTTTTAAAGTTACTTCCAACTCTCCGCTAAAATTTGATAACAAATCCCATCTTTTAATACTGTTGCCAAAAAAGGAGTAAATTTCTTGTAAAATTATAAAAAGTTGTTTACTTCTCTACAACCAGAAACAGCGTCAATTATAACCAGGCTTAAATTGCGACTCGCACAATGAACATATTGTGCAGATGGCTGAATATTATTTATTTTTTTCTGAACTCCGTTATAAATGCCGCTCATCACATAAGCTCCGTCATACCCTTGACCTCGGCACTTTTCTAAATGTATTCCATTATTTTTAGGCAATCATAAAATTTGATTGGTTAAACCTAATGTCGAATGATCCTTTATTTCATAATAACCGAAAAAAATTTTTTAATCTCTATTTGACAAGGTTGAGTGTCCTGTTTGCAAAATATGTGAACGTATCGAAAAAGTAAGCTTAATTGTACTTTTCTAGATAAGTCTTGAGTTGTGTCAACTATCATAGAAAAAAAGATTCATTTATTTCCAATAATAATGTTTTTTCTAAATTGTTGCTTAAACATTGAATCACTTCATTTTGTATAGCTGGACTAAGATATTTTATAGAGCCTTTTGGCTTATTGAGTACTTGTTTCATTATATTGTCGAACTTTTACAGCAAATAAACATTTGAGACAAAAAATTGCCACTGTAAATTTCATCTGCCAACACTTTAATATGACCTCTAAAGGCAAGTGAGTTTTTTGTTAACATTAAAGTGATGTTAAATAGCCTTTCTAATAACATCTTCCAAAATGAAGCTTTATGACGAATTAGTGTCTCTGTATTCTCATTAAGTGTCCTGTTTTGTTTCCAATGATCGTATACTTGACATGCTTCAATATGTTTTAGGTTATTAGCATGACTTTTTATTTTTTTACTTAGCCCTACCCAGTCTCGAACTCCCGAACACCATTAGTTATATTTCGCACAAAATCGCTGAGTTTGACCAAATTTATATGTACAATAATAATAATTTGTGGAAAAATGTCTACAATTTTATGAAGGATTGTTTTTAAATGGACCTTTTGGTTTACATCTTTCAGAGGAAATAATAAATCTTTTTGTGCTTTCATCAAGAAATTTTCCTTTAAAATATCCCATATCTGTTGTTAATGTATTTAATTCCTGAAATATATTTGGTTCTGGATATGTTTCTTCAACATGCATTGGATTGGTAAAATTGTTAGGATTTGCGAAAATATCTGCATTAGTTTCATTACGAGATTCATTATGATCTTTTGGAATTTCATTGTGTTCTAAGTTAATTGAAAAAGATAACATTTCTTCTTGTTGGGTTGCTTGAGAAGTACAAGTAACGACATTGATATTTTTATCTGCAACTTCTTCACTAGGTTTCTGTTCTACTGATGAAAAAAATAAGGATATATTTTTATTGTTTTTACGTAATCTATCATCAGCCTCCTTTTTTAATTTCCTTTTTCTGGCTCCACTCATATAAGTTCTTCTTGAGTCCATGCTATTGTAAGAAAAATATTTTATTAGAACAATTATATCTATGTGTTAACCCTATAGATATAAATATATATAGCTAAATATTTTTGAATAAATATTAGACTTAATTTGTATTTATTCTTTAGTTCGTATTTTGAGTCCGCCCTTTTAATTTTATTTTAAATATGTACACATAATTTTTGTTTCTTAGTGAATTCGTACTATCCTCGTACTATAACAAAACCTAGTGAGTACCCAACACAAAAACATGGTTCTACCTGTATATATTTTTTAATTAAAAAATTTAAGATCTTAATAACTAATTTATATAGGAAATTTTAAATCGCAAGCAGTTAAAATATGTTACCAATATTGTAATTATTTATAATAAAACTAGTTTATTTCCTATTAGCTAAGCATTTTGATAACTCAATTTGTTGTAATAAAAATTATAATTATATGATTTTAACAGCTTTGCATGAATGCAATTAAAAAGAAAAGCTTTTACCTCATAAATATAATAATATTTATTAATTTATAATTAATTTTCCACTTCAAAATCACCCTACTTTAACGACAAATACTAAAGTACTAAATTGTATCAGCAGTATTTCTATAATAGACAACGTTAATATTTACTAAAGTTTACTAATATTCAATAGAAATTCTATAATGGATTTGCTATTGAAATTAAATTATGAAATTTCTGTTGAAATTAAATTCTCCAATAGAATTTCTATTGAAACTAAATTTAAAATAGAATTTCTATTGAAATTAAATTCTATAATAGAGTTCCTATTATAGAAAAAAAACCTGTTTTTCATTTAAGAATACCTGAAAAATCCCCGCGGGGCCCTCTAAGCTCCAGGGCCCTTCCGCCTTGCGGGGTTGTGCTCTCCTAGTTATGCCACTGTGGCTCACATTCTACAGGTGTTTTTATTGTCACATTATAAACTCAAAATTTACTTGAAAACTTAGCTTGAACAAAAAATTTCAAATTTGTTGATGTGTACTCCTTTATCCCATATAAGTGGTGTTCTTAGGTCAGCTAGGTTGGCAATATCCGTGCTAACCGCGTACAATCTTATTTGAATCTCTGTGTTCTTTTAGAAAATTCACGAAATTCTCGTTTATACGTAATTTTTTTATTGCAACACTTTAGAATTAATAAAATAAGATTAAAAAATGTCATTAAAATATTATTATAAATAAAATAAAAACAGCCGTTCAAAAAAGACTCTTTACGTTTTGTCGCGAATTTTTTTATCTGAGTAATCAATCAATTTAGATCATTCAATATTAAATATTTTTAATTTTTTAAATAAATAAGAAGCATACATTTTGACAATTATTTTTCAAAAAAATAAAATTATCTTCACTAGCATATAGTAAATTATTATCGTAAGAGTTAAAAATTATATCAAAAAACTAGGTTTCCAATATGTCCTTAAAGAATGGTTGCAGGAAAGGATACCCAGAGAAGGCGTTCCTTATGAACAAGGATAATTTATTAACCTCTATTGCAGTTATGTATGTAACTGGTTATAAAACACCTGCTAATAGAAGGTTGTATTGGGAAGAAAAAGAAGACGCTCAAAATATGTTCATCAAAAGAGCTATTTCTAGGGACATTTTTAATGATGTGCTCAAGTTTACCTACTTTGTTGATGAGCATGATGTAGATCTCACTGATGCATTTTGGAAAGTTCGCCCACTTTTTGATCAAACTAATAGCTCTGCAAAAAGGTAAGTGCATCAAGCTGAGTTTGTTAGTGTTGATAAGACGATGGTCAGATATTTTGACCTCATCCACTGAAACAAGCCATTCGAGAAAAGCCTCAAAGGTAAAATCTTTGTTTCGTTATATTTATTTGCTTTTTTTTAGACAATAAATAAATCTCGATTTAAGTAAAGCAATACATATATAATATAGCTTACTTATAGGTATGACTGGAAGGTTTGGTGTCTAGCAACTGCTGAGGGAGAACTTTTGGCCTATCAACCTTATGCTGGGTTGAAAACAAAAATTAAAAACAATGGGCTAGGTCAGGGCCCAGATGTTGTTTTGAGTCTTTCTTAACAGTATGGTTTGAAGAAAGGGACCAAAGTAGCCTGTGATAATCTTTTTACATCTTTTGATCTTCTTCATCATATGGGAGAACATGGCTGGGGCGTTGTAGGTTAGTTTTTTGATAGTTTATTTGGTATGTTTTGAAATTTTTTTGTTTAGCCTAATCTTAAAATACATTTTACCTCAGGTACTGTCCGGCAGAACAGGCTTATAGGTGTACCGATGCCTACTAAGAAGCAGGCTAAAAAGGAAATGACCAGAGGTACTATGAAATCGGTTTATGATAATAACAACTGTGTAACCATCTGGATGGATAGCAAAGCTGTAGTTCTTGGGAGTAATTATACTGGTCCTAACCCTGCAGGTATTTTTTTTCATTTTAAAGTTTTAGAGTTTAAAAAAATAAAAGTTTGTTTGAAATAATACAAGTTATTTATAATTCTAAATCTCAAATTTATAAAGGCTCCAATATTGCTTTTATTTACCAGGTATTTGCGAGAGGTACAGTGGCAAGGACAAGGCATATATCAAGATTTCTTGTCCCCGTATGGTGATTGACTACAACAAGAGCAGAGCAGCCGTGGCGCAGTGGTTAGAGTTCTGGCTCAGAACCCAGAGGTCCGAGGTTCGATGCCAGCTCTAGCCAAATAAGCGACATTGGTACGGAAGGAGGCGTGAACTTCTTGTTAAATGCTCTCCCGCGGTGCTCTGTGATAAGACCGTAAGGACTTCTGGGAGCACCTAAAATAACTACAAAAAAAAAAAAAAAAGACAATGGGTGGAGTTGACTTGTTTAACCAGAATACAGAGAACTACAGCATCTCAACCCGTCTGAAATAGTGGTATTGGTCACTCTGGACATGGTTCTTAAACGTGCAGATGATTCAGGCTTGGCGATTGTATCGCTACACTTGGAGAAACCGATATTTAATGGATCAGGAAAAGAATCATCACGAAGATGTTGAATTTGAAGATAATCTTAATGCAGCTGGCTTATCCAAATTCGCAAAGAGTAGGCAAAGGATTATTAGAAACAAGGGTAAGATGAAAAAGAGAAAAGAAGAGAAGAAGGTATATGAGATTACATTGTTGGAATTTATTCGACAGTCAGTTGAACTTATGTTAATGAATCACTCTGACCATAAATACAGCTTGTTAGTTCCCCTGAGAGAGGTATCCAGGCTATCTACCAACAGCAAGCAAGCAATCAGGTTTTCAACTTTTATGATTTTTTTTAACAATTTTTTTATACAAAAGTTACTTA
This sequence comes from Hydra vulgaris, assembly GCF_038396675.1. Lineage (NCBI taxonomy): Eukaryota > Metazoa > Cnidaria > Hydrozoa > Anthoathecata > Hydridae > Hydra > Hydra vulgaris. The sequence continues at coordinate 24,284,543 of NC_088920.1, forward strand.
TCATAATACTCTTTTATTTTAAAGGTAAAATCAAATTATTATTTTAGGTACGACCACACCAGAGCTCACTTTGTTACAAAAACAGAGGTAAAAGGAGTTTGCCAATATTGTCATGACAGAAGCAATTTTAGATGTGAAAGTTGTGATGTTGCTCTACACCCTGGTTGCTTTGTAAACTACCAATAAGAAAATTTAAAAAACAGACCGGGACTCAAAGAAGATATGGGTGACACAATACCACCACAATCTTTTCATAGAGCCCCTTGAAAAAATAAAATGTCGTCAAAATGTTCAAATAAACTGCAGATAAAAGTAAGATGTAAAAACTTCAAATTTAAATACTCAAGGATTTTAAATATATACACCATTGCATAAATAACTACAAAAGATAAGTACAATTAATTTTTCAAAGAATAAAAAAGTAAAACTATTTTGATTAAACTTAACGGAGTTCTTGTAATTCCTCCGAATTAAAAATGTGTTTTTTTGCTAGCAACTTAAATGAGTTTAATGATTTTACCATATTATCTTTTTTAGCTTCTTTTTTTTTAAAATAGTTCCATATTTTTGGTCCGCAAAATGCTATTGAACACTCTGTAAACTTGTTTAGTTTCTTAGGCAATTTAAAAAAATTTGATTGGTTTGTTCTAAGGAAATACTTTTCATTTATATTTTTTTTAAACTTACAATTAAAATTTACTGGAGTTAGGTTATTTGTAAACTTATACATAAAAATTAGGTGTTGATAAATATTTATTTCATAAATATTCATCATTTTCATGTCAAGCATTAAGGGTTTCGTGTGCTCCCTTTCTTTTTTTTTCGTATATAATTCTACAAGCATGTTTTTGAACACTAAGTATATTTTTAAGTTTAGTAGTTTGCGTGCTGCCCCATGTAATATTGGCGTAACTGATAAAACAATGAATTAAAGAGAAGTAAATTAATTTAAGACATATAATATTAACATAAGGACGAACTCGGTACATCATGCCGATGGCTTTACTAACTTTTGATTGTAAATATTTAATATGGGGAAGCCAAGATAAATGCTTGTCCACAAGTATCCCTAAGAACTTTAAAGAGTCTTCCTGTTTTATTTCTTTATTATTTAAAAAAAGATCTGGTAGTTTGAGGGGAAGGTTTACTTCTTGCGACTTTTTATAAAATAATGTATACTTTGTTTTTTTAACGTTTAACGAGAGTTTATTTGCTTGAAACCAATCATTTATCTTATTTAATTCAAAGTTCATGTCAGCATAAAGTTGCTTGATACTATAGTTGAAAAGAAAGAGATTTGTATCATCAGCAAACATAATTGGGTTTAATTTCACTGATGCATTACTTAAGTCGTTTATATAAACTAAGAATAAGAGAGGGCCTAGTATTGATCCTTGGGGTACTCCACAGACTTTAAGAATTCCGAATTCTTTTTTATGAACATATTGTGTTCTATCAGTAAGGTAACTTTTAATCCAATTGAAGTCCTTATTAATTACCCCATAATACTTTAATTTTTCTAACAAGATGGAATGATCAACAGTGTCAAAAGCTTTAGTTAGATCAATAAATATACCTAAGGTAAATTTATTTTCATTAAAACCATTATTTATTTGATCGACTAATTCAATAATCGCATGTTCAGTTGAAAGATTTTTCTGAAATCCGAATTGTTTTGGATAAAAAAAATTGTTTTTTGTTAAGTGGTCAAAGATTCTATTATAAATTACACGTTCGAATATTTTTGAAAATACAGAAAGCAATGATATAGGCCTGTAGTTAGAAACATTTGCATGATCATTATTTTTATAAACTGGAATTACTTTTGCGAGTTTTAGTACATCAGGAAATATTCCTTGGCCCAGTGAAAGCTTGACTATATAGAACAATGGTCTACTGATGCTTTTTTTATTTGAAATTAGTATATTACTGGGAATACCGTCAAATCCTGATGAATTTTTATTTTTTATCGAAGAAAAAGCCGTTTCAAATTCTTTTAATGTCAAGTCGAAATCATACAACCTTTTATCATTTGATGGTGTTAGATAGGTTTTATAAGAATTAAGGGGTGTTGTAATTTTGTTAGCTAGATCAAGTCCAACATTTGTGAAATATGTATTAAACTCTTTGGATATTTCTTTAGGACAGAATATATCATTATTATTTATATTGATTCGTTTGGGTAGCGAAGAAATTTTATTTTTATTTTTTCCTAGTATGCCATTAATTACAGCCCATGTTTTTTTAGTATCCAGCTTATAATTAGTAAATTGTTTACTGTAATAATTTTTTTTAGTTTTTTTTAAAAGATCGATATAAAAATAATTGTATGCTTTATAATTTTTTTCATTAGTTGTGCTTTTATTTTTAAGAAATTTATTATACAGTTTTTGTTTGGTTCTAGAGCATTTAATAAGTGTTTTATCCATCCATGGATTAGCAAGTGTTTTTGTTTTTATTTTTAATACTTCATTTGGACAAGCTTCATTAAAAATCTCTTGGAATTTGTCTAAAAATAAATTACATGCTTCATTTGCATTTTGACTTTTATAAACATCACTCCAATTCTCTAAATATAATTTGTTCGTAAGATTGTTTTTACTATGAGTTGAAAGGTTGCGTTTATTTATATATAAAATTTTGGGTTGATCATTTGGAATAACTTTTATATTTTTTATGGTAATGTATATTGGGAAATGGTCGCTAATATCCGTCTTAAATATTCCTGCCTCAAATGATGTTTCTAAGAGATTGTTAATAAAAATATTATCTATTGCAGTTGCAGAAGTTCTATTAACCCGAGTCGGTTTATTAATTACTGACAAAACATTGTACTAATATAACATGTCAAAAAAAGATTTTGTTTTTGGAAATTTCTGGTATGTTAGTGCATTCAAGTTTATATCCCCAAGGATAAATAATTTTTTTTTCTCGTTGTTTGTTTTTAAAATACTTTTTTCGATAAAGTCTTGAAATGATCTAATTTTACCACTAGGTGGTCGGTACACGCATCCAATTATACTATTTTTGTTTTTTGCATTAATTACTTCAATAAAAAGACTTTCATAATTGTTATTTGCTACACTTAATTGCGTTTTTATTTTAAATTGATACTTTTTAAGTACGTAAACACCCAGTCCTCCGCCTTTTTTATTGCTTCCTCGTGGTTGGCTAATTAGTTTGTAATTTGCCAAACTATAATTCGAATTCAACTCTAGAGGACTTTCTGAATCCATGCCAAGTCTCTGACAGATATGACGTCGAACGAGTAATTTATAATAAATGAAAATTCTTTAAAATTTTCAAAATTTTGCCGCCTGCTTCTTATGTTTAAGTGTAATACAGAAAATGAGTTTAAATCTTTTTTGATTATAAATTCATAAGGATCAAAATATGATGTTTTAATTAAACTCATTTGAGTTTCTAAAAAAATATTTAAGTTGTCATCAGAAAGATTGTTCAAGAGAATATCTTCAAAAGGATCATAATTTAATTTTTCAAAATCTAATTGGTCAAACACATTATTCGCCATTTTTGATAAAAAAAAAGAAAAAAGTAAAAAATTTAAATAAGCAAAAAAAGGTAAATAAATACTCATAAGAAAATAGTATATTAAGGACATAAAATACTTTCCTTTTCTTTCCAATCACGTACGATTAATTTATCGTACGATATGTATGCAAATTTCCCCGACTCTCTTTCCACTTTCATTTTTTCACGCAAATCTTTTCGAATAAGGTTTGTTTCCGCGCAGAAGTCCTCGTTAATATATAAATTTTTTCCTTTTAAACTTGAAGATTTTTTGAGGATTGCGATTTTATCCTTGAAGTCCAACAATTTGAGAACTATAGTCCTCGGGTTTTTAGTGACCGTGTTACCAGTGCGATGCGCTCGCTCAATTTTTATATTTACCAAGCCAAGTTGCTCTTCAAACAAATTTAGAACCTTTGCCTCACTCACTTCCCAGGTTTCGTTTTCAGCTTCCTCTATTCCGTCTATCCTTAGATTATTTCTTCTTGCTCGGTCCTCTATTTCTCTTAATTTATTTTTTACATAAACAAATTCACTCTTACCTTTTATTTTGTCGTTTGTTTCTTTTTTTTTATCCACGACTGTAATGGCGGTCTTTATTTTGTTTTCAAAAATTTCTTCATGGAAGTTTAAGCTTATTTTCAACTCTTCAACATCTTTTGATAATAATTTCAAAATACTTGTATTGTCATTATATAGCTTTTCAACTTTATCTAAACGTTCGTTTGTTATTTTTAAATTTGCGTTAATTATATTTACGAAATTTACTTCTTGTCTTTTAAGCATAGCTTCCGTTTTTTTCTCAAATTCGTCCAACATATTCTTGATCATCTTTTTTATTTCCACGAGAGTAACTGTCATATTGATTAATTTTTAAATGTATATATATATTTTTTTTTTACATTTGTATTTTTAATAAATTTTTTTTTTTTTTTTTTTACCACGCTGCAAAACACGTCCGTTTCCGTTTAAAACCTCAAGCGGAAAAAAAAAAAGACCACAGACCTAAAAATAAGTTATAAAAAATATTTTTATATAATTTAATAAAATATTATTTTAAAGAATAGCGTTTTTAATCATATTTTTATTATTTTTCCTATTATGTAGTCAAGTTTGCATTTTTTTATATATTTCTATAACCCTAATTTTCCGTGATAATCAAGAGGTTCAAAATATATACATTATTTTAAATATTTACTTTTTTTTACGTTAAGTGCCGACGCGTCCGTAAAGAAACGTGGGTGTTTTGGGGTGTTAAACAGAAAAAATTAGATTAAATTAAAAAATCTCTTCATGTATAATCATTTTTACCCCTAAGCAACATGTAAAATAAGTTTCAAAAAAAAAATTCTCAAAAAAATACCTCCGGCACTATTGGGTTAAAGAACAGAGCAATAATAAATTAGTAAAAAACACCTATCTAACTTTTATCTTCTACTAGAAGTTTCACCATTGCTGGATCATCAGGAAGAGTATCATTGCTGGATCATCAGGAACTCTTCCTAATGATCCAGCAATGGTGAAACTTCAAGTAGAAGATAAAAGTTAGATATGTGTTATTTACTAATTTATATATATATATATATATATATATATATATATATACATATATATATATATATATATTATATATATATATATACAAATATATATATATATATATATATATATATATATATATATATATATATATATATATATATATATATATATATATATATATATATACATACATATATATATATATATTTTTTTTTTTTTTTTTTTTTTTAGGTGCCCCAAGAAGTCCTTACGGTCTTGTCACAGAACACCGCGGAAGTGCATTTAACCAGGAAGTTCACGCCTCCTTCCTTACCGTGACGCCAAAATTTGTCCAGAGCTCGATATATATATATATATATATATATATATATATATATATATATATATATATATATATATATATATATATATATATATATATATATATATATATAGATATATCAAACATTTTTTTCTTAACAATTATTAAAAATTAGGATTAACATAATAAAAATTAAATACGGAATTCTCTAAATTTTAAAGAAAAGCGTTCGTTAATTATACTTTATTAACAAACAAACTTAATATATATTAAAACTAATATAATAATCAAATAATTAAACAACTCGCTTGCTTTTTTTCTAAATTATTCAAACAGCTTGCAATATTATGTTTTGTTGTCATTGTAGACGGATGGCTGATACCTAAAACTTCAGTTTTTATTTTATCAACAGAATAATAAATTTCTAAAGCTTCGTTATATTTTCCCATTTTGTACAAACAGCTTGCGATATTATTTTTTGTTGCCATTGTATCTGGATGGTTGATACCTAAAATTTCAGTTTGTATTTTATCAACAGAATAACAAATTTTTAAATCTTCGTTATATTTTTCCATATTGTTCAAACAGCTTGCAATATTATGTTTTGTTGTCATTGTAGACGGATGGTTGATACCTAAAATTTGAGTTTGTATTTTATCAACAGAATAATAAATTTCTAAAGCTTCGTTATATTTTCCCATTTTGTACAAACAGCTTGCAATATTATGTTTTGTTCTCATTGTTTCTGGATGGTTGATACCTAAAATTTCAGTTTGTATTTTATCAACAGAATAATACATTTCTAAAGCTTCGTTATATTTTCCCATATTGTCCAAACAGCTTGCGATATTATGTTTTGTTGCCATTGTATTTAGATGGTTGATACCTAAAATTTCAGTTTTTATTTTATCAACAGAATAATAAATTTCTAAAGCTTCGTTATATTTTCCCGTATCTTTCAAACAGCTTGCGGCATTATTTTTTGTTGTCATTGAAGACGGATGGTTGATACCTAAAAGTTCAGTTTGTATTTTATCAACAGAATAATAAATTTCTAAAGCTTCGTTATATTTTCTCATTTTATTCAAACAGAGTGCGATATTATTTTTTGTTGCCATTGTATCTGGATGTTTGATACCTAAAATTTCAGTTTGTATTTTATCAACAGAATAATAAATTTCTAAAGCTTCGTTATATTTTCCCATTTTGTACAAACAGCTTGCGATATTATGTTTTGTTGTCATTGTAGACGGATGGTTGATACCTAAAATTTTAGTTTGTATTTTATCAACAGAATAATAAATTTCTAAAGCTTCATTATATTTTCCCATTTTGTTCAAACAGAGTGCGATATTATGTTTTGTTGTCATTGTAGACGGATGGTTGATACCTAAAAGTTCAGTTTGTATTTTATCAACAGAATAATAAATTTCTAAAGCTTCGTTATATTTTCCCATATTGTCCAAACAGCTTGCGATATTATGTTTTCTTCTCATTGTTTCTGGATAGTTGATACCTAAAATATCAGTTTGTATTTTATCAACAGAATAATAAATTTCTAAAGCTTCATTATATTTTCCCATTTTGTACAAACAGCTTGCGATATTATGTTTTGTTGTCATTGAAGACGGATGGTTGATACCTAAAATTTCAGTTTGTATTTTATCAACAGAATAATAAATTTCTAAAGCTTCGTTATATTTTCCCATATCGTTCAAACAGCTTGCGATATTATTTTTTGTTGTCATTGAAGACGGATGGTTGATACCTAAAAGTTCAGTTTGTATTTTAGCAACAGAATAATAAATTTCTAAAGCTTCGTTATATTTTCCCATTTTGTTGAAACAGAGTGCGATATTATGTTTTGTTGTCATTGTTTCTGGATGGTTGATACCTAAAATTTCAGTTTGTATTTTATCAACAGAATAATAAATTTCTAAAGCTTCGTTATATTTTCCCATATTGTCCAAACAGCTTGCGATATTATGTTTTCTTCTCATTGTTTCTGGATAGTTGATACCTAAAATATCAGTTTGTATTTTATCAACAGAATAATAAATTTCTAAAGCTTCATTATATTTTCCCATTTTGTACAAACAGCTTGCGATATTATGTTTTGTTGTCATTGAAGACGGATGGTTGATACCTAAAATTTCAGTTTGTATTTTATCAACAGAATAATAAATTTCTAAAGCTTCGTTATATTTTCCCATATCGTTCAAACAGCTTGCGATATTATTTTTTGTTGTCATTGAAGACGGATGGTTGATACCTAAAAGTTCAGTTTGTATTTTAGCAACAGAATAATAAATTTCTAAAGCTTCGTTATATTTTCCCATTTTGTTGAAACAGAGTGCGATATTATGTTTTGTTGTCATTGTTTCTGGATGGTTGATACCTAAAATTTCAGTTTGTATTTTATCAACAGAATAATAAATTTCTAAAGCTTCGTTATATTTTCCCATATTGTCCAAACAGCTTGCGATATTATGTTTTGTTGCCATTGTATTTAGATGGTTGATACCTAAAATTTCAGTTTTTATTTTATCAACAGAATGATAAATTTCTAAAGCTTCGTTATATTTTCCCATATTGTACAAACAGAGAGCGATATTATGTTTTGTTGACATTGAAGACGGATGGTTGATACCTAAAATTTCAGTTCGTATTTTATCAACAGAATAATAAATATGTAAAGCTTCGTTATATTTCCCCATATTGTCTAAACAACTTGCGATGTTATGTTTTGTATCAAGCGTTATTTCATTATTTTCACCATTAGTTTCTGTATTAAACCTTTGAACAGCTTTTAATATTTCGATTGCTTCTTCAAATAAACCTTTGCATACTAATAATTTTTAAATAGAAGCCGTCATATGATGGAAGGTTTCCGAAAATTTTTTTCCTGTTAGTACGAAACATATAGATAAAATGAAAAACAAAATGATTTCCGTAATCCATGTGATCTTTTACTTCATTTAATTCAACTTTAAAACAATTTTCGATTAAATCAAGATATGTATTTGTGCTTGAATTTCTCTTTTGAAAACATCTGCTTGTTAACTGTGTCAGTTCGTGTATTGTATATTTTTTATCACCAAAACAGTTTAGTTAAGAATAACTTATTAGTAATCCAATGGCTTCATCTATTAAAGATTCGTCGTTTGTTTCCATTTGATTTGAGATTTGTGTTATAAAGTGTTTACTGATGTTTTGACCGTCGCAATGAGATAAACAGCTTAATATTTTAAATAGAAAAGGTTTAGTTTTTTCTAATTTTATCAAAACTAAGTTAATTGCTTTTATTGCAGACTTTGATTCTTCTTCGGTTGGAAAGTTAATATTGTCTAATATTTCTGATGGTTTCGATCTATATCGATTTATGTATTTTTCTATCGAAATAGTATGTATATTTATATATTTTATTGCCTGAGTAATTGCAAACGGATGATAACCAAGTTCTTTAATTAAGTTTCTTAAGTTTTCGTCGCTGTTTTCTTTAATATTATTTTTAACATAAGCGAATGCTTCATCAGAAGAAAAAACATCAACTAGCATTTTATTTACATTATTTGACCACGTTCTCCATTGGGAGGTAATCAACTTAAATGAATTCGGTTTTATTGAAATGTACATTGACAAGTTTTTAACACTTTCGTCGTCGACATTGTCAAAAATAAACAAAGTCTTTGTATTTTCATAATAGTTGTGAATTTTTTCAACAATCACTTTTATATTAAAATAATCTCCTTTTGAATCTTGAACCTCGATACCTAATATTTGACATAGGTTTTTCATTGAAGTTTGTAACATCCCGAATGCAGCGTCAATCCAAACAAAGTTTTTATAGAAGTTATAAGATATTTCACAATATTTTCTGGTAATATGTGTCTTTCCGACACCCGACATTCCATATAATACTAAAGTTGAGTTGTTTGCATCTTGTAAAAAATAATCTTGAATTTCACTAAGTAGTTTCTTGCGTGAAAATAAATTTTCTGAAAAAGATTGAATACCTAAAAATAGACGTGCGGTTAGATGTATTATAAAGAGTTTTTATTTTAATTGAAATAAATTTACTATCAATTATTAAGTAAAAAATTTCAACTTCTTACTAAACTTTTCTCTTTTTTCAAATGCAGCGCTTTATTATTATATTTAAAAAATTTTTATATATATAAAATTATGTTTGTTTTGAAAATGTTTTTGAATAAAGTTGTATGTTACACTATAACAATTTTATATATTTTAAAAAGGTTTCGTAAACAAAACTCAATGTACTTTGTGAACTTAGCAATTTGAAAAACATCAAATAATTATTGTTAACTCTAGAGAATTCAAGTAAAAATACAATTTTATAGGTACTAATTTTAATTTTAAACTTAGTTTTTGAGTTTTGAATTCCAGTCTATAAAAATAAACATTTATTTATAGCGAGTGTTGAATCAACCTGTAATGCAAATGTTTGGATTTCATAAATATATATATTTTATTTTTTTATTTTTCTTTCATTACGAATCCTAAAAACTCTTTTTTTAAAACGTACATCATGCTGTTATTATAATACGATTATTTATGAATTTCTTTAAAGTTATAAAACAAAAAATAAGTAAAAAAAATATAAGAATAATAATAAAATAATAGAAATATATAAATATGTATATATAATAAATAAAAAATAAAATAAAAAATAAATAAATAACGTGTGTGTTTATATGTATATATTTATGTATATATGTGTATGTATGCATTTATTCGTATATATACGTATATGTCAATGTGTACGTGTATACTTATGAATTTGTGTTTTTGTTTACGCGTTGATAAAAAGTGCATTTGTATCTTTGAATTTATGTTTGTTTAGATATGTATATGTGTGATATACATATCTAAACAAACATAAATTTATTATTCAATACTTTTATGATACAGAAATATTTCGTAGTCTTTGAACTAAACGTTAAGTTCAGTTCTGACAGACACTTTTAATCAACTGGAAAAACAAAAAAAATTAAAAATGGCATAAATTTTTTTTTTTAATTTATTGTTGAAATGTAAACGTAATTATATCAATACTAATGTTAATTTTTTATTTTGTGATATCGTACATTCACAGTTTTGATGTTTTCAGTTATATATATTTTATTATTATTACCGTTTACTACATTTATAGTCATTTTAATTTCATATAAGTCATTAATAGTTTTTTTATTAATAATCTTGAACAGCAGCTGTGCTAAATAAAAGTATACAGCTCAACATAAAACGTATAAATTAAAAACGATTTCTTTCACGAGCATTAAAGATGCCGGCAACAACTACTACAACCACCCACGACTACTACTACTACTACTACTACTACTACTACTACTACTACTACTACTACTACTACTACTACTACTACTACTACTACTACTACTACTACTACTACCGATAAATGAAAGCATCATTGAAAAAGGGCGTTTATATAAAAAGATTACCCATAAAACAACTAACTTAATGACAATCTTCTTGATTTGATTCTATTTTGTTTTGAAAAGCAGTTGTGCTAAAAAAATGATATAAAGTATTAATGAATGTTACAAAAATAGTTTGAAAAATCATACAACAATAAAAACTGTAAATAAAACATAATATTAACTCAAACAAAAAAAAGGATACTTCTTATACAAAAATCTTCACATACAATTTGATGTGTATACAAAAAAACATTATTGCATTATGCACACACTTTTTAACATATTAGTTTATTTGAAATAAACGTTTTGAATTATAAAAAATGGATTCAAATGAAGTATTTAATACCTGAAAGGAAAACCTTGTTTATTTAGATGTTTTTATTTGTCGAAAATACAACTCATGTTTGATTTTTCATCCAAGAATGTGAAGTTCAAGTTACATTGTACTTTTTAAACTGACTTTATGAGGTGATAAAAGAAAGCAGTGTAATTAACGTAAACTTATGCGCAATAATTAACGCCTTTCATCTAATTAAAACGTTACTTAATTTTTCGTGATTTTAAATCATTATAATTACACATAGAAGAATCTGTGGTTCAAAAATTTTGATGTTGAAATAAAGATACTTTTTTTCATAAAAAAAAATAGATTAGCTATAAATCCGTTCCATTTTTTTTGACTTCATTTAAAAACAACATTTTTGTGTAATATGAGTATGCTCAAACAAGGCGTTAATTTTTGTTCAAAAATCTCCCGATTGCCAGTTTGCGTACATTTACAGTTATACTAAGTGGAAACCATATAAAATTAACACTAAAGTATTAAGAGACCAATTAATATCAAAAGTTTTTGCAAGTTGTTTCTATCGGTACAGACATTTGGCGCTAACTTTGACTTTGATTTATAAAAAAACAAAACGTATGGATCATTGGTCTATACTTCATTCTACCATTTTTTAATTATATCTTGAGATTATACTCTAATATCAATAACAAAATATCAAATTGACATTTGCAGAAAAAATATTACAAAAATCGGACACTCCAATTAAAATTATACTTTTGAATTAAAATTAAAACTAAAAATCTAAATGTAAAATAATTTTTTAAACTTAACTTTTTGTAAAACACCAACATTAAACAATCTCCAGTAATAATTTAAAGAAATTATGAAATATAAGAAATCTAATTAGTAATTGTGTTTTTTTGTAATTTGTCACAGCCCTACAGCTTAAAATTTGTCAAAATTGTTATTGTTTTCTGTTACGGTTAAACTTGAATTTTTTGTGTTTTTATTTATTTTGAAAAACATTTAAGTGAAGAAATTAAAGTTTTGAAATGCCAAACAAAGCAATATCTCACACTGAGTGCCGAAACTATGTTTGCATTCTTTGTATGTCAAAAAGTGACCGATCACTGAGACCCTTTCTGATAAACAGACTGACAAAACATTTACCAGAACCTTTGGACTTAAATGATGATAGACTTCCACATGGGATGTGCCCAAACTGTCGTTTCCATCTTCATAAAATTGATGAAGGAAAGGCTACAAAGCCTTTTCCTAACCTCTATGACTTTTCTTTCATCCTTGTGAAACAACCCACACGAAATTTACCTGATTGCAACTGCATCATTTGCAAAATTGCAAAAACCAATGGAAAAACACCATTACCAATGACCAGCAATGTTGTCGCAGAGAGAAGCCCTCCCACAGTTCATAAGAGATGTTCACATTGTCTGACAATAGTTGGACCAGGGTTACCATATCATTGTACCCCTGCAACAAAACGGGTCAACCTACTAAGGTTAGCAAAAGAAGACACCAAAGGTGCAGAGGTTGTGGCTTCTTCTGTGTTGAAAACAATGATTCATCACCCAATGGTACTGTGCGACTTAGCCAAGCAAGTGGGGGTCCTAAATTACCACTCAAACTTGGTATGTTCATTTGATCAATTTAGAGATTATTATTTTCTTGTTTATGTCTTAGAAAACCAATATTCATAAATCCACCATTCAATTTTTAAAAAATATTTAATTTTGCTTAAGGAAAAGCAGTACCAACTCAACTTTTCAAGGAACCACTTCCTGCTGAAAGCTTGGTGAAAGTTCAGCTTAATACAGGGTTATCCAACAATCGTATGAAATAACTAGCTTCAACACTAAACTGCATCAGCCCTCAAAGAATTGTTGAGCCTTACTTTGCTAAAAAATTTTCAGAACAAGGAAAGTTGCTCAATGACTACTTCACTGTTTCAACAGTGAAACTTTCCAATTGTGATACAATCAGAGAAGTTGTACATTGCAAGGATGCTTCCAGCCTACTGCAGTTTGTGTTATCTGCACGAAATGTTTCTGATCAGCCTTTTGTTAAGATTGGAATTGATGGGGGTGGAGACTTTATTAAGATGAGTCTAGGTGTTCTAGAGACAACTCCAGAACCAACAAGTCCAGTCTTAAAACCACCAAAGCTTTGCTGTTCTTCCTTCAAAGACTCTGGAGTAAAAAAACAACTTTTAATTGCCATCTCTGAAGGAATGCCAGAAACATATGAAAACATAAAAAACCTTTTGAAACTGACACAGTCAAACTCAATTCACTTTGTTTTTTCTTGTGACATCAAAGTTGCGAATATCATCTGTGGAATTCAATCCCATGCCAGTAAACATCCATGTTGTTGGTGTGATGCTGATTCTTCAAAACTTGGACTATGTGATTCTTTGAGAACATTTGGAAGCATTAAAAAAGCACACCAAGAATTCATTGCTCATGGAAATGATGTCAAAAAAGCTAAACAATTTGGAAATGTCATCCACTTACCATTGTTGAACTTCCCAGATGAGTTCCTCATTCTGGATGCAATCCCACCCATGGAACTTCACTTGCTTCTTGGTGTTGTCAACCATCTCTACAAAAACTTGGCCAACATTTGGCCAGAATGCAAGACTTGGCCTGAAGCATTAAACATCACTCTGCAGCCCTTCCATGGTGGAAATTTTCAAGGAAACCACTGCCAAAAGCTGTTGAAAAATGTAGACATTCTTCAGGAAAAGGCTGAAGCTGCAGCTGCATTTGCAGCATTCCCATTCATTGATACATTCAGAAAGTTTGAAAAGGTGGTTGTGGCTTGTTTTGGAATGCAGCTTGATAAAAATTACCAAGAACACATTAAAAACTTCAGATGTTTATACCATGATCTTCCTGCAACCATCACACCAAAGGTTCATGCTGTATTCTTCCATGTGTCTCAGTTTATCTCTCAGAATCATAAAGGTCTTGGCCATTATAGTGAACAAGCCACAGAAGCACATCATTCAAATTTTAGGCCTCACTGGTAACAGTACAAGAGGCAGACAACTGACCCAGAACATGGAAAGTATTTGCTTAACTGTGTTGTTGACTTAAATAGTAAGCATGTTTAGTTAGCGTAATGGCATTCCAAATAGAAAAAAGAAAAAATTTGGTAGAGTAGAATAGAAGCTTGTTTTTAATTTATTTTCTGAAACTAGTCTTTAGAAACCTCTCTTATTCGTGTTGCTTTGCTATTTTTGCAAAATGTATAATATTTGAATGAAATACAGAAAAAAACAATGTTCTATAAAGTTTTTCAATCAAGAATATGGGTTTTAATTATGACTATTATAGGAAAACATTGAAATGCAAATTTCTCTCACGGACGCCAATCCTGGATTTTAAAAATACTTGGAATGATATCACATTGGTATGTACTATCACTCCTCAAAAGGATTTTTTCGGGTGTTTTCATCAATTATGCACTTTAAAATATTCTAACAGTTAGCTAATAATACAGCCAAATTTAAAACATTCATATAATTAGTACTGTTGGATGGTTCTACCCAAACCTGAGGCAGATGCATTACTTTTGGATATAGATATGTAGGGAAAAAATATTTTTTGTATACAGCGCGAACTGAAAAGATTGCGTTAACATATATCACAGCAGTTTCTATTATAGCAATTGCTATCGGACAACGTGATGCACTTTTTGTTGGGGTAAGCGGTTTGTCATTTTGCTGAATATAATATATATATATATAATATATGTTTATGATGAAATATTGACCAACTCTATCGTGTAAAGTATCGCGTAATATGATAATAATGTAATAAAGGCATTTTACTTGCGCATTAAAACTAAAATTTTACCTATCTTTAGGTATAGATTTAAATAGTTTAAAAAATAAACTTTGCGTGAAAACTAAAATGTTTGCATACAAATGCCATATGGTGATAGTTTTTACTTTTGATAGTTTTTAAGTGTTTTTATAAGTATTTATTACTACTTCTATGAATAATAACAATAATTTAGGAGTTAGTCGACTATATTTAGTTATTTTTCAAATTTTTAGCAATTAGTGTTTATAAAATCTGCGAAAATATATATATATATATATATATATATATATATATATATATATATATATATATATATATATATGTATGTATGTATGTATGTATGTATGTATGTATGTATGTATGTATGTATGTATGTATGTATGTATGTATGTATGTATGTATGTATGTATGTATGTGTGTATATATATATATATATATATATATATATATATATATATATATATTTAAACTTAAAAAAAAGGATTGTGTTTAGTTATACTTTGTTTCTTATTTGAACATGATTTGCGGTGACTGGGAAGGGGGGCGGCTGGGCATCTAAGGAGCATTTTTTTTAAATTTTTAGGATTAAGTGTAAAATATAATATAAATTATAAAATATTTAAAAATATATATTTCCTACCTACCCCAGATAAATACCAGCACTGCAATTTCTGTTTTAAAAAAAATGCTCAGGCAAGGAAAAACCCACCATTAACATTTTGATCTGGCATTTTTTTTTTTTTTGCTCAAAAACGTGACAAAATACATCATTAGAAAGCTGATAAAAAATATCTTTTAAATAATATAATATGTCTATACAAAATTTTTTTCTTGGTTAAACATAAATTCTACAGTACTATTATCGTCATCGAATGTTTAATCGTTTTTTAATCGAAAAATAGATTACACAATGGTTATGAAAAAACTGAAAAAAAGCGACAAACCAAAAATATGAATTATTTAGTTATCATCTCATATTAGAACTAGTGTCTAAATTAAAATAATTAACTCATATCAAAGTAAGATTAATATCGCACTGGTATAAAATTAGGTATTTTGTTTAATGGCTAACGAATTTTGCGGCATCTATATAATAAACCGGAACCATTTTTTTTTTAATTTGTTAAATATAAATATATTCAACTTAAAAGTTGAATAATTGTATATTTAACAAATTCACAAAAAATAGAAAACAAAAATCTCATTGAAAACATATATCCTTCACGGGTAATATACTCAATCACAAAACAATGCTTAATAAGGTGTCTTCTAGTTAAACCCCTACAACTAGATAAATCTTATATTGCTTCATTTTTTGGTTTAAACAGTCAGGAGCGGATGCAGTATTTTTTGATATTTGAAATCCAAACATTTACATGTTTAAGAATGGTACTTTATAGCACTAAAGAAACTTAAATTTAATTATTGCATACTTTATTTTATAATAAAAATTTAAACTCAGAAACAATAATAGCATTAAAAACAATTATTAGAATAAAAAATAGTAAAAATAATTTCAAGTAGTCGCAATCATAAAAATTTTTTTCAGGTAAGTTCCTTATAAATGACCAAACGATTTAGGTTGTATTTCAAATAGAATATTTAAAAAGAGTGGCAAAAAAAAAAAAATTAATACAGCATATTTATTCGTTTTAGGTAAATTTACTATAAATTCGCATTTTCTTTTTAAATCAAACATATTAAAAAAAAAATTATACTGATGTTGTAAAAATATATCTGTATAAATATCAAGATCAAGTTTAAAACTGTCTAACTTATTAACACAAACTGCTATGAACACATATTACATTAGAAAATTATATAAAATATGCAGTAATCTAAATAAATCACTACAAGCGATTTATTTAATTAGGAAAAAAAAAATTTCACCCATTGTATGATGCAGTAATATAATAATCTGTTGCCTGGTGTCCTACACACAATTGGGTTAAGGTAAATATATATATAAGCATATTTCAATACAAAACTGGATATAATTCTTAGAGATTTCATATCATACAATTATACTCTATATAAATATCAAAACGAAAAGTACGGTATGCTAATATACAAAATGTTAAACAGCGATTATTCATAAAATTTGTCAAAAAGATTAAAAATAAATTTAGTAAAATTCCCTTGAGTGGCTTCAAGAAATTCAGAAATCTGATTCGTACGTATAATCTGCCAGCAACGTGTAACCACTCGTACATAATGAAGATGGTATACCGTAAATGTTTCTAACAACCAATTCATTTGCTTTTATGTACGAGCTTAGTGAACATAATATAAAAATTATTTTGCTAAATATAAAAAGTTAAAACATTAACTATTAGCAAAAATTTTCTAGTCTTTTCAAAAGTTTTTAAAGTTTTTTTCTACATATTGATCATACACAAAGAGTTAAATTATGATCACTGATCGTAATTCAACTTCTAGTTTTTTTGTTCAACTCGGTTACTTATAATACCATCTATACCCTACTTATCTACTTAATATCCATTCAAACAATATACATTGATGTCAATAGCAACAACTTGAAGGTATATAGCCAACAGGAATAGTATTTAAGATATGA
The DNA here is from genome assembly GCF_038396675.1 of Hydra vulgaris. Classification (NCBI taxonomy): domain Eukaryota; kingdom Metazoa; phylum Cnidaria; class Hydrozoa; order Anthoathecata; family Hydridae; genus Hydra; species Hydra vulgaris. The sequence goes on from NC_088920.1 coordinate 24,302,088, forward strand.
AACTGTTTAAAGAAAAACGATTAACACCAGCAGGTGCACACCAAAAAACAATAAGAATCTACATTGTTATTAAAACTAGGTGCGCCATATTAGATCTAAAGCGGGAACTGTTTAACTGACAACATTGCTCTTGGATTCCTCAAGCACTCCAAACCGTATTTGAAAATCACTGTTAAAAGTCATTCCACAAAATAACGTGCTTATTTTTGTCGCTTGATAAAATACAAGATCCATTCGGATGCCATGCTGTTGCAATAACTGCGCTCCTTAATTAAAAAAAGAAAGTAAGAAATTGTGACAGAAAGAAAGGAAAAAAACAAACAACACTTTTTAAATTTAATTGATTTAAAAAAACATTGGTATTAACATGATAAACAAATATCCTTACTTATGCTCTTTAAGAACTTTATCGAGTTGGTTTGTGCGTGTATTCCATACATAAATATTGTTGTCATGCGACCCACATAAAGCATATTGAGCATCCGGGCTAGCAAGTATGATAAAAATTTATATATAGATCTTTATATTTATGTAAATATTACAAAAACAAAATATACATTTAACATTTGTATTATTAAAAATTTAAAATTCTATTTAATCTACTTATTTTAATAATCAATTAAAAATTATTTATAATATATTAAAAATTTAAAATTTATTAAAATTTAAAAAAACAAAAAAAATTATTAAAAATAGTTATATTTAATTTGAAACATATTTTTTAATGTGCTTATATATGTGTAGTAATTTGTAAATTCTTTATGCCTTAAACAAACATTTTATTGATGTAACATTTAGTTCTACAAACTTTTCAACATGTTTTATAGTACCATTTTTAAATTTTGAGTACATTACCATGGTTTCAGGGTCATATATCTTATTTTTTTCATACATTAATTAAAACAAAATCAATGTGATTTTGCAAGTTTGTTAAGCTGTGAAGCTCTCTGAATATTGAGTATTATGGGGGTTTAACAAAAAAAATTTTCTTAAAAATGGGTTCATATCTGTTAAATTTTTAGGCCATGGAAGATAAGAAATTTTTATCAAAACGATAAATGATCAATATATATGAGATATGTGAGATATATATGAGATATGTTCTGAATCAAAAATGTAGCAAACATGTGATTCAACTTAACTTGCTCCAAACAGGAGTTTATGTTAAGCCAAGACAATGTTGGTAGTGCTTAGCTAATAGCTTAGTACTAGAGATATTTAACATTTCGATTATTCAGCAGTGGTTGCTTGTTTGGTAAAAAAAAAAAAGTAAAATCTGATTGGATAAGATAGAACTTTACAAAAAACCTAATTGTGTCATTGCTCATAAAGTTATACTTGCACTACTTTTCACAGGGTATGTATCACATGTACAAAATAAAATAAATCATACAAAGTGTCATGCTGTCTAAAAAGCAGATTCTTTTCCCACAACCATTACAACTAATAAAGATAAGACATGTCAAAATAGCTAATCATACTGTATGCGTGTTTTTATGATTTGCATGATTTCAATACTTTTTTCTAAAGTATTGAAATCATGCAAGTTTGCCTTAAAATTAAATTTTTTTTACAATCTAGTCAAAATTTTGAATTTCTGTGTACTTTTTAAAAGTAACAATAACATAATATAAGATATATAATATAAGATAATATAACATTAAATAAGATATATAATAAAGTGTCTATATATATGTATATATATAGTTACCTGAAACAAGCACGAGTGTAATCAAACGCAACTTTAAAACCATCAGTTCTAAAATTAAACAATTTCAGAAATCATAAACTAGACTTACACTATCTATACCTTTATTTATAATAATAATTATAACAGTTATAATAATAATAATATACAGTTATAATAATAATTTACATATACAATAAAATACATTTATAATATTTTTCATTTATCCAGTTTGAGTATTTCAATAATCAAAACTACATACAAACATGACATTCTGTTATTTTCTAGTCTACTTTAAATCAAAATTTTTTTCAGGTACCTGTATGTTGATACAATTTGATTTCTTCTTAAATCAATCAGTTTTAGTGAGTCATCTCGCGTGCAAGCCAAAAGATAATTCATATCTGTATTTTTATAAAACTGTAGCTTGTATTGTGACCAAAACATTTTAATGATAAAAAAAAATTCATTTACTTAAATCAGACACAAGTGAATGTAATATATGTATTTATAGTTTATTTTATTTACTTGTGTAAATATACATTTAATATACTTTTTATATAGTTGTGTTGTTGTATGTTAAACTAAATATATACTGTGCAAATATATATTTAGTTTAACATACAACAGCACAAATAACACATAAACACATATATACACATGTCAAACTTTATGAAACACACACACACATACACATATATATATATGGTTTGGGGTAAAGCTAGTATAATTCTATTGTGACAAGAAAAACCTCTAATTTCATTTTTCAGAACCTCTTTAAAGAGCCGACACAAATAGTAGTATAGCATTAACTATTATTACTGAAAAAAAATATTTCTAATCATCTGTGAAATGATCATTGTCATAATCATCTGTCCTATATAATACTCTCTATTTTTAAGTTGACTCTTACAATCATTATTATTTAAAAAAGTGTAATTATTATTTACTGGAAAAAGTATTCATTTTCTCGTCCATTAAAATAAACAAAATTTGTTTATTTTAGTGGAGAACCAAAACAAAATAAAAACGTCAAAAAAAAATTTATTAAATTTACCGTATATATTTAAATTTATTTTAAATTAAATTTAATAATTCCATGGTTTAATTTGTATTAATCAGATGAATTATTTCAATCACTTCTTCATTCTTTGTTTTTAATCTTCTTTTTAACATTAAATCTAAAAAATTTTATTCTATTGAATTTATTATTTAAATATGATATTTTTATTGGGTATTAATTTAAATCTTGTGATGGTCATGTCATAACTGGACTTTGTAAATTCTCCAGAAAAAAATTTTTATGCACTTAAATGTATCATTATCTTGTCAAGACGAGAAAACATCTTTAATAAATTTTTGCATGTCAAGCAGTAAATTGTTTTTCTCTGGTATGTGTTATCATTAGGGTTTTTTGGTTCCGGGTACCAGGACTCGGCGAGTCTGTGGGTAAATACCTGGATCCGATACCCAGTTTAAGGCTCGGCGAGTCTCATGGTTTGAATGTTTTGCCTTGTTTTGTAGGCAGCGGTGCGCCGTCAAGCTGGATTCCTACCTTTTCTAGAAAAATATCGTAGTAGGGTTTGTGAATCTAACTTAAAGTTGAACTTTTTAGATGTTTTGAGAACATTCAAGTTTATGTATGTTTCCATGTATATCCGAATACACACTAAAAGAATTAACTTCATAGCTTAAATTTTTTTGAACCAAATGTTTTTATATATAAGCGAATGCTTATATTTAAAATTTAAGTTTTAAAGCATTTGCTAATATTTCTATATTAGCAAATGCTTTAAAAGCATTCACTAATATAAAAACTTTTGATTAGAAAGATTGAAGTTAATAAGTTAATTCTTTTAGTGCGTATTTAAAAAACTTAAAAAAAACACTTTTCATTTATTAATTACTTCTCTATTTTAGGAAAAAAGTGAAAAATCATAATTTTACTAGAACATTTTTTACCGCCCCATTATGCCAAAGCACTCCAAAGTTTGGGAGTATTTCACTCAATGTACCGATTTGAAAAGTGGAAAATGCAATAAGTGTTCAACGATAATATCAAACAAAGATGGAAATACTTCATCAATGATTAAACATTTAAAAGTTAAACATGGAATTTTTTACCAACACGGGAAGAAATGGGAGAAAAGTCTGGCGCCAAACGATTTAAAACTATCGACATTTTCGTTTCCCTCGCAAGAAAGCCTTTAGAAGAAATTGTCTCTAAATGGCCGCTCCTGATTGTATATCAGTTAGGGCGATTACAATGTCTAGTTTTATTCGTGAAAGTTTAGCAAAATCAAGTATTAATCTTCCTAAAGCTGAAAGAGATGTTATGAATTTAATTCATAAGTTTTATGAAAAAAAGAAGTTGGAAATATTAGAATTGTTACAAGAAAAAATTAAAGAAGGCCTACGATTTAGCATTACACTTGATGAATGGATGAGTATGAAAATTCAGAAATACCTCAATATCAATTTTCATGGAATTGACTCTGAAGTTTATAATCTGGGTTTAGTGAGAACTTTTAACTCATGTACAGCTGTACAGTTAGTTGAAAGAGTAGAACAACATTTAAACACATATAATATTAATTTTAAAAAACATATAGCTGGTTGAACAGGCAACGGTGCAAATGTAATGATAAAATTTGGACGGAAATCTCTTAGTCTCTATAATTTGTGTTTGAATCACACTATACACTTAGCTGTTTGTGATGTACTATATAAAAAGAAAAGTGTTACCGTCTTGCAAGATGAAGATGACGTTGATGGAGATAGAAATGACCAAGATCAAAATAATATTAATGATGATCAAGATGAAAATTATTATTTTGACAAGAACGACGGTGACGCCGAAGAGTATGGACAAGTTGAATTAACAAATTTAGGCACTTGAATAAATAGCAGAGATAAATTAGCTAATATTAGGAAAAAAAATTTATTATTTTGAAAAACTAAAAAAAGAACTGTATATTTAGAAAAATTGTATCAAGCGTTAATGACGATAAAACCAAAATCAACAAATTCTGAACGAACATTTTCTGTAGCATCCAACTTCTGTACAAGAATTTGTTCTAGGTTATCGGACAATTCATTAAGTACATTAGTTTTTTTAAAGTTTTATTTTTTAAATAAAAATTATTGCTCTGTTTTGTATTCAACACTTGCAAGAATTTTAACTGAGTTGAGTTTATTTTTGCTTGTATATTTACATGCATTTTATAAAATGCGATATTTTTCAAAAGGTAATATTAAGTTTATTTGGTAGTTTAAGATTATTATAAAAATATTTACGTTAGACCTAGAACTGGCTAAAAGTTGTTTTATTTACCTTAACGTATACCAAATCCATTTTTAAAAATCGGCATGAGAGCAAAAAATCCTTTCATGCTATTGTTAAAATTGCAAGTTATAAAGACGTATTGGACCCGAACCCGGACCTGATAAATATTCTTAGACTCGACTCGGACTCGTCGGGTCTAAAAGTACCGGGTTTTCCCAAACCCTAGTTAACATTAAGTTCATCACAAACTGTAGAATGTATATTAGTGTTAGAAATATATGGCATACATGCCATATATTTCTAACATTAAATTAAGAAGGGGAGCTAGATTGAAAAATGATAAAAATTAATGATAAAAATTAATTAAACGAAAAAATTAAAAACATGAGCCAATAAAAAATTTAGTAAATATAATAATGGTTTGAATGCATGTATGCGTGTATGTTTAAATGTTTGTTTGTTGTATGTAAATATGTAAGTGTGTATGTATGCATGTATGTATGTATGAATGCATGCATGTATGTATGTATGTATGTATGTATGTATGTATGTATGTATGTATGTATGTATGTATGTATGTATGTATGTATGTATGCATGCATGTAAGAATCTATATGTCAAGCTAAAAAATTTCAACAAATTGCATTATCACCTTGGGACAAATCTAAAGATGCAACTTTGCCTTGAAGCTGAATCTCATTAGAATTTTGATCACATCTTAAAAAGAATTATTATCATAATCATGGAGAATTATCACCATAATCATAGAGAATTATCACCATAATCATGGAGAATTATCACCATAACCATGGAGCATATGCACAGCACTGTGCATAAAACATTATGCTAATAATAACCATTAGACATTATCAAAAAAATAAAATTCATTTGTATAACAAATAAAATGTTAAATTACTGATAAAATATAATATACCTTATATCCCAGAAGCGAATTTTTTTATCAAAATGGCCACTAATGATAGTAGTTCTAAATGCAAAATATTATTAAACATGGAATGCACTATGTGAAACAATTTTTTAAAATTAAAATAATAATCTGCTTTGTATTTATTGTTTTGTTTACTAAGATAAGTATAGATAACTAAGATAACTGAGACAAAACAGAGATAACTGAGATAACTAAGATAACTGAGATAGATTTCCACTAAAAAAAATATTTTAAAAAACTGGTTGAGATTAAATAGTAGTAAGAAAAACGATTCAGAAACAAAAAGTTCACTAAACAGTATACAACAGAATATTCGTAGCATTTTTTTGAATAAAACAGCTTTGTCAAATCCTCTAATAATACCACTGTGTTGTTAGAATATGGCAAGAGTTGCCAATTTTTGTCATATTTTTACTTGTTAGGTATTTACTATTTTAACTTTATACTATAGGAATTTATTATTTTAAATGTACCTGCAATGAAAAAAAAAAAAAAACTTATTTAGAAGCAGGATTTTGTAATTTTTATTTTTTTAATTAATATTTTTTATAGTAGTCATCTTTCACTTAAATAATTATATAAAATTTTATATAATTATTATAAATTAAAATTAAAATTAAATTATATATAATTATATATAATATTATATTATATATATTCATTTATTTATATATACTTTATTTTATATATTAATTTAAATTACACACTTTTATTCGTGATTATTGGTATCACTGCTTTTTATTATATTAAAAAAAATTATATAAAATTTTATTTAATTATTATAAATTGAAATTAAATTATATATAATTATATATAATAATATATTATATAAATTCATTTATTTATATATACTTTATTTTATATATTAATTTATATTACACACTTTTATTCGTGATTATTGGTATTTTACTGATCACTGCTTTTTATTATTTATGAAACATTGTTCTGTTTAATAAACATCTAATTTAAAATGGTTTTAATGTTTTTAGCTTCGTAAACAAATATATTTAAAAAAAGAAGTCAACAGACAAGAAAAACAAAAAAGTAGGGATAGACAAATCAAATGATTTTGACCCATTTGAAAGTTTTATTTAATGCAAAGAAAGAGATGATTCTGAATATGATGTAACCAAATCAAAAAAATCGAAAATAATGTTAGAGCTTCAGAAAATTTAAATTTAAACATTAGATATAGAATTTAAAACGTACAGAAATGAATCAAAAATTTATAAAATTAAAAGAATTTAAAAATTGGCTCCATGATCAATGACAGAGAAATAGCATGAAAATTAGAATTTCTGAAAACTGCATTAGAAATACTCTGAAAACATTTAAAACAATAGATAGCATCCAAATGTTTAAAAAAAAAGTATGGAGTTTAAAAAAATCTCATATTTCATTAAGTAAGAGCCAATCCAAAGTTAAGTTATTGTAAACATAGAACAATAACATAAGTCTTTCTTCAAACACAGTTAAAAACAGTTTACTAAGGAAAAAACTTTGGTATTTATGCAGCTGTTAGAAAACCCATGCTGATGGCTTGAGATTGGCTCACAAAAATTAAGTTGGGAAAGTGGAATCAAGTAATTTTTAATGATGAAAATAACTACAAAGTAATAAATAGAAAAAGCAAAGTTATTGTTAAAAGTTAAGACCATCATGTAGTAAAAGTTCACATGATGGTCTACTGCAAGGAAAACTTACCAGAGAAGAAGATCTTCGAAAAGATTTATGAAGATATAATAAAAGAAGATGTTGAAGAGGAACCTGTTCTTTAGGAAAATGTCTTGGAAGGAAGGCTTAGCCAAAATTTATTTTGTCAAGGGAGCAGATTAAGGAAAAAAATAACAAGTTGGATGACAGACATGAAGCTTATTATCAAATACTAGGACTTCTTCAAGCACCCAAGCTGGAATATTTTCAAGCATCAGATTTGGTACCCCATCAACGAACAATGTCTAACACACTGTTATAATTTTCAATTATTTTTGAGTAAAAATGTGCAAAATAAAACTTGTATTATAAATATATATATATATATATATATATATATATATATATATATATATATATATATATATATACATATATATATACATATATATATATACATATATATATACATATATATATATATATATACATATATACATATATATATATATATATATATATATACATATATATATATATACATATATACATATATATATATATATATATACATATATATATATACATATATATATACATATATATATACATATATATATACATATATATATATATATATATATATATATATATATATATATATATATATATAAACATATATATATATATATACACACACACACACACACACACACACACACACACACACACACACACACACACACAGTAAACTCCCAGTGACATTCAAATCTCCTAGGGGAACCTCCAAACTGAAAATCATTTTTAAAATGACCTATTTCAAGATAATATCAAATTTTAACAGAGGAAGAGAGTAAAAAAGAAGATGAAGATTGAAATCAGATGCTGTTTAAGTCTTTACCTTCAAAAAAAATTTTAAAATAAAAAAATAAAATTTTTACAATTTATCAAAAAAATTTATAGACGGAATCATGCTTTCCAAAACATAACTTGTTTCTTCAAATTGACTGACTCTTAATGATTATGTCTTCTTAATGCTTAATAAAACATAATCATTAATTAGTAAGTGAAAGTGTTTTGAAGAACACTAAATTTTGCGGCATCATTTTTTTTAGTTTGACCTTTTTCCGATCTTCAAAGGCAAGATATTTATCTTTGATTGATAATTTGACATTTTTGCTCAATTTAATAAAATAAAATTTGTGTGAAACAAAGTAAGTTCATTTTAAATTTCAAATAATTGCCGGTTCGAGTAACAGATGGATATTTCCATGAGTTTGTTAAGAAAAATTCACGGGGAACGAAAATTGCTTCAAATAAGCGAGAAATTCGGCTAAGTGCCAGTTCATACAACCAGGAGTTTACTGTATATATATACATATCTATATATCTATCTATCTATATATATATATATATGAATATATATATATTTTTTTTTGTATTGATTAACAATGTATAATAAAGAAACAATAAATTTAAAATCATATTTATCAAGTATAAAAAAATACTTCAATTTATTAAAAACAAATATTCAAATAAATAATATTTTTTATTACTATTATTATACAGAATAAATATAAGCTTTAAACAAATTGCAGAAAAGTCAAGATAACACACAGACTAAAAAATGTGAATATTTTGCAAATATATCTATGAAAGAAAAATCAAAGCAAAAATGTGCTACCCTGCAATGTCTGACGTAACAAGATCATTACAACTGGATCCTGCAAAGATTGTTTTAGTGCCTGTTTAAATACAAGAGTGTCAAAAAAGACAAAAATAAAATATAACAGAATTGGAAGCAATTATACTAGCACTAACAAAGAAGTATAAACTATACTAAAAAAACACAAATATAATATATAAATATGCAAAGGTATATAAAAAATATGAAAAAAATAACAGTCATGCATCTATAAAAACATTTATAAACTTGAAGTTAAATAAACAACTTTAAAAAACGAAAACAAATTCACATAGTAGATGGCATTTTAAAAATAGGACTAGGATTTAAAGAGTCATAACCCCCTTAAAATGTAATGTAAATCAAAAAAGAAAATTGCTTATATATATATATGTTAGTGATGTGCCATCGGCTAATGCTGATTGTGGCTAATAATAGGTTTAATGTATTTATTTAAGGGTATTATAATGATATTAAAAATTTAAATTACATATTTAACATGTTCCTATTCATCAGAAGTGATTCGACCTACTAGCTTATGCTATTGGTAACCAGCAACGGATTAATCGGCTAAACCATTGGCCGATTAATCGGCCGATGGCACCGGTTGATTAATCGGCATTGGCCGATGCATCGGTATTGACTAATAAACCAAAATAAATAGATGCATAGGCACACCTTATATATGCAAGTTGCATACCTAATATTAAGATATTACCTTTATATACATACATTAAACTCTATAATTAGCCTTAATCGGCCTTTGCCGATGGCACATCACTAATATATATATATATATATATATATATATATATATATATATATATATATATATATATATATATATATATATATATATATATATATATATATATATATAATCAGTTATTTTTAACTAAGTCATTATTATTGTGACATTATTTAATAGGCCTGCTATAAGCTGAGCTAAACTCTGTATGAGTTCAATTTAAGCTATAATTTAGCATGTAAGATGCTACCAATTGATCTTGTAAAAATACCTTTAAAAATATTCTAAAAATTTCCGATGTGATAACAACCTAGAATATTTCTAAAGTGTTTGTCTAATATAGATTTTATGATTTATAGCAAGTTTTATAGCATTTGTTATTTCTTGCTATTTTTTTAAAAAGCTATCCATAACAGTCTATTTTTCACAGATGATACTTTTAAGGAAATGCTCTCTGCTTTAAAGTGGAATATTTAAAATACTTCTTATTTTATTATTTACCCACTGTAATTTAAATACTCAAATACATGTCTTATAATTTAAAATAAAAAATAAAATACATTTTAAAATATGTACATAAAAGTATGTGCATATAAAAGACATATACATATAAAAAATATGTACATATAAAAAATATGTACATACTTTTAAAATAAGTACATATAAAAAATAAAATACATTCTAAATAAAATACATAAAGTAAAATAAAATCCTTATCATTTTATCTCAAATTTTAAGGAAGTTGTCACTCTTTGAACCCAGTTCCATTCTTCAATTGTCACCCTTTAAATGCCTTTTCATGAATTAAATATGAGCAATCCTATGCAATATATAAAGGGTTTACAACCAATTGCAACCAGTTGCAAAAGGTTGCAACTACTTACAAACTTTGCTTCTTAAATCCCATACTTTTATTGTTCTATCATAACTTCCAGACGCTATTTTGCTAGAATCTGTTCCAAGAAACTTTGCTGTCATTACTTTATTGCTGTGTCCAGTCAAAGTATGCTAAAGTGAATTTTATTAAAAAAATCAAAAATAAATAAGTAATAGGATGAAATAAAACATTTTTATCTAAAATACCTCTCCTTCCCCCGACCTTATCTTTATCTAAATATTGCGCATTCATTCTGCATTTTATTTTTATTATTATATTACTATTGTATCAGCGCTGAAAATAATGGCCGATCAATGATTATCTACTTTTGGAAAAAATATGTTTTGATCTCTTAATATTTATTTTGACCAATCAAATTTGATTGGAAAAACTGTTGGGCTAACTTAGCAATAAAAAACTCAAATTTCCTTCCAAAGTTTATTAGACATTGAATGAATTTTTATTAATGAATTAGTTTTTTTTTTTTTGAATGAAATGAATTTGAAATACTAGAAACGATTTTTAAATAATAAATTAACCTAATTTTGCTTGAATTGTCACAAAGAACTCAAAAGTTTGAGATCTTTATAACATACATATATATAAATTTGTAGAAAACTTCAAAGCTATGAAGCCATATTTCAATTCCAAGTAAAATCCAATTATACAAATGTTATCTATCTAGTACCTAGTATTAATTTGAATGAGAAAAAACTTTTTTTAAATATTTAAAAAGTCAAAACCAAGTGTTTTCTTTGCACTAGACTATAGCATCGAACTTATTGAAAAAGAAAATATCTATGATATAATTAATTTTCTAAATGTATCTGTTATCCTTAAAAACAACAAATATACAACAACCAAAAGAAACACACATCCATAACTACCTATATTAAAAGAGACATTACCCTGATCACATTAAGTAAACACTCCATATAATCTTTCAAAAAGAATATTTGTTTTTACATTTGATTATGCCACTAAAAAGCTATGTTATAAATACCCCATAATTACAATCTTTCAGAAATAATTTTAGTTCATCTAAACATAGCTTTTTAAGGGCATAATCAAATGTAAAAAAATTATTGTAATAGAAAAAGCTTTTCACAATGCAAAACTACAAGTGCCAACACCCCAAAACCCAACACCTCAAAACTAACACACCCTAAAGTTTAAAAATAAATTTTTATTTTAGTTATAACACTTACAAGTGTCAACCTATTTTAAATAAAACTTATCTTTAGTTCAGTTTACCATCTAATGAGAGAGTAAAAAAGGTTTTTTCAAATATACACCTGGTAATAGCTTACAAACAACCACCAAACTTACTGAGTCAAATTCCATTGAATTTCAATCTGCAACTTTATTTAAAAAAACAGGATTATTTAAATGTAAATATATTCGATGCAAAATGTGCAAGAAGTAGAAAGCTTTGTAACATCCAATGTTACTACTTTTAAGATAAAAAGCCAATTTACCTGTAATAGCAAAAATGTGATCTAATGTGAATTTTTGGACCTTGTTCTGCATCTGACTTAGTTGATCTAGTTAAAACTTATTTATAAAACTTTAAGATTTCTTTTGAGAAGGATATTATTGCACCAACTTGTGATGGTGCACCTATGATGATTAAGTTTGGTAGAGAGAGTCCAGCAATTTTTTTTTGGTAGAGAGAGTCCAGCAATTTACCAGTTATATTTCAACCATGGCATACATTTAGCTTCTTGTGACACACTTTTATAAAAACAAAGAATATTTGATTTGGAATACAAAATGATTTATACAATGATGAAAATAATAATGCAACAAGATAATGTTGATAAAGATAATGTTGGTAATGATAGAGAAGATTGTTTTGAAGATGAAGATGAAGTTAACAATGTTGGTCAGTTAAAAATTGAATTTGAAAATATATTAGATATTGTCTGTTTTTTTTAGAAAATCAACATGAAATCATATTTTGTCAAACAAGATCAAACTTGGGCACAGAGAATGATATTCTTTAGAACTCAAACTAGATGTAAAACTTAGTTAATTATAGACATAAAGACTTGGTAATAAATGTTTGAGAATATATTATTAAATATCTTCTTGAGTTAAATAAAATGGATATGCAGAAATAAATTCAGACTAAAGAAATAAAATCGATAAGAAATAAAACAGACATAAAACTAAGTTTTAAAAATTTTTATGTAACACTTATTAAACAAAATAACAAATATTTATGTAAAGCTTTAAAAATAAACAAACTATCAAATATTAATTTTCATGTGCTAGTTTTTTCTAAATAAATAATATTTACAGCACATAAAAAGAGTGCTATACAAACATATCAGAATTGACAATATATCGTCCACATAGTATATTTCTTATCTTTATACTGATAAAAATGATTAATAGAGACTTTCACGTGCTAGTTTTTAAATTAATTAATATTTAAAGCAGCACATAAAAATATACAGAAAACAATATGTCAGAATATTACAATATAAATATAATAAATATAATATAAATATTTGTTTTTATTACTTTTTTTACTTTTTTTATTTTTTTTATTATTTTTTATAATTTGTTTTTTGATAACTGAGTTTTTTTTACTCAAGCGTTAATCAGAATCATTCTATATGATATTAGTGCAGATAGGATTTTCTAGAATTCTGCAAAATCTGTTTACCTGCTTTTTATTGCATTTCCTTTACTTTCTTTTTTTTTTTTTAATTAGTTTTCCTTTATTATTGTTATTACTGCCTATTAACAGTTTTTTTCCTGATTTTGTACTATTTAGGTTTTAAAAATTGTTTTAAAAACAGTGGCACTAAATCAAAAATTAACAACATACTGCAACATAGTATAATGGTTACTTACTCGTAATCTTAGATCATTTATACTCCATATCCAACAAGCATTATCATTTGACGAAGCCAAGATCAATTTTTCCTGAATTTAAAAGCGAAATAATAAAGAAAACTCAAAAAATGAATTGCATTAATAATTTTTCAAAACTCATTTGCATTGGCACTGCATGCTGTTAAATACACTCCAAAATTTATTTGGATTGAGCTGCATGCAGTTAAATACATTTCAAAATTCATTTGCATTGCCTACATAATTAAATTATTCCAGAGGGTTTTCAAACTTAAAAAAAATAATAATAAAATTCAACCTTCAAAATTTAATAGCCAAAGAGATTACCATATTTACTAAAATTTATTATTTACTAAAAAGATTTAACTTTTCTAAGGTAATATAACATAAAATCAAGTTTCTAAATGTTTTTTTTCAGCCTATATGGTTACACTATAAGTACAATGCTGGATTTATTTCAATAACGCAGTTAAAAAATTAAAAAAAATTGAAAACTTTTTTTAGGATTTGTTTAATGCAGTTTTGATAAACAAGTAAATTTGTTTAAAAACAAACAACATCTTTATAAATAATATTTCAAAAAAACTATTTCTAATTATCCATAATTTCAAAACTTTTTTTAATAATGCTAATATATTGATTATCGAGTCTATAATATATTTTAGTTGTGATATTTAGGCTTAGATTTTATAAATTATATTTATTTAATACATTAGTTAGCTGTAATTATATATATCTGCCACTATTGTTCATTAATACTATCAATACTATTATTTATAAACACTAACTAGGTATTGTAATTTAAAAAAAAAAGTACCTAACAACTAAATAAATATATTATACAGTACTTTGACAAGTATGTACAAATTATAAAGTAAACTCTGACAAATACATAAAAACATAAAGTAACCCCTAAAATAAAAGACATTTTTATTCATTATCAATATATTTAATTTTATAATCTAGTATCTTTATAAAGTCAATTTTATTTCTAATAACTTTTTTGTTTAAACACTGAAGTGGCCTATAATTATAAAGTGAATACAAATCTCACCAAAAGATCAAATCTTGTACAAGTTACAGATTGTCGACAACCAGTTAATGTTGCTAACTCCTTAAAAGCACCTTAATAAAAAACAAGAACTTTCAAATCACATCTCAATTTTTTTAATCTTAATATTGTTAAATTTCATACTTATATATTTAATATATATATATATATATATATATATATATATATATATATATATATATATATATATATATATATATATATACATATAATATAAACATATATATATATATATATATATATATATATATATATATATATATATATATATATATATATATATATATATATATATATTAGGGTGTCCCAAAAAACAACATTTTTGAAAAATATATGCAGAGACCCCCTTAATGTGTTCTTTCTAATACAAAAACACTAGATTTAAAATTTTTTTGAATAAAAATATTTTAAGGGGTCCCTCAAGATCCTCGAATATTTAATGGGTCCCAAAATCGAAACCACCAATATTATTGCTATGTATAAAATTGGTTAATAAAAAAGAAAAGCTTTCTTCCTTTTTTTTATATTCAAAATCATCATATATAAACCTAATTATATATAATATAGTTAAAAAAACAAAAAATAAATTAAAAAATATGAAAAATGACACTTTACACTTTCAAATGGAGAACTAGAGCAAGCAAAAAGAAAAAACGTAAATAACCATTCACACCTTCATTTTTCTGATTCAACAGGGTTTCAAAGAACTATAAATGAGTTGCATTTTTTAATTTTAAAACAACCAGGCTCTGTGCAAGGTGGTCATGTTTTGCTTTTTTCTGCTGAAAACATTACCAATAGCTTTATTTTACAAATAAATTAAGCTGGATTTCATTTTGTAAACTGGGCATAATTCGATGTAATGACGTGCTACTAACACAGGTTAGATAATTGTGGTGTTTTTTATACAATCTAAAAAATTATAGCCCACAACAGTAGAGATTTTGCATTTTACTCTTTAATAGATTATTATTCCAGCATTTATTTCGAGCATTAGATGGAAAAGTGACTAGGAAAATCATATAAATTAGTGAACTTAATGTAACACACAACATAATAAAAGTGAGAAATAACAAGAAGTAAAACCTTTCTGTGTTGTTTGTGAGATTACACAAATCAACCACATTAATTTAAGTAAAGATTAGCATCTCTTGTTTAATAATGCTGTTAAATGCAGCTGTTTGGAAAAAGTATCTGTTCACGAAGCTAGCACATTTTTACACTCAAAGTGTTTAAGAACTAAAAATATATATCTACAACTGCATTTGAGCATTGAAAATCCAACAGAGGTTTTTAACAGAGAAACCATAATCATTAGTCTTTTTTTAATATTTTTATATGAGGAATGGAGAGGAGTGAAGAGAAGTGAAAACGCTAAACCAAATAATTAACTTTTTTGTAAAAAATGACTTGGCTGATGAGGAATAGGTTTGTTTATCAAATCTATTGGTAGATCAGTTTTTGAAATAAACAAAATAATTTACATGAATCTATTTATACTTTAATTACCTCAAATTATAAAACCATTTAAAACCGTGGTGCACAATCAGAAGCTATTATAGACCATTTTGACAGGGCCAATGGTATTTGGGCACCGCTCAAATTAAAACTTGAGGACCTCTTTTTTTTTAATTTTTAATGGCAAATAATGTTTTTTCTTTTTTCTTTCTAATTTCTCCGGGACAGAGGGTCCCACTGACCAAATTTTTTTCCAAGAATAGACAATGACATTTATAACCTTGTTATCTAAATTGCATTATATATATATATATATATATATATATATATATATATATATATATATATATATATATATAAAATGATAACAATAATAACAATATATATATATATATATATATATATATATATATATATATATATATATATATATATATATATACATATATATATATATATATATATATATATATATATATATATATATATATATATATATATATATATATATATATATATATATATATATATATATAATGATAACAATAATAACAATATATATATATATATATATATATATATATATATATATCTATATATATATATATATATATATATATATATATATATATATATATATATATATATATATATATATATATATATATATATATATATATATATATATATATGTATGTATGTATGTATGTATGTATGTATGTATGTATGTATGTATGTATGTATGTATGTATGTATGTATGTATGTATGTATGTATGTATGTATGTATGTATGTAATGATAATAATAATAACAATAATATAGCACTGAGAAAGTTCACTATCAGTTCAAGGAAGCATATGCAAAAATTTTGCATTTTTGTAAAGTAGTTGAGTTAATTTAGATAACAAATAGCAATTGCAAAATAGTAATAAATTCTGTTTTCAAATTAAAAAAACAAATAGTAATAAATTCTGTTTTCGAATTAAATTTTTTATATTTTAAAATTATAAAATACATTATAATAAATGCCAAGAAGAATTAAACTCTCCAATCAAAAAAAAAGACAAAGCATATATCATTGTATATATTGTAAGCTCTTTGTATTAAATCATGGTATTAAAATATTACTATAATGATATTATATGAAAACAGTGATATAATGGTTTAATATTTTAAAACTTTTAAAAATTTACAATTATATATGTATAAGATAAACTACTAAAAATATTGAGAATAAAACTAGGATTACGATTAAAACTTTTCTATACTAAAATGATGTACATTATTTGTACATTTGTTGTCCTGACTGTGCAAATAACATTATTGTACATAAAAACATTGAAGAAAAAGAGATTTTGCTTACAACTTGAAACTTTTTGTAAAAACTGTGCTGAAATTATTAACTCATGTCATATTTCAACATCGAAGCATACAGGCCATTGAGTTTATCAAACAGGGCAATTGCTTGCAAACTGAAATGCTCACCACGTTTGATCAATAATTTTGTAAATGATCCAACAAATTATTGCACAAAGCAAATAGCAGAAAAGAAGTGGTAGAAAACCTATAATTACAACTTGCCAACAGCAAAAAATTGTGCATGCCGCTAATAACTGTACAATCTCCAGGAGACAAATAGGACAAATAGGAGCTGATTTGGGAATGAAATGCTCAAGATGTAAGGTAAATTGTGCAATTAACAAGTCAAGCATTCATATATATATATATATATATATATATATATATATATATATATATATATATATATATATATATATATATATATATATATATATATATATATATATATTTATATATATATATGTATATATATATGTATATATATATATATATATATATATATATATATATATATATATATATATGTATATATATATGTATATATATATATATATATATATATATATATATATATATATATATATATATATATATATATATATATATATATATATATATATATATATATATATATATATATATATATATATACCATACTGCCACAATATTGCATTGATTAATAAAAATGAATTCTTAAAGAAAAAAAAACTGAAAATTGTAATCACTAGCAAAAAATTAACTGCCCTATGAATGGCAAATGCTTATCAAAAAATATTATTTACAAATGCATTGTTTCCTCACAAAACAACCCTGATAAACATTATATTGCCTTAACCGAGGGCAAATGGAAATTATTACTCATTTCAATCAAGAAAAATTATTTTAAAAAAAATCTGAACTAATTTTAAAATGCAGACATAAAAATAAGTAACTTTTGAAAAATTATTAAAAAAATGACCAAGATTATCCAAATTCAAAAGAGTTCTTTTCATGATTAATTTTTTAATTTTAATGTAGTTGATATAACTTACTGATTGCAAAATAACTGCAGTTATTAAATAATTAATTATAACAATTCCCAACTTCCTGTGAAATTTTTTTTTCCATAATTTAAATTTTTTGATGTTTAGACAATCTTCCTGATGAACCTACTGATTGTAAAACAATTTGTAGAAGAAAAAAACTTAGATAAGTATTTTTACTAATATAAATAAATATATATATATATATATATATATATATATATATATATATTATATATATATATATATATATATATATATATATACATTTTTACTTCTCACAAGGCTGCAAGCAACCACTATTAGAGTTGGAAGTTATTAGAAGAGAAAAGATGAAGTTTATAGAGCAAGAACACAATTAACAGACAACTTGAAAGGTTGCAAATTATATGAATCAGGAAAACAACATGAAGGGAGCTAATTCCAAAGAACTGATGTTTGAGGAAAAAAACCAGACAAATAAGAACTTTTGAAGCACTTAGGAACAGTCACATTAAAATGATTTAATTGAATGACGAGTAACACAAGAATGAACTTCAGTAGATTGCACAAGAGACACTAGCTCTTTAGAGAAGCGCCCATTATATTATTTATAGAAAAGAGAAAGGGAAGCAGCATTGCGACAATGTGAGAATGGTTGAAGGTAAGCTGCAAGCGTACAGGTCCAACTATATTTACAATGCGTTGTTGTACCTCGTCTAAAAGAGAAAAGGGCATCAATTAAACGATCCCTCCAGATATGGCAACAGTATTCCATACAAGGACAAATTTGATATTTATAGAGATAAAGAATAGAATTCAGAGTAAAAAAGCAACAAAATCAAAGAAATGCAACCTTAGTGAATGCTAATTTTGCAATCGATTTGATCTATGGTCTCCAAGAAAGACTAGAAGTAAGAGTTAATTCTAAAAGACAAAGGGTATATGACTCATCAAGTACATTATTATTTATAAACATAGGAAGATCTAGATTGTTGCGATAACAATTAGCTGAAAAAATTGAGTTTAAATGAGTTCACCAGCCAATGAGAGCCCATGCTGTAACAGAAGTGAGATCCTTTTTAAAACTCATGCAATCAGCAATCAGAATGTTAGCTTCATATCAAGACAAGAATAAATTGTAGTTTCATCAGCAAACAATGCTACCATAGATGTGAGAATTTTAGGGAGATCGTTAATGTAAATTAAAAAAAGTATAGGGCTAAGGCTTGAAATTGAAGAAGAGTGCTGCCCATCGAGGATAATTTTTATACTACAATTGGTAGGCAAGGATTCAATAATCTTAAAGATGATACACTGTAAGAAGAAAACTTATAGAGAAGATCAGCATGCTAAACTTTAAAAAAAGGCTTTAGAAATGTCAAGAGTGATAGTCTTTACCTCTACACATCTATCTAATGCATGATAAAACCTATAGGTTATTGCTGTTAGCAAATCAGCTGTAGAACAAGAAGATCGAAATCCATATTAATAATCAGAAAGTAAGGTATTAGATTCAAAATGAGAGATTAAGTGTTTGTTAATTTAAGACTTAAAAACCTTGCTTCTGATAGGAAAAAGACTGATAGGACAGTAGTTAGATGAGTCAGATCGCTCTCCAGAATTTTTGAAAATAGAGGAAAACATTTGAAAATAAACTGGAAAAAGCTGGAAAACAAGACTTTAATAAGCACTTGTTAAATAGTTTTGAACGTATAGATAACAGCTTAGGAGAACACTTCTGTCAGTAAAATTCAGCCAGCAAAATTTAGATTGGCATTCAGCAATGCCAACCCAAAAGCTGACCTATCTTTATTTTACGATAGGATATTAAATCTAAAAATCTGAAAAGTTTCAGCGCGTAAAAATAATGAAATGAATAAAAAAGCTGCTATATGATATTTATATCTATATATATTCTTTTATAATTTATTTATTGTAATTACTTGTTTTTTCAAATTTGACAAGGTTTATTGATGAAAAAAAAAAAAAAAAAAGTGTAAACTGTCTACTCATTTTTTAACAGGAATTTGTCATTAACAAACTCTTTGCACATAAGCGAAACAGCACAAACTTAATTTATATTTCTAAACAATGCTCTTTTTGTGATTGAAACTTTAAAACCAATAAAAATGTAATAAATGAACTATGCTTTTTTTTGTTGCTGTCGTTAAAAAACAACTTCGAAACTGAAAAATCACTAATTTATAAATATGCTATATATTTACATAAAGTTTAACTGCTACATTAAAATATTATTGTCTATAGCTATGCTCTTATAAAGCAATTATAAAAAAGCTTTTATAATCAATTAATCATTAACACTTTTATAACAGAAAGCAAAAAATCCAAAGTTTTTTGCTGACCTGACATTGGCTTAGTACAGCACTCTTGTGCCAACATAAATCCTTTGAATTTTGCAGGCTGCAAAACTATAACAGGTATGTTGTCCAAATATGTCCAAGTAAGTTTTCCAGACAAGCTGTAGAAGAGTCTAAGAGTCAGGAAATAACTTTAAATACAGAAGTTGGAGTATTATGAAAGTCAAGCAATGGATCAACCAGTTTGTGGCCTCAACAATGCGCATCAAAAGTATGAACAGGGACACCTCTATATGCAACATGGCACTTTTAGTAGTCTGATATTTTACAGCTGTTGATGGAGTCAGCCTACATCTACCACAGAGTTCCTGACTACCAGCATTTTTGCTCCTTCATTAAGAGATAATAGAATGAATTGCCTAGTCATTTGAGCAAAACCCATGCATTGAGTCAACAAGATCCAGCATTCAACATCCTAAGCTGGATGTTGAATGCTGGATAATACATCTGTTTACCGAAAAAAAGTTTTAGAAAAAAGATAAAGCAGCATTAAAAAAAGCCAATATATATACACACACGTCTCTCTCTCTCTCTCTCTCTCTCTCTCTCTCTCTCTCTCTCTCTCTCTCTCTCTCTCTCTCTCTCTCTCTCTCTCTCTCTCTCTCTCTCTCTCTCTATATATATATATATATATTATATATATATATATATATATATATATATATATATATATATTCACAACCCTCCAAATTGGTGTCGGCATTCGGCAATGCCGACCTAAAAGTGTTTGAGGTCAGCAATTTATTGCCGACCTTACCTTCGAGGTTTTGCCGAATTGAGGTTGATAATTTAATTCCATTTAATCTAGTATGAAAATCATACCATATCATAAATCTGACAATAAATCCGATAGTACGCAACCTTACCATAAATCTGTTAGTACGCAATCTTAACATAAATCTGATAGTACGCTGAACTATATTCATGATAGTTCCAACCACCCACAAATAACATATGATAATAATATATAAGGACTATAATATAAGTTGATCTATTTTGTGAAAAAGATGGAAATATTTGACCACTTGCCTCTATATCAAGAGGTCCACGATTGAAATCCAGCTCTGGTCATATTTGCAACATCAATAAAAAATGTGGTGTGAAATTCCTAGCGCTTCTGCGATGCTCAGTGATAAGACCGTAAGGACTTTTTAACGTTTATTATTGTGGCCTCTTGTGCAATTTATATTTATGCAATGCACTTGTGTTGATTTGTTAACAAAACAAAAAAAAACTTTAAATAATTGCATTAAATATTTAAATATTAAATGATTACTATTGGCTGGAGAAGATTATTACAATTGGCCGCAATAGAACTAAATTACTCAAAAAAATAATTAAAAAAGTATTTAAATTTTTTTTAATATCTTTTTTCAAACAACATAGATAAACTTTATTGTGATATTTTTTTTATAAAAAAAAAAATGTTTAATTTAAAGATATTTAGACTGTAAGTAATTTTCAACGTTCAAATAAACTTTATTACAATTCAAATGAATTTAATTACAATGCAGTACTTTAAAATATGCAACTGAAGCAATTTAACTTTTAACAACAAATGTGTACTGAGTTAAGTTACATTTACTTATGTTACACTTTTCCGTTACCTAACAAAACCTCATAACAAGGCTTTTATACATATTTTATCTTTTTATATTTTTACAGGGCTGTGGAGTCGGAGTCATGGAGTGAGAGTCACAACATTTGTAGCGGAGTCGGATTCGCTAAACAAAATCGTGACTCCAACTTCAATAGTAAAACTTCTTGGAATTGCACATGCATGTACAAAATATTTAACCTTTAAAGACTTTTTCATATATTTTGTAAAAAAAAATATTTTCAATTATCACGTAATATTTTTTAAAGAATTCAAAAAAATTTTCATAAATTTGTAAAAAGAATTTTTGCCCATATTCATTTAGCTTTGGAGTCAGAGTCAGAGTCATACTCTAGAAATTTCAAGGATTGGAGTCGGAGTCAGAGTTGGTACTTTTTTTTTACGACT
This sequence comes from Hydra vulgaris, assembly GCF_038396675.1. NCBI lineage: Eukaryota > Metazoa > Cnidaria > Hydrozoa > Anthoathecata > Hydridae > Hydra > Hydra vulgaris. The sequence goes on from NC_088920.1 coordinate 24,325,116, forward strand.
CCACACCCCTGTATTTATATATAAATTTTATATAGTTTATATATTTATTCATATATGTATAAATATTTACAAAAATTTATTGTCAAAAAAACATACCTCTTCCATCTATTTCCCAGATTTTAACTTTTCGATCGGAACCACCAGTTACAAAGTATTTTCCAGAAGGACTAAAACGCACTGTCATGACTTCTCCTTCATGGCATTCCTATTTGATATAAAAAAAGAATTTGCATTTAATGAAAAAGTGTAACATAATGACAACAACAATAGAAATATACAAGCCTGCAAGGTAGAATAAAACCAGAAAGTTTGATTTCCTTTTCCCAAATTTTTTTCCTGCAAAAATTAAATAAGTTTCACAGTTGCTACACTGCAGATTTTTTTAAATGAGTTGCTTAGTTACAAAACTATGTATGCTGCATTTAAATGAGTTGCTTAGTTACAAAACTATGTATGCTGCATTTAAATGAGTTGCTTAGTTACAAAACTATGTATGTTACATCTAAATAAGTTACTTAATTACAAATCTACAGATGCTACATCTAAATAAGTTACTTAGTTACAAAACTACAGATGCTACATTTAAAGGAGTTGCTTAGTTACAAAACTACAAATGCTACATTTAAATGAATTGCTTAGTTACAAAACTACGAATGCTATATTTAAAAGCCATAATAGAGAAAACATAATAATGTTAATTAAAGATAAAATACTAAATTGCATAAAAATTTATGTAATTTAGTATTTAAAAAAAGTGTATTTAACTTTTTAAAGACAATTCTACTGTTTTGTATAGATAGGAAAGTGCTCATGAAATAAAAATTTTATCAAACAAACCATACTTTATCAATAAAAAAAATCTGTTCGCACAATATATCAAGACTTGTAATTTCTTTTTAAGATGAATGGTAAAAGATAATGGTAAAATATTTATAAATGGTAAAAAAATGTTTTTTACCATTTATAATTATACCATAATTATATAAATATAATATACATATTATATAATTAAATAAAATTTTATAAAAGTTTAAAAAACTTGTTTTTAAACATTAATTATTTAAAGTTTGTAATGTTTGTAATTTCCTGTAAAAAATAATTTTATGCTTTTGAAGAGTATTTTAATCCTGTTTAAAAATGATTTAAACAATGTTTAAAAAATCCTTTTGAAGGGTATTTCAATCCCATTATTAGATTAATACTTGGCATAAAAAACTGTTTAAGGACTAATACAGATGTTTAGGGGAAAGGTTGTCAAACCCTTTAAAAATGCTTTGTGTAGAAAAAATAAATGTTATGTAAAAAATTGAATAAAAGAAATTCCTCATTATTCTTGAATTAATAGAACTTACTGTTGATTGTGTAGGTCGATCTGGGACAGAAGTTAAGTAGATCATTCCTAAGCTAGAATAGCTTGAAGATCTCTTACCATTTTCAGGACTTAATGATCTAAAAAATAACATGAAAAAAAAAATTCATTTTCAATATGTATATATTTTTTCAACCTCCTAAAAGTGTTCAATATAATTAAATAACACTAGATTTTAAAAACTTTAAATATAAAAATATTTATTAGAAGTTCCTACAAACTTATTGAATACTAAATGGGTTTTTAATATAAAAATAATTTACTATAAAAAATATGTAAAATGAATTTTTTTTTTTAATTTAAAAAACCTTAGTTTTTATGCAAAAATTCTAAAACAATCATTTTGCATAATATAACTAATGTTTTTGAAATTTTGATGTAATTTTTTTCTTTTGAGATCCAGGTTGAACTTTTTTTAAACAATATTAGGATCCCAATAAATATTTAAAGGTCTTGAGGAACCACTTAAAACATTTTTTAATTTAAAAATTTTCAAACACAGTCCTATTTTATTATATTGAACACATTTAGGGGGTTGAATCAGATATTTTCAAAAAAGTTGCTTTATTAACCATCCAAATAAACAGAGTTTATAATAAACACAGTTTGTAATTTTTCAACACAGTATACATTCAAATGCATCATATTTAGGGTTAAAAAACAGAGAAATAGAATGGTCTCTTCCTCTCATAAGATGGTTGTGTCTAGCTTCACTAATGAGTTTGCAAAAATTCAATTTAAAAGTCTGTTAGCTCTGTTGCATTATCTAAGTATTACAGATTAAACATTTTTAAGTCTTTTTCTTTGTTTCTTAAAGATAAGTACTTGGATAAGTACTCCTAACAAACTAGTAGTCAATATTATCATTTGTCTACTATGTTTTAAACTAACAAGTTTCTACAGATAACTGTAGATTAACATATAAACCAGAACAGAATGGATTTTAATGTAAAATAAAGTATAGATTAATAAAAAAAAATTTAGCTTGAAATCAACTACATCTGATTTAATCACTTATATATGAGGATAATTAAGTTAATGTTGCACCCTTACATATAAACACTGTTATTGGTAAACTATAGTTAATTAACTGGATTTGTAGTATATAATTATTTACACACATTACTTGTTCATACTGTTTTTATAACAAAAACATTTTAACAAAATTATTTTACTTTAGAAATCTTTCATTAATTGATTTTTGTACATTTATTTTCAGTAAATAAAAAGTTTCAATTACTAATACCATCTACCACCACCACCATCCGTTATAAGTTCAAATATTATCATACCATAAAAATGATGCATATAAATTATAGCTATTTAATGTAAGTATTTAATCATTTGTTTTATTTATTACACAGGTGGTAGAAAAATAGGTTCATTTGCTGCATCGATCAACTCTTGTTGAAGCTTTTGTTGCCTCCTACTAAAAAAATAAATTGAATAATTACTGAAATGTGAAAAAAAGCAAAGAATATGATTTGCTGAATTAATAATACCTAGCCAAAACTTCATTTTGCATGTTAAGAAGATCTGCTTCTAATGCTTTTTGATGCATACACCTTTGTACCTAAAATAAAATGGAAGTTTCAAAACAATTATTTTTGTGCACATGCACAAATACACACACACACACACACGCACAAACATATTTTGGGTTGACTAAAAAGTAAAGAGCATTATTTTTTTAAATTTATTTATCATAAAAATTTTATTTTTCAAAGCTAATCTTATATATGAACCATTATTGTTTATGACGTTTTGCTGACGTGACGTTTTACTAAGGCTTTGAGAAAGAACAAATACTTTTCACATGAACTCTTTAGATTTTGCTAAGGCTTTGAGAAAGAACAAATACTGTTCACATGAACTCTTTAGATTTTGAGCTAAAGAAATAATTGAGGATCTGTTGAAATGACTCATTGTCATTAAACCTTTCATTGTGCAAGCTGTTGATTAGTGATTAGAACAAATAACAATCTGAATAATAATAATCTCAAACGAATCATTTAAAACTGTTAATGAGACAAAACTTTGACATGTTTTAGAAATTTTAAAACAGTTATGTCTGAAGGTTTTTGTATTTAGAATAGATGGTTGTTGTTGTAGGTAGTAGGTCTTGATTTTGGTGTTCAGAAGAAGCAGCTTCCAGTACACAATATCACACACAACTCAAGTAGGCAGTTGGCTTGATTGTGATTGAAACTCCCTAATTTGAAAGCAACTATTTTTGGCGTGTTGAATTAAGGAGCTAGATTTGCCAGTTGTTCTTTCGGTGTGACGATCTCTAGCAATGACAAGCCAGTTAAACATGCGGTTAAATTTGCGGTGCAAAGACAAGAAGACCATGCAGGTGTCTACCTGCTGGCATAGCTGATTAGTATTCAGGTTGTGTGTAGGGTAGGCCAGAGTTAGTTGCAACACAATTTAAAAAACTATATCTATTTCCTATAACTTGGATTTTTTATTTTTTATTAAACATTAGAACAACTTTTTATAGAACAAAAATAGATTTTGGTAACATATTAATGGAATACTTTTTAATATAATACAATATTAGTTAACCATGAAAGTGAAAAAAAAAGTGTAAAAAAATGTTGTACCTTACCCTACAGTGGGGCAAGTTGCAATACAATACTTAGAAAGTTTGAAAGCCTTGCTGATTCTCAAAAAAATTATTAATCTGTAATTTGTATTCACATAAATTTTATATAGGAAAAGAAAAATACATTAAATATTTTTTGATTTGAGATTGGAGGTCTTTTGTTGTTACAAAAGCCTTACAACCAACACTTTGCTGTTGCCTTAGACACTAAACCCTGACCTATTCAATCACATAACTTGTGTAAGACTTTGGTTGCAGAGTGGCCTTATTGAAACTCTTAAAGCAGGCAGTGCTGTACACTGTTTATTTTTTATGATATACAAAATTTGAAATGCAGAAGTTTTAATTGTCCTATTAGACTGTTTCATGTACTATACATACTTAAATCATGGAAACGTCGCGAAAGTTCCCAAAACTTAACAGGAATTTTTAGAAAGAGTGCTTATCACTTTTTAACAGGAATTTTTAGAAAGAGTGCTTATCACTTTTTAGCCAACAAATTTTTTTTTCAATTTTTTAATTAAAAGCTATTTATACTTAACTCATTAAATAAAAATGACAAAACACCTTGAAATGAAAATATTATAGCAAAAAAATAAATATATATATATATATAAAAGGATATTAAAACTTTAAAGTTAAAATCTGTAAAATTTTTGCAATTATTTCAAATGATCAGTTTTTAAAACAATTGTCACCATAAACAACCATACCTATGACACAAATATTAGCAATGCAGCAAACATTTTATACATGGTATCCAACATGAACGTCAAAAAAAAAACAATTAAAAAAAAAAAGAATAAAAGCTTCAAATAAAATTCTTTTGTTGATGCTGATTTCAAGGTAAAAATTACAAAAAACAATTTATATTTTTTTATGTTTTTTTTTAGAAATAAATTATCATTATTATTAAATATTTTTATTTATCTATTTGAATGATTGATTTATTTACATTTTATTTTTGACCCTTTTGTATTTATTATATTTTCTTATCAAAATTTGATAATTTCTTTTTGTTTTACCTTAATTCAGAAAAAACAAATAACAGGATATTTGAAATATTCTTCATTTGAATTGACAGCTTTGTTGACAAAATTTTTCATTTACTATTTTCGACATACTTTAAAAGTTAGAACAGTTTTAGTAACGTTTTCAAAAATTTAGATCAAGATAAAAAAAGAATCTGGTTGGATTCGCAAAATCACATTTAAAATATTTTAATTAGAAAAATATAGCAAAAATGTGTGTGCTTGCGTGTATTACTTTAACAATTGTGTGTACTGCAAGGTCCTAATTTGAAATAATAATATACACAATGTAGAAAAATATTCAATTTTAATTTACATGTATATATTATTGCATATAACTTTATGTTATAATTCAACTTACCAACTCTTGGTATTCAAACTGAAGATTTTTATACTTTTCTTCTGTTGAATTGCAAAGCATTTGAAGAGCCTGGTGTTCATCCTTAATTGCCTATTCAAATAAATAAATCTTTATTCTTTATATGTTTAATAACTTTCTTTTACATTTTCAAAAGATTTATTTTACAATAAATGATTTTTAATAAATTTTTATTTTGATTGTTTGTGATTTATGCATGTATATATATATATATATATATATATATATATATATATATATATATATATATATATATATATATATATATATATTGTTTGTAGTATATATATATATATATATATATTGTTTGTAGTATATATATATATATATATTTATATATATATATATATATATATATATATATATATATATATATATATATATACTAGGGTGTCCCATAAGTTCGCGGGCACTTTGCGACAAAACTTTATTTCATTGTAACTTAATATTTATTAACAATTATTCTTCAAAGTAAATTCCATTGCTTTCTACAGCTTTCGTCCATCTTTGCGCCAATTGCTCAATTCCGCGACGATACCATTCCGCCGGTTTGGAGGCGAAAAACTCTCTACACCCATTTTCGACCTCCTCCAAAGAACCGAAGGTCCTACCGCGAAGAAAGTGAGCCATCGAACGGAACAGGTGGTAGTCGGATGGCGCAAGGTCCGGACTGTATGCAGGATGAGGAAGAACTTCAATTCCAGGCAACTCCGAAATTTTTTCCTTGGTGCGAACGGCGGTGTGTGCTGGAGCGTTGTCGTGTAGCAGGAGCGCGCGCTTTCGATTGACCAAGGCAGGATAACGAGCCGAGAGAGCGGCGTAAACACGATCCAGTTGTTCAGTGTAGAGTGCGGCGTTCACTGCAAGACCATTTGGAACAAGCTCAAAGTGAATTATCCCCTCGAAATTCCACCAAACACACAACATGACCTTATGAACGAACCGATCCTGTTTGGCGACTTGTAGAGCGGGTTGGCCGGGCTGGATCCAAACGTTCGCCTTATTGGCGTTACGGAAGAAGACACACTTTTCATCTCAAGTAACAACTTGACGCCAGAATCGAAGGTCCTTGGGGTTTTCGAGCAGATGGGTGCAGGTGTCGACGCGTCATTTTTGCTGCGCAAGCGTCAATTCGTGAGGAACTTCTCGGCAGCGCCTATTGACGAGTCCGATTTGATGGAGATGGCGATCGATGGTGGACTTGGAAGGGCCGAGCTCTGCCGACAATCTGCGGGTGCTAGTTTGTGGTTGCTGCTCCACCAGATCGCGCAGCGCCTCATTGTTTACTGTCGATGGACGGCCTGACCTGGGTAGATCTGCAAGGCTGGTTTCGCCGTTGTTAAAGTGCTTGAACCATTTGGCCGCTGCGGTTTTCTTGACCATTCCCTCGCCTTCCACATTGCAAATTTCAGCTGCTGCATCTCTTGAACTCAGTCCTTTTTTTCAATAGTGACGCAAAAGTACGCGAATCTCATATTTTTTGTCCGTCATTTTAGAACTAAAAAGACACATTTTTAAATCACAATTACAAAAAGTGATACACCATTTTAAAGAGGAATAAAAATACTACTAAATAATATCAATCATTAATTGATTTGAGTCAAACGTCATAAAAAAAATTATGTTTGAAAATATTAGCTTCAAGTGCTCGCGAACTTATGGGACAACCTAGTATATATATATATATATATATATATATATATATATATATATATATATATATATATATATATATATATATATATATATATAGTATTATATATATATATATATATATATATATATATATATATATATATATATATATATATATATATATATATTGCTTGTATATATATATATATATATATATATATATATATATATATATATATATATATATATATATATATATATATATATATATATATATATATTGTTTGTATATATACATTATACATATTGTTTATATATATAATTATTTATATATATGATTTTTATTCTTATCATGTTTCATAAACTTCTTTTAAATTTTTAAAAGATTTTACAATAAAAATAACAAACTCTGGAATAAATAGAAGACTTTACAGAGAAATGTTAACAGACAAAAATATACATAACGACTCTATAAATAACATAATCATATCAACAAAATCGAATAAAAATAAAAAATAAAGCGGCATCTTAAATTAAACGTTTATAGTATATGAAGAAATTTTGTAAGCAATTAGTTCGATCTTTGAATCTTCAAAAAAATTAATCAAAGGATAAAACTGTTTATGTTTATATACATAGTTTAGTTTATCACTATTTCTGGAGGTTTCTTCAACATAACTTGCATTACAGCCACCACAATTAAATTTGTAGACAAAATAAGAGTTAAGCAGATCAGAGAGTGAAAGTGAAAGTAAATTTTTATATAACAGTTGGATGACAAAACTGCCATCTTTAATACTTTTTTGAAAATTTAATGTAATCTTTAGTTTCTATGTATCAGTACTACTGTATCAGTAGTACTGATACAGTATTATTACTACTGTATCAGTAGCAGGCAGCTTCCTGGGAACTTAAATTTACAGGCAAAATCCTGGGAAGGTACATTTAAATAAAAAACAAACAAATAAAAAAAAATTTCTTTTTACTTTATTTCTAAAACTATTTTTGTGATTTAAAGTGACCTTTTAGAAAAACCAGAGCATCCAGATGACTGTCTGATAATCTAGATCTAAACTTTATAAAAAATAAACTGTTGAACTAAACACTCTGTCAGCTTCAACACTGGGTGGTCAAATAGTTAAACGTGTTTTTGGTAGTTGCTTTAACAAAATTAAATTCTTGATGCATAGTTGACTTATTGCAATTGACTTATTAAACTGACATTCAATAAACCAATTGCATTATGATTAATAATAAGCTTAACAACAGTATGTTGTTCAGGTTATTATTAATCACAATGTTGTTAAGGTTATCATTATCATTAATTTTATCTCCTACTTTTGGTATATTTTCAAATATGAGGAAAAGTTTCTCAGTTAATTTAATAGCTATATTTATTATCTCTGTTTTAGATGGTATGCAAAATAAGTTATCACACATATCACTTTTTAAAGACTGGATTATCTAAAAACCTTAATAAACCATAAAGATTGCTTTTCCTTCTTCGACATATTCTTTCGACTAGAGCATTCTTAAGATTTTTTGCTAAATAGCAATCTTGAGCATCAAGTTCTTTAACAATAAATATTAATGTGCCATCAGCTGTTAATAATGCTGCTAACCTTCTACAAATCATTTCAGAACCTAAAACAACTGACTCAAGACTTTTTGCTAAACTTTTAACTACTTCCAGCTCATCATCAGACAACATAAATTTTTCTAAACTGAGATCCACCATAGATTTACCAACTGGTTATTCAACTTTAATAAATCTTTGAATGATGGCCAGCATTGAACAATGGCCAGCATTGAATGATGACCAGCATTGAATTCCGACCATTGAATCTAATATAAGAACTAGCTCTTGTCCAAACTTGTTCACTTTTAAAATAACGTTTTAAAGTATTCATTTTTAAGGGAGATCTATTAAAAAGTACAACAATTTTAAAAGATCTTCCTTAAAATATTACAACAATTTTAAAAGTTACAACAATTTTTAAAGTTCAGGAACAAAATCTGGAGCTTGGTAACTAATTTCATTTTCATCCTCATTGTTATTTCCATCATCAAAAACATCATTTTCAATATCTTCTTTGTTAGAAATCTAACAATTTTCAACTTTTTTGTTATAAATTACATTAACTACAACTAAAAGTATTGCATGGGCAAAACAAAGTTGATATTCAGCAGGAGAAATATTTCCTAATATTTCCATAAAAACAGATAGAAGCACCATCTGTTGTTATGCAAACTACATCACTAAAAAGACTAACATTAAACGTGTTTAATTTTTTGATAAGTAGTTTACAGCAATCATTTGCATTAAACAATTCAATTATTCTCTCTAATCCAAGATTTATGAAACCACTTTTAATGTGAAGATTTATATTCTTCTTATTATTATAAACCTTTTTAAACATATTTTGAACTTGAATATTTATTTTTTTAATTTTAAGTATTTTTTTTTCTTCTTCAACTATTTTGATATAATATTTATAGATAAGGTTCATGACATCTGTTTTAGATTTTGGTATACTGCAGCCTTTATCATGAAGCAAATCATGAATTTGATCCGATTAAGCAAATGTACTTATGGAAAATCCATCATTAGCAGCAAACTTAGCCAATCGTTCTCCTAATGAAACATTTTTTATTGTAGATTGAACACAACATTTTTTATTTGGCAGTTCACCTTCACATTCTTTAAAATAATATTGTAGGTTTTCTCAAAATGTCTTTTAAACTCACCTACCTTTGCATAATATTAATTTTGAACAATGCTTTCATTGTGCCTCGTCATTTTTGAGATCAAAATAATTCCAAACCTTTGAAATTTTATGATTTGAGAACATTTCTATAATATTATTTAAAATTTAATCGCACAGTGATAAATTTCAACAAATATACAATAACATTAGGTGATCTTCTGATGGTTAGGAAAACAAAATGTTATGAAAGTAACAACCACAACCAGTCAACATAAAATAACAAACGATAGAATCGATTCAAACAAACTGTTTTTAATTAAGCAAAGCATTGGATTAGATGAAGCATGAAACGTCTAAACAGACAAACTTAATTACAAACGATTAGACCAAGATACATCTAACAATCTTATATAATATATTTAGAAGGATATAATATATTAAGTAGAATTGTAGAATCTTAAGTAGTGTTGGTAGTTGTATGAGGAGTTGTAATTATAAGAGTATTAATTATAAAGAATATTAAATGCAAAATAGTACCAGTTATGTTAATTGAAGAATTTATAGTAATAGAGAATATATTGTAATTACAAGTTCCAAGTAATAATGCCAAAGACTGACTAGTCTGCAGTGATAAAAAAACACAGGATGGTAGAAGAAAAATTGTAAACTATTGTAAAACCTGCACTATAAAAACAGGACTACATCCTACTGATTCTTTTAAACTTTACAATACAAAGACTGACTTTCGTGATGAAAGTCAGTCTTTGTATGATAAAGTTAAAAAAAAAAAAAAACAATATGTAAACAAGCGTTTACATATTGTTGTTTTTTCTTTCTTGTTTAGTATCTGCACAAGAGAAGCCATTGGTCAAACATTTTTCTGTTATATTTTAGGTCAATAAATTAAAAAATTTGGACCTGATAGGCAAAAAAAAAAATTTTTCAAAGACCTCAAAGGGTTAAGTTTTCATAATGTTTAAAGAAACTTTTCTTTTTTGGATCTCACTTCAAAAACTTTTTTACCACCCCTAATTGTGAGTCTAAAAAACACCAATTTTGAGTCTTTAGATCAAATCTGCTCAACAGCGTGAACTTAATTTTAATTAAAATTTTTTAAAAAAATGTCTTATCTACTATAGTTCCTAGCTCTAATCTGTTCAAGTACATATTACAAGCCTTCTTGGGAAGCATGTGCAGTTGCACACCCTGTTTGTCCACATTTAAAGTAATTTTTTAGACATACTAACCACAACAGTTCGCATCTTTTAACATATAAAGTGCTTCAATAATTTAAAAAAAAAAAAAAAATTATCCACTAAGAAAAAAAACAATCTTTAAAAAAAAGGAAACAAAATTGTAAATTTTAATGAAATAAACTAGAAAACTTAATAAAAAAAATTTATAAAAAAAAAATTTTTTATAAAATTTTTATACAACTTTTATATTCTTTTTTTTTTGAGTGGTTGTTGTTTTTAGCTACCAGATTTAATACAAGTTGATGAAAAAAACATCTTTTATAAAAATTTAACAACAATTGAAAGTTTTGATATTTAATTTATTCACAATTTTCATCAGTCCATTATACTTTAAAAAATAATTTGCTATGTACGCTAAAACTATGAGAAATTTTGTTAATTTTGACGTCTTTTTGCTTTTAAAAATGTTTTTGCCATTTTGACGTTTTTCCTCAATACTTATATAAGAAGAAAATAAGAAAATAAATTTTTATATATTTATTTGTATATTTATTTATATATTATATATTTGTAAAGTATATTACTTGATTAAAAAATTTTGTAATAGCGGAATAAATTAAATAGAAGAATAACATGGTTTCTTTTATATATGTATTTAACGCATTTGATGCATGTCTGAAATCGTTTTTTTTTTATATTGTCCAATTTCTAACGTTAATACGAATTAGTAGAGGTAACAAACATAATGATTGTACTGTTTGAAAAATCTAAAAATTTTAAAAAATGTTTTGAATAGGCTCCTAAAACTTTTGTTAAAAAAGTTCAGTTAATTAACTAGCCTATAAGCTTTTTGAGCATCGTTAGTAACAATAGTTCATCAGGAAAGAAACTTAGATAATCTAACAAAAAGGCAGGCTATTTCAACGGGGGTATTGAAAGCAACCAAATATTTTATAATTAAGTATAAGTAATAATGACTTTTTATTTTTTTACATGAAAAACTTGTTAAAAAAAAATTTTCATAAATAAATAGCAATAAGTTTTCTCGCTTTCCTTTGCATTGATAAAAACAGTAAAAACATTTAGCAAAAACATTTGAAAAATTTTCAATTTTTCTAGCGTAAATAATAAAGTATTTCTTAATATTCTGAATGAAAAAATCACAAAAAAATTGCATATCAAAAAAAGTTTTTATTTTGGTTATATATTATCTGCTTTTTTCCTCAACTTGTATTAATTTTGATAGCAGAAAATAATAAACGCTCTTAAAATAACAAAACAAAAACAGTAAAATATTTAGGTGTATTATTTTTTTGACAATTTTTTTTTTAGCTTTAATTATATTTAGATTTTCTACTTCGTAGTCTTTGTTTCCTTTCTTCAAGTGTTTCAAGCTGTTTTATTCTGTCTTGTTTTTTATAGCTTTATTTGCCGCCAAGTTGTCTAAGAAAAGTACTTTAAGTGTGGACAAACAAGGCGTGCGACCGCACACGCTTTCCTGGAAGGCTTGATATTAACTGAATATAGTTGTCAAAACACAACATTTCTATCTTCCACAAAAAATATTAAAATTCTGACCAAGAAAGAGCTTATAATTGCATAAAATTGTAGATAAACAATTAGAACAGATCATATTAAACTATGATGTTCATTTAGATAATTTCACCTAAACAATGTATTCATTTAAAAACTTATTTAAATTTGGACAAACAATCGTGATTTTAAAAAGATTTAAAAAAAAAAAAAAAGAATCTTCGGTCTGGGTTTTGAACTTTGAACATTTTTATTTTATGTTACGACAAAATTTATCATTTTAATTTTTAAACAACGTATTTATTTAACCTTATTCAAATTAAAGTACTTATAAAATCTTATTCAAATTTGGACAAGCAATTGTGATTTTAAGAAGATTTATTTTCTAAAAAAAAGAATCTTTGGTCTGGGTTTTTTTGCTACAAACTTTTTCATTTTATGTTACAGCTAAATTCATCTTTCAATTTTTTTCATCATTTTATAATTCACAGACATGATCATTTAACGGAAATATGTTGTAGTCAGCAAAATATTATACAGACCCTATAATATTTTAAAATCGTCTTAACTACACAGAGTGATAGGGATAAAAGCATGAGAGATTTTAACAAGAAAAGATAAATTTTGCAAGTCTTACAGGATTACAAATAATATATAAATTACAAATAAGATAATCATAAAAATACTCAAATGTGCATTAGAGAGCTGACTGTTGCCTTAATATGTGATCCCACAAAAAAAAAGATGTAATACAAACTGTCGCCATGTAACAAATACACCACTACTTTTGTTCTTTAGATGGAAAAACTAGCGGTCCCAATCGGATTAAAGGAAAACCAGGTAAGCAACTGCAAAACCCCTAATGAAAGCCCCTAATGACAAACTGCAATGAAAGCCTCTGATGACAAACTGCATTTCCAATTATTTCCCTTAATAATTCATTAATAAAACGTTAGTTTCAAATGTTGTGGAGAATCCATTAATTGCAAGTTTCCCAGGAGTTATCCCTAGCTGTCTGTGGATCATCTTTAAGAGAAGGTTTTGTTAATGCAAAAATTGTATTTAAAAAAAAAAAAAATGCTAAAAATTAGTACAAAAAAAAACATTTCAAAATGCCACAGTAAAAAGCAGTAAAAAGCAAATGTTGGAAACATTGAAAATCTTATTTAATTATTTTAATGATACAAATTTATTTATTCTTATTATATACAAATTTTTGTGAGATAATAAACAAAATTAGTACTTAAATAAATGTATGAGATAACAAACCATTTATCTTGTTGACAAAGTATAATGAATCAGTAAAAAATCGAGAAAAATACAAATTTGTTATGAAGATTTTTTTTATTGGATATTTTGCGTAAATTATTTCTTTTTTTAGTTTAATGAACATTAATGTTACTAATTTCATAGTATACATATGTTAAGATTTAAATAAGATACAACTAAATTTCATCCGTCTAAACAACAGAAATGCAGAAATATAGATATTTAATTAAAAAAAAAAAACTGGTTACTAAAAAAACAACCTGGTTAGCAGCTTCCAAGTCAGCAATAAGAGAATTAAGCCTCCCATATTCAGAAAGAATGTTATCCATTTGAATTTGATTTTCTCGAATACTAATTATGTATATAATTATGTAAATTATGAATATATTTATGTAAAAATACAGAAACTTTATTAAGTTGTAAAACAAACGATGGTAAAATCAAAAACAAAAAGTTACATACATTGAATCTTTTTGTAGAATTGACTCATCCTTTGCTTTTAAATCGATTGTAAGTTGAATTATTTTTTGAGCATGCTGAATATATGTTAAATATAATAAATTAAATAAAACTATTGATGTGTGTGTGTAAATACATATATTAGACCATTTTAAAATTGCATATAAAAAAAATAATTTTTGAATTTTATTTGGGCTACCCTTTGATTTGATGTGGTTTGTGGTCAGGAAATATAGTTCAAAATTGCAAATTTAAATAATGTGTTTTAAGGACAGCTCAATTAACTTTACTTTTTAACAGGTCCCTATTATTTTGAAAAAAGAAGTTTTTTCAAAAACATGTCATGTTGGGTCTTAAAAGTAGCGAAATTATATAAAAATTTCAAAAAAAAAATTTCATACAATTATTATTTTAGATTTAATTGGACAAAAACTATGGTTTTTTAACTAGAAATAAAAAAAGTATATTTTTACAAGTTTTTAATAAAAATAAAAATTTTTTAATTTATTTTTTATAAAACAATTATTATTTTTGAAATTTATATATTATTTTGCTTCTTTAGAGTACCAGGTTGACCTACTTTTAAGAAACTTTTTTTTTTAATTTTAGGACTCCATTGAAAAGTAAACTTAATTGAGCTGTTACTAAATATTGGAATAACGCTTTGAAACTTTAATGATTTACTTTTTTTCATCAATTAACAACATTCAAACACCTAGCCACTTAGTTATTAAAAAATATTTTTTTTATATATGTGTGTGTGTGTATATATATATATATATATATATATATATATATATATATATATATATATATATATATATATATATATATAATTATGTAGATATATATTTTTATATATATATATATATATATATATTTATATATATATATATATTTATATATATTTATATATATATATATAAATATAAATATATATATATACACATATAAATATAAATATATATATATATATATATATTTATATATATATATTTATATATATATTTATATATATATATATATATATTTATATATATTTATATATAAATATATATATATATATATATATATATATTTATATATATATATATATATTAGGGTGGTGCTCAAAAAACTTTTTCAAAGTAAATTGATGGGACAACCTCTATTTTTGTTCCTTTTAGCATAACAAACTTATGTGCAAAATTTGAGAAGGATATTTCATCATTAAGGGGTGCCACACAGGGTTGAAAGTTTCACTAAGGTTGACGCTAATGGCTGTTAGCACTTTAAAAAAAAATTTTTATATAAACTATTTTAATTCAAAAGTTTTTAAATAACAAAGTATTGAACATTGAAAACCATGAAAAATTAACTATAATTTCAATATCATTTTAGTTTTTCATTTTGTTTTGAATGGAAAAATGACTATTTAGTCCTGTTTAACAACAGTGGATTTCTTGGCATCTAGAAACTGTTTTCGATGCTCTGACACAACCTGGAGAAGTGCTTGCTTTTGTCCTTCATCTTTTGTTAGAATTTGGTTAAAGTCTTGGTTAAGAGCAACTCCTCTCTCTGCTCTGTCATTCACAACGCTCAAACCGGCTACAAAATGCTTAGCTGCAATAAAAACTTGGTCCTCGTTCCACACAGATGAATCCAATTTGAGCCAAGAAGTTGAGATGCCCAGTATAACAAAAAACCTCATGGTGTTCGAGTTAATGAAATCAGCAAGCTCTGATGATGAAATGTTGTTTTCACGTAGTTGAACACGTTTTGCAGGAATTCCATTTCCAGTTTTTGTTTTCATTGCATTTACCATCTCGTATTTTGTAGCTGCATCAACACGATCATCAAAAAAGCTAAAGGCAATCAGTTCCTCACTGAGGTACCACATATGACGAGACAATGCCTTTATCGCTACATTCGCAACATTTAAATTTATTGTCCTGAATTGTGTAAGTCGTTTAAGGCACATGAGATCAATCAGTGGAGCTTGAATGGACAGCGAAGCAGTAAACCATGAGTTGAGATAGACAAAGCAGACAAAAATATTCAAGAAACGTGATAAATTTATTTCACACTTCTTCATGCGAAACTGGGATCTGAAGAGAAAAATTTTGATTGAATAAATAGCCTTGGCCATCCATCTGGCCCGTGCATAACCCAGGAGCCATAAAATGAACCCCGCGAGGAGGAATATGACCCAGGTAGATCAAAGACAGTTCTAAAAGTTCCCTATAATCATCACGAGGCTGGTTCTCTGTCAGCAAGCAGTTCTGAATGAAATCAATAGCTTCTTTCATCATTTCTCTGTTGCTGCTAAAACTGTTTCAGGATCTGATATACCGTCTTCATATCTGTCACGAACGATTGATGGCCATGCTGTTTGAAACCTTTTAAACATCAAAATGTCTGGTCCAGTAGATGGTCCAGCTAATGAGTTAAACACATCTCCAAGAACAACTTCAAAAATATGGTGCCGACATGCAAGATGGAGCAGCTCTTTATTCATCTTTTGTTCAATAAGAACTGCTGCACCAGAGCGAATCCCAGAATTACTGGCTGTAGTGTCAAAAGACATGGCTTTTATATTCTCTGCAAGATTCCAGTCGTTGATTGCTGTTACAACTGCATTTGCCATTGCCTCTCCAGTGCCATTTGGGAGCTTAGGCACATTCAATAGACGTTTTACACCTTGACCCGAAACAAGAATAGGCAAGCGATCTATTTTTTCATGTTTTCCTGATATATCAGGGAGTAACTTGCCGTCCCAATGTCCCAAAATCCCAAAACACTACGAGTGGAACATCCCTAATATTTTCACCAAAACTTTCCTTCAATTTCAAAATTGTTTCATCTCTATGTTTCATTCTATTGCGTCGAATTGACCAGCGATTCAGAGCTAGTTCACTTGGGTTTTGACCAACAGCAACTGAGAATGAAGTCAAAGCATAAACCGCATTTCGGTCGCTGATCTTCGTTCGATCTAAAGCTGCTGCAACTTGTGGACTGACAATATTTTTTGGACGAGGTCGTTTTGTCTGCAGTGTCACTGCTGAGTCATGGTCAGAATCTACGTTCTCATTGCAACTTTTTTCTGAATCTGATTCAAATGTTTCAACTACAGCTTCACCGTTGCTGACAGCATGTCTCAATTTTTCTCTTTCTGTTCTGGCTTTTATAGCCTCTTGTCTCTCATGTTTACGCTTCAACTTGACTGCCAATTTTCTGTCTATTTGTGCCATTGAACTTGAGTGTCTTCCATTTCCAAGCTGAGCTTTAAGAAAAAGTTTGTCTTCTGGATTTTGTATAAGCCTCTCGGCATCAACATGAGAAATGTCGAACGTATCTTCAAATGATGCAACAAAGGCTGTTTCTTTCGCTATCTGAGTTGCTCCTCCT
This sequence comes from Hydra vulgaris, assembly GCF_038396675.1. Lineage (NCBI taxonomy): Eukaryota > Metazoa > Cnidaria > Hydrozoa > Anthoathecata > Hydridae > Hydra > Hydra vulgaris. Next base: position 24,342,690 of record NC_088920.1, read on the forward strand.
CTTTTTGAAGCCTTTTGTAGATTTCTCCACTCGTTGTATATTTTCTCTAGCCTCGCAATTGCATGTTGCAATGTTGTCATTGGCATGTAAGCTTTGTTCCAAAAATCAGCAACTGTTTTAATAGTAATGTCCGAACTTTCTCGAACGGTTTTTTTGTTTATTTTCAACTGATGGAAGAAAAACTGTAATGCTTGCTTTCGTGACGGTAGTCTAGTACCATTAATGGAGGCATTTGTGAAACCGAGAAGGTAAAATTCGGTTGCAGATCTAGTTGCAGGTTTTGATTGTGACATTTTCTGATATTTATTAATCTAGAAAAATACAAATAAAGTTATGCAATAAGCATGATGTGAATTGCAAAAGTTATAAAATTTTATTCATTTAGTATATATTCAGTGATATCCATTATTCAGTATCTTTTTTGAGTTTAGAGATATGAATATATAAAATAAAATTCAAAGTAGTTTACATAATTTATATTACAAAATAACAACTTAAATGTATACTGACTTTTCACAATTGAGATATTCCACTGCAAAATTGTTAAAAATAAAATTTTTTAGTTAACATAATTAATTTGGTAGTCTGATAGGGATAAACATACAAAATGGCGGTTTGGTGGCAAATTACAAGGAATTCTGGGATAGAAAAAATAAGTAAGTGGGCTGCAGCTAAGTAATTAATAATTAAATAAATAAAAATTTAACTATTTGAATGTAACAAATTTCTAAAAATGCTATGAAGTAAAATTTCTGTTTTTTTTATCTGTATTTGGAAATTTATAAATATTTTTCATATACAGAACATTAATTAGTTGATAAATTTAACAACTGGTCAGATTCTCAAAAAAAACATAAAGAGTACACCTCATTGAAAAGACTTCTGCTTGTGTTCAAAATGGATTTACAGATAAAAAAATTTATTTAAAGATTTCAATAATATTCAACAACACATTAATTTACACGGCTATCTTTTCTATCGCGTACATGTGATTTTATCAGTTGGCATGTGGCACCCTTTAATGAAGGAATATTTTTATGAAATTTTGCACATGAGTTCATGAGATCAATAGGAACAGGACTAGAGGTTGTCCAGACAAAATCTGAAAATTTAATTTTTGACTACCACCCTAATATATATATATATATATATATAAATATATATATATATATATATATATATATATATATATATATATATATATATATATATATATATATATATATATATATATATATATATATATATATATATATGTATATATATATATATATATATGTATATATATATATATATATATACATATAAAAGAATTCAGAAAAGGCGAAATAGAACTAGAAATGTAATTTAGTTTAACCCCCCATATAGCAAAAATATTTCCACTAACATAGGAAAAGTGTTTTTAAAATTGATCGATAAGCATTTCCAGCCCTCTAATAAATTACATAAAATTTTTTACTGAAATACAAATAAAGTAAGCTACAGTTGCACAAAAAATATGGAAAGAATTATAAAAGGTCACAATAATGCTTTGTTAAACAAAAAAGAAATCCTAAATGAAAAAACTACAGAAAATTGTAATTGTAAACAAAAAAACAATTGTCCAATGAGTGGAAGTTGTTTATCAAAAAACTTGGTATATAAATGTGTTGTTTCCTCTAAGAATGTACCTGATAAACAATATATTGGCATAACAGAGTGTGAATGGAAAAAACGTTTTGCCAATCATAAGCAATCTTTCAAAAATAAAAAGTATTCAAAAGACACCATGCTGTCAAAATATATACGGGAATTAAAAGGTAAAAATATTGATGATTTTATACTGAATTGGTCCATCCTTAAAACAGTGCCTGCATATAACAATATTTCCAAAATGTATTTTTCATGTAGGCATACTATGCCTACATGAAAAATTTGAAATAATTACTCATGCAAACCAAGAATGCTTATTAAACAAAAAATCTGAATTAATTTCTAAATGAAGGCATGAAAATAAGTTTCTCCTAGAAAACTATAAAAATAAATGAGCTCAAATAATAGTTACATTAAATCCCCTTTTTAAAAAATAGTTTTTTAAAAAAAGCATAAGTAATCATTTCTAAAGAATTCTTTTTATAATAGTGTCAGCAAATTCCACAAATGTGTGAAAACTTACAGTAGTTTAGACATTTGCGACTTCCTGTAATTTAAATTTTGGTATAAATTGAATCTATATATATAAATAAATAAATAAATATATATATATATATATATATATATATATATATATATATATATATATATATATATATATATATATATATATATATATATATATATATATATATATATATATATATACATATATATATTCAAAGAAAAAAATATATATAATGTTATGTATAATTAACAAAAGTGTCTAAAGTTAAATATGTAAGTAGTTAACTACTAATATAAAAATTAAATAACTCATCATTAAATTGCTATCGCCATGGCAAAGTTTCATTATTACTTTTTTCATAAAAGTAATAACAAAAGTAACTTTTATGAAAGTAATAATGAAACCATGTTTCATTATTACTTTCATAAAAGTAATAATAAAACATGGCAAAGGCTAGGGGATGTCAACTCTGACTTAACACACTCCCTGCCTTGGGGCTCTTGTTTGAGTAAAGGCTACAGATAGTGTCTCGATAAAAATACTCATCTTGGGCAGATGTAATTCTTTTCTATTCTGTCATCTTGGAAAAATGCATCCAGCTACTGTCTTTTATAAGGCCTCCTAGGCAAAGATTTAAAGGGTAAAAAAATTCTATCTGTTGACCAGCTTCACATCTTTTCTTTACCAATTAGGCTAGCATAGATGTACTTAAAATACATGGTTTAGGATGTTGAATGATAGATTTTCTTGACGGGTTTTTGTCTGTGTCTCTGCTTTTATGACTAGGCAACTCATTCTATTATTTCCTAATGAGAGTGCAGCTTTAAAACTTAGTTTTATGGTTCTGAAGCCAGCTGGTAATCAGGTTTCTCTAACTCTGTGGTAGCTCTCAGAGAGGCTAATTCCATCAACAGTTGGAAAATATTTGAGAACAACTTTTCTACAAATGGTTATTCTCAGGTCACAAAATCTCGTATTATATCTCAAAAATTAGACTCTCGTGTCTTCTGGAAAATCTTTAACAGTATCTATAACAAGGGTAAATCTATTATTTCACTTCCCTTGCATAGTTCAGACTTTTTTATCTCTCCTAAAGAAAAAGCTGATTTGTTCGCTAAGAGTTTTTCATCTATCTCATCTTTTGATTCCACTAACTTTCACATCACATCCTACCTGATATAGCTGACACACAGGTTGATCAATTGCTTGACAATTAGCATCGCTTCAGCTTCTGTATCTTAAGTGATTTTCTGCTTAGACTCTTCTACAGCTTCTGGTCAAAACAACATAGCTATTATAGTCTTGCATAAATATTATCCGCAGCTGTCATTTATACTATTATAACTATTTAAAGTGCTTATCAGAGTCTTGTTTTTCAGCCAACTGAAAACAGCATATGTTATACCTATTTTCAAAAACTCTGGTGAGCAATCTGAGTTGTCTTCCATCCCATTAGTCTTCTTCTTATCATAAGCATGATTTTTGAGTCAATAACAAATTTTTACAATTTTTAACAAATATCTTAAATAAAAAATCTCTCATCTTGAATCTAAGAACTTACTTTCTGATCATCAATATGGATTTCAATCTTCTCCTTTTATTGCTGATTCATTAACAGCAATAACCCATAGGTTTTATTATACATTAGATAGATGTAAAGAGTTTAAGTCTATCGCTCTCAACATTTTTAAAACCTTTGATAAAAATTGGCATGCTGGTCTTCTCCATATGCTTTCTTCTTATGGTGTAGCACATCTTTAAGACTACTGCTGATTAGTCAATGGTAATAACTGATAGATTTTATCGTGCATTAGAAAGATCTCTTTATTGTGCTGAGAGGATAAGACCTTAACCTCTCAGCACGATAAAGAGATGCAAAATTATCTGCTAAAGTTGTATCTTTTGAGCATACTCACCACTTTCCTACTATAGATTCTATTCTTTATCTCCATAAATCTCATATCTGTCCTTATAAGGAATACTGTTGCCATGTCTGAAGTGTATCTTCGAATGATGCCCTTTCTCTTTCAGTGTAAAAATGCATTGTAAACATAGCTAGACCCGATTTCACAGCCAACCTTTAACCATTATCACATGGTGGTAATATTGCTTCTCTTTCTCTTTTCTATAAATACTATAATGGGTGCTGCTCTAAAGAGCCTGCGTCTTTTGTTTCATCTACTAAACTTCATTCTTGTTTTACCCGTCATTCAAGTCTCATCCTATTACTGTAACTGATCCTAAGTGCTCCTAAAATTCTTATTTGTTTAGTTTTTTTTCCTCAAACATCTGTTCTTTGGAATTTGTTTCCTTCATCTTGTTTTCCTGATTCATATAACTTGCATTTTTTTAAGTCATATATTTATTGTTATCTTACTTTATATACTTCATTTTTTCTCTTCTAGTAACTTCCAACTCTAATAGTGGTTGCTTGCAGTGTTTCTGGAAGTAAAGATGTATCAAGTTTTTAAAGTGTTGGCTTTTTATATTCCTTTTATAATTCAAAATAATTTTATAAAAGATAGAAAGTTTGGGGCAGAGGCTGTAGAATATTTAAGTATTACATTAAGTATTAACTATTAAGTATTTGGGGCAAATTTTAGCTTTAGAGATTTTATCTAGAAGAATAAAAACTCTGATATAAAACATTTTTATAGTGTATGAGGATAGAAAAGTAAACCTTGAATAAATAAAAATTGATCATTTTTTATGTAACATAAATTGATGAGCAATATAAAACAAATAATGTACCAATGTATCTTTCACGCTTAACTAAAGGTCCTAATGCTAAGCTTGCTTGAGTATGCTAGAAAATCTTGCATCATACATAAATGTCATAGCTTTTTCTATTAGAAATAACTTTCTGATAAAATAAATAGTCAAATATACTATATAGCAAAGAGTCAACCACAATATTCTGCTAATGTGATCAGATTTATTATTAAGATATATATTTAAATGAAAACATGAGCTTTTAATTGAATGATTTCCATTACCTTTAATTTCTTTATTGAATAAAATAAAACATAAGGGAGCTAATGCAATAGAAGCTAATGTAATAAAGGCTGTTAAAACACTTTGTGAAAAAGATTTAATGCATAATTAATGCATATTAATAATACTAATTTAGATAAAGCTTATCTTCAGAAACAGGCACAATACTGTAGTGGTACATGTGTCGGTGAAGTTGACAAGGGCACTTCAGTTTTAATTTATGATCATTTAATGAAATCTAATCATTATATTATAAATGCAGTACAAAAAGTTACCATAAATGGTAAATGGCTTTCGAATCAAATTTCAGCTTCTATTAGTTGTCTAACTGGTTTCAAATTTGAGGAGTTGTTACTGGCAATCCCCAAGATAATGAAAGTACATTTAATAATGCACTTCACAATGCAATAAATTTAATATAATGCAAAAGTAGTAGAGCACTCGCTTCATAAGCGAGTGCTTTTGAGTTCAATCCCCACCAAATAACTGGTAGTACCACACTCAACTTGTTTCTCTGAGCAGCGTCCTTGTTCGTCAAGGTTTGTGTTTTGGAGTTATAGAGTTGAGAGAGGGTCATAACAACAATTAGGTAGCCAATTAGGTATGTTGGTATTGTTTAATACCAACATAACTGATACTTACTCATGATACCAAAAGATAAGGATAATACCATTTAATATTACAAGAACTTGTGTTTTATTTATATAAACGATTAGTAGTTTGAAATAATAAACTTTATAACAACTGAGATTATGGGGAGAGTGGGGAAAAGTGGGATACTACTTTGAAAATAATTTTAATTTCTTTTTATATAATGTATGCACTGCACCAAACAAGATTTAACAAATTTAACAGCATCATCTTCAGGGACTGATTACATCCCTTAAGATTGCTAGCAGGTTAAAATAAAGTATATATACTTTTGATTTTAGAGGAACCATGCCACTGGAATAAAATGGGACAACTATGGGGTGAAGTGGGACAAGCAAGTAATTAACAAAATTTTAACAAAAATTAATAACTAAAAACTATTAAAATCATAACCAACGCAATTTGCATCAAAATATTCAAGAAGTTTCCACAATATAATCACTCAATCAAGAAATCTAAAGTTCATATGTTTATAGATTTTTGTTTTATTTGATTTAAAGGTAATAAATTCAGTTTTATCAGAGTTTAGAAAAAGTTTGTTGGAGCAAAGCCACGGAACTAGATTGGCAAGATCATGGTTAATGTGTTTGTTAATTTTTTAAAGGATTTATTAATTAGCATTAGATTAGCATCATCAATACAAATATAAATACACTATAATATTTTATATTAATACATTATTTTATATTAATACATTTTATATTAATACATTTTAATATTAATACATTACACTATGATATAATTTTCTTTATTTCATTTCACCCCTCAAAAAATCGTTTTTTGGGGGTTACTTCTCAAAAATGTGGTTTTTACTACACACAGAGAGACAAAGTGATATTTCATAAATAGAGGGGAGAAAATCTAAGCATTTACAGTAGATAAATTAGCTTAGAGACATCTCCTAATTGGAAATTTTGAGATGTCCCATGACTCCTGCATCCCACTTCTCCCCATTCTACCGTATATAATTCACTTATATAGTATAACAGAAATTCTTAGGTATTATATGATATCATTTTTATTATTTAATGTAAATAGTATTACTATTTTATTTTAATTAAATGTGTGGTATCACTTCCATGATGAAATTTCTTACCTGGTACTGTTATTTTAAATTAATTTATTGTTTGGTATTGCTTCCGTATATTAAGTTCTTATCTGGTATCATTACTTTAATTAAACTTTGTTTAATTAAAGTAATGATACCAGATAAGAACTTTAATTAAATTTCTTACCTAACATAGTCCTTCGTTCTGTATTCAACGTTTAACAACTTAAGTATCATAATCATCTTTCATTATGCTTCTTATAACATCATTAACTAAACTTCTAAAAAGCAATTTTACTTTATTTATTTTGTTTGATAACAAAGTCACAATTTCATTATTTTTTTTTTATCGTAACTATGCAATATTCGAAAGGATATTGATCATTTGAACAGATACTGATCGTCATTAGTTAACAATACCACACAACAAAAAACAATCCTTTTTGGTATCAATTTACACGATATAAATTATCTAGCATCTAATGTTTGTAGATGAGCTGATCGAAGAAGGATATTTGTATGTGCTAACTTCATGACTTGAAAGTAACCCTATAGAGAGTTGATTTTTTAAATATTGAATGATGAATGGTGGGAAATTATTAGTAAGTGTTCCAGAAATTCAACATTCAGGAATTATTTTAGCATGTCGGTCTTTAATTAAGGAGAATAGAAATTTGTGGGTAGAACATTTAAAGAACAATTATAAGAAACCAATTGAATTAGTCAAATTACATTTGAACTCAATTGAAATATCTGAATCAACCCTTAAATAGATGCAACAAAAATTGCTGGTTATATAGGAAAGAAATTGATATAAAAAAAAAAGCAAATGCTTGCAATGATTGCAAACCAGGTACATACAATAAAATTATTTGTCCATATTGACAAACACTTTTGAGAGATTCACTTAAGGGTTAAACATGTGGATGTTATACAGTCTAAAATAACCTTTCAAATCTAATAACTCAACAAGGTACTAATGTCGAAATTTCATCAAGCTTTGTTTTAAGAAAACACTTTCAAGCATAGTTTTATGAAAACACTTTCATTTTTTTTTATCTTTTCAATGCTTTACTTGTGATGTACACAAAGAGTAAACTTTTTGTTTCTAAATTATGTCTTTTTCAATAATAAAAAAACGCTGTTAAAAGTTTTTACTTACGATGTACACAAAGAGTGAGTTTTTTTTTTTAAAATTATGTCTTTTTCAATAATAAAAAAAAGCTAATCACTGAACAAAAAAATGCTGTTAAAAGTTTTAAAAGGCAGAGAGAAAAATAACATTAAAAAAATAATAAAAATAGTAAAAAAAGATAATAACATCTCGTCTAAAAAAAATAATTTTAATATCTGTTATATATTTTGTTAAATTGTCATAGTGTATTGAATTGGTCAGACTTTCAAGGACAAAATTTAAATAATACCTTATGATAGAAAAATACCACAATATTTTTTTTAAAAGCCAGAAAAATAACAAAACCATTTGGATAATTTTTCTTTTTTATGTGTGGAAATTTAAAGAAAAAAAAAACTTATCTAAGTATATTTCATTTTCTACAGCATTTATAATGTTTTTCTACATATTTTATACAGCATTTTTTGTCATTTCACATTACATTCGCAGATAGCAACATCAAGGTAACCTTAATCATATATAGCCTAAATAAAACAACTCCTTTTTTAACTGTAATCTATTAATAATAATGAAGTTTATTATAACCTGGGCATAGACTAAAATTTACTCTGAAATATCTAATTTTTACAATGTAGCTCATAAAACATTCAAATATAATTTAAAAGTGCAATATTTTCAAACCTTTTAAAAAATAAATTAAAAAGAATTCTTAAATTCTCCTAACCTCTCCTTTTGTTCGGTGCAATTCTGTTAACTCCTCTTGAAGTTTATATATTTTTAACTCTTTATCACTGTTAAATGAACCATTACTAAATTAAATTTTGAAAAATAAAAACATAAAACAATTAAAAAGTGTTTTATTATATATTACATTTATTAACCGTTGATTTTTAATTTACATTGGAGGAATAAATTGAATTTATATAAATTTTAACTAAAGTACAGTTGCTGATTTCAAATTTGATGTTTTCTTTACTATATGAATTTTTGAAAAGTTTTTTTAGCATATGAAAAATTAAAAAATTGAAAAGAAAAAAAAATTAGTAAATTGATAAAACCCTAGCAATTTTTTAATATTTAATTACTTTAATTTTTTTTATTACAAACTATATATATAATTACAAATACAAATATACAAAATACAAAAAGCATAAGTGTAACTTAATGTATACAAAATAGCATAGCAATAAACCCAATGTATATAAAAAATGCAATATAAGTGCAAACAAAGGTAGAAAGAAACATCATAAGCACTGACTGTAACTACATCACACTATTTAAGTAAATATTTAACAACAACACAACTGTAACAACAACAAAACTGTAACAACAACGCAAACTAGCCTAATACTGAAGCATTGCATGTGTTTGCATTTAGGTTCACATTTAAAACAAATTTATTTAACAAACATATCTAATTTAGTTAAAAGTTATTTTGAACTTTCATATTAGCCAATTTTATAATGTAAAAGTGGTATAGCAGAACAGATCTCACCTAGAAAGCAACAATTTTCTAGTTTGATCACCACCACATCCCTGGTAGTACCTATCTCAAAATGTTTGTCTTAACACTGACCTTATTCAGAATTTCAGAGTTATAGAGTCAAGAAAAAGTTGTAACCACAAATTAATAAAAAAATTCTACCTGGAGCACAGTTTGGAAAGAGATTGATTTTTTTAGTTTAAAGTAATCAGTTACTATGTGAGATATATATTAGACTTTTTTTTTATATTAGAGTTTTTTTAATAAAAATACTTTTTATTTATATACTGTATTAATATTTTTTTTTTAATTTTATAGAAGAAATAATCTCCATGTCTAAACATAAGCATAATTTGTCTAAACATATGCATAAATATTTTCAAAGTTAATAGTCAAGTTTTGTTAGGAAAATATGGTTGCTTGATGATCCATAAAAAAAAATTTTTTTGTATATATATAATTGCTTAAATATTGCGAATCATATCGAGCCATATGTGTTTATGTGGCAAAAAAAGATCTAGTACTAAAATGTTTAGTACTCTAGACATTAAAATTTAAAAGAAGTCTATTGGAAAAATAAAGTTCATAATGAGAAAAGAAATCAATCTTATCATTTTGGATAGTTTAGATTTGATGTTTTGGATTGGATGGTTCAGATTGGACGGTTTGAATGAATGGTTTGGATTGGATGGTTATGTTCATAAAATTAATGGTATTAAAGTATTGAGTACAAAAAGATAAGGCCAACAAAAGTGCATTTAGAAGCTCAGCAAAAACGAGTAAAAAATAATCTTATTATAAATGTTATTATTATTTTTTATTGACACAATCAAATTGTTTTAAGACAAAAAAATGTGAACAAAAGTCAAAACAAAACAACAAAACAAAGTGTCTAAAAAATACTAAAGTCAAGAAAGCAAATCTGGAAATTTTTCTCCTGCTTCTCTCACTATCGATGAAGAACATCATACAGATGAACTTTGTTTCTTGAACATAGTTTAAATTCAAAACGAGTCATTTTAAATTACTATTCTATTAAAAAATTACTTTTTTGTCGGTGTTTATGCCTTCGATGAATTGAGTATTCAACATACACATGCTGCTTTGATCAAGCTTATGTGTTCTTTTTTTATTTATAATAATGAAACTTCTGAAGAAAAAGGTGAACACTAGGGCTTGGCAAAAACTGGAAAATTTCAAAAAACCGTTTTTCGGTTATTTTAAATAAAAAACTGGTTTCCCGGTTGTAAAACTGGTTTTCGGTGTTACACCGGTTTTTTATTATAAAAGCAAACTTCTATTATTGCCGTATAAACAGGCTTAATATAATGGAATTAGATTTGTAAACTGAAAGAAAATTTTTCTTATAATAAAAAATTAAATTTTTAAATTATTTTTTAATTTGATTATTAAACATTAAATTTTATCAATGTACAGTGATATTTACATTTTTTTTTATTCATTATTAATTTAGTTTGAACCTAATAAACTTGGATCATTTTCTTCAAATCTCTTTTTCCCTTTCTAATCCTTCTTTTTTTGTGGCAACTCAAAAACCTTTTCTTTTTTTTTTTATTATTCATAACTAAAAATGCTTTTAACTAAATATTATGCATGAGATCTGATTACAAAAGTGTAATGTAAAAATTTTACTACAAATTATAATACTTAAAGTAATAAGAAAGTCAAATATACAAAAACAAATTTGTTGAGGAAAAATTTGTTTTTGTTATTTAATTATTTATTTTTTTCAGTTTACAATGATAAAACCGGTTTTTGGTTTCGAGAAAACTTAACAAAAAAGAGGTTAACCGGTTGCAATTTCCAGCAGTTGCCAAACCCTAGTGAACACTGGAGACTCAAAATCCAATTATTAAAGCACCAGTTATGGTTATGATTATAAACTGAAAAAAATCTAAAAAAGTTTTTATAATTTCCGTACAATTTACAAAAATTATAAAAACTTATGAAATTTTTTTTTTTTAGTTTTCTGAAAAAATTAACTTAAAAAGTAATTAATGATTTTTCATAATTGAATTCACATAAAAAAATTCATTTATATTAAACTCTTTATAAAAATTATAATCTATATTTTTAATATAGATTGTTATATTGAAAATCAATCTCTTTTGCAATATATATTTAAAATAGCGGCTTAAACCCTCAGAATCGACACTGAGGATAGGGCACTTAACCACTGAACTATTGAAGATGTACGGTTATATAAAAAACAAACCGTATAAATCTTTTATACCAATTGCAATTAATTGACACTTTACCAGCCGGTACCGCTAAATAAACGCAACTTCTATGGATAGCATATGTAAATAATATAATAAACAAACATTTTATATGCAAATGTAAATTACTGATTGTAATTAAGTAATAATATAGTAAAAAAAATTTCTAATGCTTAAAACTGCTATAAAAACTTTTTTTTAATATATGTTCTTAAGAAAAATTTAGTTGACCAAATAAGGTAAATTTAGCATCAAACTGTTGATAAATCAACATTTAGTAAAATAAAAAATAAAATTAAACTACTCAATTGAAAAAAATCAATTAAATTAAAAAAATTAAAAATTAAAATAAATTCTATTTGGATATTATTTTTAAAAATTTTTTTCATTTTATTTTCAATAATAAAAACAAAATTTCATTAAGTGCAAATTTTGCAATTATCATGCAAATCTGTGGCATTGTGCAAGTGCAAGTCACTGGCATAATTACGTTAAAAGATTTTGCAAATACAAGGATAACTGTAAACTTGCATAAGTGTAAATCTTTGTAAATGCAAGCAACGAACATTTATATATCAAATAGCAAAGTTTATAAAAAGATTGATATTTATTGATATTTATTGATATTTATTGATATTTATTGATATTTATTGATATTTATTGATATTTATGGCATTAATAGGTAGGGTACTAATAAAATTTTCAAAAAAGTATTTAAAATACAAATACTGGATTGAAAAAATAATTAAAATCTGAATACAAAATTCACTCAAGCATAGGTATTTAAAATATAAAATACAAACTACTCAATATAAAAACATTTAAAATACAAAATACTTTTGGAAAGCAAAAAATAAAAAAAAGGGCAATTGAAAGTTTAAAGAAAAAGTTTAAAATGATAATCTAATCTAAATGTTTATTGGCTTTCAGCAACAACAATTGTTCAAAATGTTTATCTGTTTACCAATTGTGGCATGACACAGCAATCAATGCTTCTTTAGAAAATAGACATTCGACTGGAGCAGACGATGGGACAGTTGAATTAACAACTGAAAAGTTTCTCAACAACTGGATATTGTTCCAAACATGCTAATGAAGAAGTGTATAAGCCATCTTCAAGATATCATAAAAACACTCGATAGTGACTGCAGACTGACTAGATTATATGCAGCTTTTTTTAGTGATTCAAAATCAAAAAAATCATCTTTTTTAAGCCAGTCTCTCTTTTTCTCTAGAACCCATCGCAGTTTTAAATGAGAATGAGATGCAGCTGAAATTGCATAGATTCTGGATGGACTATTGTATTCAAACAAATGTGGAAAACGCTAATCTATATTTGAATAAGCATATTATTATATATTATAATAATAACTTTTGGAATAAGCAATACAACTTACTGAACTGTTGGCATCAGGAATCCCAGAAAACAATTATTTTCTCCTTGCAGTTTGTCCAGAGCATCAGCAATAGGTTTCATAAACTGCTTGTATTCTTTCAATTCCTCTAACTCCACTAGTTTGAAATGACCCAATAATTTCAATGCATCCATGATTTGGGGGAGCTTTTCTTTACCTTTTGCTCCAAAAGTCAACATATGGCATCATAAGTTGAATTCCATCGAGTATCCCCTGGTGTCCTCAATGAAACTTTAGTAAAATTCAAACCTCGTGGATTTTTAATCAATTTTGGATTGTCATTTGTGGCAAGCAGAATCAGAGTATCACTCGCACATCTCATGTGCTTCAGGAAATATTTTTTGTTACTTATTTGTTCTTGTTCATTTGTCAGAATAGTGTCATCACCAACTTCTATACTTCATACTTATCTTCTTCATCTGATGAACTTTGTGGTTCTGCTGATTCTAATGATATCACATTTTCACTATCATTAAAATCGCTATCATCTTGCCATTCATTAAATGCTTTAACAAAATTTGAATCATTGTCAGTCACAGTGAAAGCTATGTTGTCATGATCAAGCCCAAAGTTGGAATGTATATTAAAAAGTTGCTTTGCAATTGCATCAAATATGACTTACTTTGAAATGTTTGCAGACAAGCGCAACAGACATTCGAGATAAATCTTCTCTGATCCAGTGAGCTTCAACTCCCAAATAGCTCCCTTTTAAACAGCCCTATATGTCTGTTGTAGTAGATATAGAAACTGACCTCTGAATGTGATCTCTAATTGTTTTTAATATAATTTCAAATTTACTATCTAGTTTTTTCCGAAGAGTTGGAAGAGAGTTGGATGAGGGAGATAGCCCATTGACTAAATCTTTGAACAATTGTTTTTAAACTGTTATTAGCGGTCGAAATTCACTGAAGCTGATAATTTATTTGTTTACTTTTGCTTGTGGAATATATATAATATATTCAGACCTTACTGTTAATTGTTTTTTACTTGTGGTTAAACTCAATGTTAGTTGAACACCAAATTTAGTACAAAATGTTTTTGCAGGTCACCTTTCTTGGAAAAACCAGTATCATTCGGACTTCTTTTTCTTACATTTGCGGACATTTCTTTTTTGTATGCATTGTAGCCGCTAACTGAGCTAGGATGAACAGCCTGAAAAAAAAGATTAAAAAATTAAACGAAATAAATTATTTTTACTTGTGTTGATGCAGTTACAGATCTTGACCTTAGCCTATCTCCATTTTGATGGTTCTATGTCCATTTTGTAACGTTGTGAGAATTTAACTTTTGATTTTTAATGATTTCACTTTTATACAGTAGTTAATGTTTATATTGATAAAATGTTTTTGTATTTTAAGATTAATCTCATAATTTTTAAAATTGTTTGTTTTTAGCATTAATTGTTAATTCTGATTTCATTGAAGAAAATTGTAATTAACGAAAACAAACAATTTTCAGTATATAAATTCAGTATATAAAAACAATTTTCAGTAAAAAATAAAAGTATAAAGATTCATGTATTAAAGTCATATAATTATTAAATAATAACTAAATAAATTATAATAATTAACTGAATATTTTATTAATTAATTGAAATTCAATCAACATTAAAAATAGAAGATAAAACTCTATAATTCTTATGTCACGATATGCTTTATGTTTGTGTATTTATCTATATTACTTAATAAATGATAAACGCATGCTTTAAACATCAATTTAAACAATTAAATTTTAATCTTCTAATTTAACAAATTATATTTAACAAATTTAACATATTTAACAAATTTTGTTTTTTAATCTAATAATTTAAGAGAAAATACCAAATTTTGTTCAAATAATACTCTCAAAATTTCAAAAGGGAGATAACTAAATAATCAATTGTTTTTGTTTTTTTTAAACAATGTTTTTAAAAGATTAAAAATTGCATAAATAAAATTTAAAATTAAAAAAAATATTAAATTAACAAAAGAAAGTAAATAAAACAATTTATTCATGTCTTCTTTTTACTTACTTGCATTTGAAATAAAATTAAATAGTTAATAAATTTAACTTATTATTTACAAAATAATTTTAGAATTAATAATATATATTTTAGAATCAATGACAATTAGATATTTTAGAATTAGTTATTTTAGAATTAGATATTTTGCTTTAATTTTTCAATGATTTCTGTCATATAACATATTCATATTAATCTATTTATAAAAAATATTCAATTGTAGTAGTAAAATAATTATGTAAAGTATGCCTGTTATGTTAATTTAAATATTTAAGCATTTAATCCAGTACAGCAATATTATTAGTGGTAATAATAATTACAGTAATAGTAGATAAACAAGTACCTACCTTTAGATGCTTTAACAGCTTTGAAGTTGGGTCAATTTGTGCAGATAAGAATTTGGTTGGACAGCTTTTACACCTAGCCAACAATTTTTTTTCATCAACAATTGGTTATTTTGAAAAAACGCCCATCTAGGATTGAAGGAAGACCTGGTATTCTTGATTTTAAACTCATGGTTCCAGGGTCACATGGCTGAATCTCACTAGAATCTGAATTTGTATTAATGGCTTCTGGCTCCATTTTTTTATATATTATCAATATGCTTGTATATATAAGGATGGGTGAATAAAAATAAACAATTGCTTTTACTCAGTTTTTTTAGAGCAATTGCTCAGCTATACGTGAATAAAATTTTAAGCAATTTTCGGTCCAAATTTTTTTTATGTAAAGCGGAGCAATTACTCAGCATTTTTTAAGTAAATTGCTTAGCTTCACGCAAATAAAAGTTTGAGAAAAATCCCTTAAAATTTTATTCATATAAAGCTGAACAATTACTCTAACACTGAGTGAAAGCAACTGCTTGTTTTTATTCACCTTTAATCAGCCATTCTTTATATATTATCAGTTGAAACATTTTAAATAAGAAACTTAAAAAGTATTTTGTATTTTGAAAAACACTGAAAATACAAAATACATCCAAAGTTGAATTTTAAATCTAAAGTTGTATTTTAAAAACAAATACAAAATACTTGATTGAAAAAGTATTTGAAATACAAAATACAAATACTTCAAAAGTATTTAAAATATGTATTTAAAATACTGGTAACTAAAATTAAAAACAGCTTGGCAAAGTAATTTGTTTATTAATTCTATTCCCCTGGACATAGCAAAGATGTTAAAAATTAATTTTAAAAATATTCAAATCTTTAATTTGTTTCTTATTATTAAGAAATGCAAACAGCAGCATTTAAAAGAACATACCCTCCAACAGCAATTCTTCCTTGCAACTCAAGAATTTCCTTAAAATAAAATAAAATGATACAAAATACACGTTTATCATATACAATATATACATGTGTACTTATTTAGTCTTTCAACTTATATACAGTTAATTTTTTTTAAAGATAAGCTTTTTTATTAAAAAAATAAAAACTCATTAGAAACAGAAAATCTGAATTTCAAAACTTCTGAGAAAACCAAGACAAGTTAAAAAAATTAATAATCAAAAGTTGACTTTTTTTTTGAAAAAAAGGCCAAGATTCTTCAAGTCAAAATGTTTGATCTACAATTACATTTTTAGAAGGCAATTTTAAAACAAATATTAGAGACTAAACAAAAAGCATACTACTATATGCATTTAAAAGTAAGAGTCAGTAGAATAATCAATAGTAAAAGTCAGTCAGTAAAACAGTAAAGAGTTAAAGTCAGTCAGTAAAATATTAAACAGTAAAAGTCAGTCAGTAAAATAGTAAATAGTGAAATGCAGTCAATAAAAGTCAGTCAGTAATATAGTAAATAATAAAAGTAAATCAGTAAAATAGTAAACAGTAAAGTTCAGTCAGTAAAATAGAAAATAAAGCGTGTACACAAAATAAATGTGAAAGTAGAAAAACAACTAAAAAAAAGTACTCCTCAATTTTTATTTCGAACCAAGTAATAATTTTAATACAATAATATAAGAAGATCAAACATAAAAAAAAAAAATTATTATTCCTGAGAGGAATCTAATAAAATTTCGAGCTTTTGCTTTAGTGGTACCCGTAGGCTTGCGCAAAGAATAAGAATCAAAACTATTTGATGCTTTTTTAAATGATATTTTATTATCTTTAATGTTTCTGCAAAGCTTTTTTGTTTTTATCATTTTTCTTTTAATAATAGCCCAGTACTTTTCAATAACTTTCAATTCTGGGCAGTTTGGAGGACTTTCTGTTTTAGGCACAAATTTCACATTATTCTTTTTATACCATTCCATAGCTAGTTTACAATAAAGAATTGAAGCTAAATCAGGCCAGAGCACAGGTCTGTTATTGTGTGATTTAATGAGAGGTAAAAGACATTTTTGTAAACATTCTTTCACATATATTTGACCAGAAAGTGTGGACTGAGAAATATAAGGTGCTGATTTTTCGCCACAATTGCAAATAGCTTGCCAAATCAAAGCTTTTTAAGCAAACTTGTCATGTTTTGTGTATTTAGATTTCTTATCTGCTTTTCCTCTATATTTGGCAATATAATAAACAGCACCAGGAATTTGTTGATGATCGTACTTGATATAAGTTTTATTGTCTTTAATAATACAGAAATTTTTAGAAATAAAATTGTCATACAACTTTCTGCTGCGGGTTCTTGCACTTTTTTGTTGAGTTTCAGAATGGTTGGGCACTTTTTGTGCTTTGAAAGAATGAAAACCATGTTCGTTTCTAACTTTTGCAACAAAACTATGAGAAAATCAGTATATTTTTGCACGTTCCCTTAGTGAAAGGCATGGGTTATTCCTAAAACTGTTAATCAGTTTTCTAACTAGTTTTATATCTTTAAAACCTTTCTTTCTTCCGCCAACAGATATGTGTTTGATCAATTTTGTTTGAGAAAAACGTTGAATAACACTACTAACAGTGTATGGACGATTTTGCTATCAAATTGTAGCTACTATTAGGACTTTGTAAATATTTGTACATAATTTTTTCTCTTGCGTTTTCTTCTTTTGTCATTTTTAAAACTAATTTCAAGCTTAATTTCAAGCCAAAAACTAACATATTTTTTTGAAACCACTACACGCTGTAAACAAAATACAAAACGTTTAAAAAGATTTTAATACAACCACTGAAAAAAAATAACATGCTTATTCTTTCACATTTATTTTGTGTACATGCTTTAGTAAAACTTGGTCAGTAAAATGCATACATGTATTGGTACGGGAAACAAGTATATACTCACAAATCTTTTTAAAGTTTAAAATTTGTTTTTCAAAATCAAAAGCAGTTTTTAAATGCAAAATTTAATATTTAAACTCTTTTTTTTTTTTAAATTAAAATTTAATAACTTTTTTTAAAGATTTAATATTTTCCTCGTGAAATTTTGTGAGTATATTAGGAGCAATTAAAAAAAACAAAACTAATTAACACTAAATTCCATTAATTGATTCTATTTAAATTTAGATAGAACATAAACAGCTGAATAAACACATCAGTGAATTGAATTTATAATAAACTTTATTTAAAAAAATAATTTACCAAAAAGATTTTTAAAAAGTCACCTGTTTAAGTTGGTATGTTTGCAACTCAAGTTCAGAATTTCTTAACTTAAAAACACTGAAGCCTCGTAGTAATTCTCCATCTATAAAAAGTAAAAAATAAGAAAATTGATAAAATCTAGTTCTCCAAACTGAATTTTCTTTAATACAAGTTAATTTTTTTTAATACAAGTAACTTTTGTATAGAGTTTTCAAAATACCTAAAAATGATAATACCGGTTCTCGGTATTTAAAATAGTTCAACACTGGTATAAACCGGTATTGCAAAGTATTTTAAAAAAACATTAAAAAAATTTAGCCAAATTGTTAGAAAACTTTATGAAAAGAAAAACTGAATTTTTGAACAACAATGTGTGAACACCTTCACTGCTCAGAATAGTTGAATTATCCTTACTTAGCTCCTTACCAGCAAAATCAATAGATTTTAACACTTATAAAATATCTTCTAAAACTTTAAAATCAACTTCCTCATAAAAACTACTTGTTCTAATGTCCAAAACTGCTTTTTGAATGCATGGTTTTAACTTTACAAACATTTCAATCATGAGAACCAAAAAGTTCCACCAAGTTTTAATGTCAAGTTTTCGCATCAGATTTTTAATTTCTTGTTTAAATTGAAGAAAACAATAATAAAGTTAATGTAAATCTTGTCCTTTGGAAGATAACTAAGCTGATGTATTAACGAATAAATAATGCATTGTGGCAACAACTATCAAGTCCATACAGAAGTATTGCCATAGTTTGAATTCCCTATCTTATCTTTTGTGAACCAGGAGAGCCATCTGAGATATTGACAGACAAGACAATATTTAAGACTGAAGAAATAAGAACTTTCCTTGATAGTTTATAATTAACCTGAAGGAAACGAAAATATAGAAAGCATTGTACAATAAAAAAAGAAGCAAGGAACCAATAACTGAAGCATCATATCGGCACAATATTGCTGTGGACAAATATGGAGTAATTTCAATGGAAAGAATATATGGTTGCCAAATGGGTTTCAAGATATTAAGAAAAAGAAATCTTTTGGCAAAAAATTGCGCAAATGAAAAATTTAAAACTGGCAATAAAGTTTGCTTAAAACCACCTAATGCCAAGTAGAAGCCAGCGCAAAGAACCAAAAATATTTCACAACAAATTGCAGAAGTGGATGGAGTTCCGCGTCATGTGAAACACATCAAGCCTCAAAATCAAACTCACCATCATGTCTGATTCCTGACATTAACCCTTTGAGCACGGGGAGCCACGATCGTGGCTTCACCGTCAAAGCACGTAGAGCCACGATCGTGGCTTTGAAAGTTTTCTTCAGAACTGACTTTTTCTGCAAAAATACCGCTGTTCAAAAATTAAAAATGGTACCTTTGAATAGAGCACATTTTTTTCTATTTTTTGGTATATTGTTTGTGTATGTTGACTTATTTTAAAATGAAGTTAAAATTCAAAATAGTTGTTTTTTGATTATTTTTTTGTTTAAGTTTAGTTTTTCCATACGGCGTTTAAATTTTAGCACGCGCTCAAAGAGTTAAAATAAATATGGGCAAAAATTGTGAAAAGATTTTGAAGCAAGCAAAGAGCACATTGAAGCCAAGAAAAGTTTTTAAGAAACAGATGTGCTTTTAAAACAAAGTGATCAAGAGCAATGTATGTTAAAATATTTTGATTACTGTTTGTATGACTCTTTATGGGTCAAGGTTCTTGTTCTACAGCTGATTTGCTAACAGTAATAACAGATAAGTTTTATTGTGCATAAGATAAAGGTGGAGATGTAAAGGCCATCGCTCTTGACATTTCTAAAGCTTTTGATAAAGTTTGGCATGCTGGTCTTCTCCATAAGCTATTTTCTATCGTTGTTTCTGGTAACATCTTTAAGATTATTGAATCCTTCCTTTCCAATCATAGTATAAAAATTGTCCTCGATGGACAATACTCCTCTTCTTATTCTGTAACTTCAGGAGTTCCTCAAGGTTCAATCATTAACCCTATACTCTTTTTAATTTACATTAATGATCTTCCAGATATTCTCACATCTAAAGTGGCATTGTTCACTGATTATACTACCATTTATTCTTGTCATGATAAGAAGCCAACACTCTCTGATTGCTTGGAGAGGGCATTTGAGCTTGAAAAGGATCTCACTTCTGCTAAAGCATGGAGCTCACATTTTTTCAGCCAAGTGTTATCGCAATAATTTAGATCTTCCTATATTTATGAACAGCAGTGTACTTGATGAGTCATCTACCCTTCATCTTCTAGGATTAACTCTTACTTCTGATCTTTCTTGGAAACCATATATCAAATCCATTGCAAAATTAGCATCTGCTAAGGTTGCATCTCTTTATCGAGCTCGACACTTTCTTACTCCAGATTCTATTCTCTATCTCTGTAAATCTCAAATCCGACCTTGTATAAAATACTGTTGCCATATCTAGGGCGGATCTTCTAACGATGCCCTTTCTCTTTTAGACAAGGTGCAAAAACGCATTGTAAACACAGTTAGACCTGCTCTTGCAAAAACGCATTGTAAACACAGTTAGACCTGCTCTTGCAGCCAACCTCCAACCATTATTGCATCATTGTAATGTTGCTTCTCTTTTTCTTTTCTACAAATATTATAATGGGCACTGCTCTAAAGAGCTAGCGTCTCTTGTGCCATCTACTAAAAATCATTCTCATGCTAATTCTCATTCAATTAAGTCTTTTCATTTTACTGTGACTGTTCCTAAGTGCTCCAAAAACTCTTACTCCTCTAGTTTATTTCCTCGAACATCGGTTTTTTTGGAATTTGGTTCCTTTATCTGGCTTTCCTGATTCTTATAATTTGTCAATCGCTATTTTGCTCTGCAATATTCATCTTTTCTCTTCCAGTAACTTCCAACTCTAACTAGCTTGAATTTCATGTTTACTTCCATCTCTCCCAGTTTTTTGAGGGCTTCTTTGTCAATCCTGAGATGGTTTGCAACAAACCTAAATTTTTTTTTAAGGAAGCGGAATTGCCTAAATGTAAACTAACTTAGAATGTTCATAAAGGTCTTTAATATCTTCCAATCTTCTAAACACTGTGAAAAATGTTGGTGATATATTGACATTATCCATGTTGGTGATATATTCACAATGTCCATGTTGGCAAATGTTGGCAATGACAATGTTGGTTTTACATGATAAATGAAAAATGTTAGTAATGTATTGATAAAGTCCATGTTGAGTTGCTCAGCTTATCTAATGTATATAAGATCTAAAACTAACAGTTATTTTAAATTGAAATAAAAAAATAAGATAAAAAAACAAATTTTATATTTAACATAATTTTATATTAAATATAAAATGTTATATTTAATATAAAATTACATTTAATATCACAAACAAGTTATGCACCAAGATCATGCTATTTTCACTGTCAAGGTTAAGACTTTGTATAAAAAGAGGTAGCTAAAATTATCATTTTCAAATTTTTCTCTAAAACTGCCCAAACAAAAACACTGTGCTGAGTCTAGTAGAGGTAAAGGCACCATGAATAACTGTTTTAATAACTGTTTTGTAGCATTAAAGAACTTAATAAATAAAATTAAACAAAAATGTTGCTAATAAGATGACAATACATTGCATTTATGAAAACCATATTATTTATCAAACTATCAGTTTAATTTGTTAAATTACAAACTTTGAGTTACTTTGAGTTGAGTTACTTAGAAATGCGTTACGCGAAAACGCGTAACGCATTTCTAAGTAATTCAACTCAGCAAATATATTTTGCATCGTTAGAAGTTATATTGCTTCACTAGCGCCTTTTCAAGTACCGCATTGTAATTAAAGTTATTTTATTAATGTGTTAAAAATCATACAAACAGTTAGTTTTAAAAGTTACAAATAAAATCTAAGTTCTTATTTAATAAATCATTTTTATTATTTTTTTCAAATAAATTTTATTTTGAAAAAAAATATTCTTTTCATGAAACGTAAAATAATGTTTGTTTATTTTCCTATGATTTTACAGTTGGTTTTTGATTATTTCATTAACTGTTAATAAATTTTTTCTTATTTAATTTGTGAACTCTTTTTAATAATGTTTTTAAACAATAAAGAGTTTTTTTTTTGTTATTTATCAGTTACCGATAACATATTTGTGATCATAATTTATTTACATAAATTAAACGAACGTCATTAAAACTGTACGTTATTGAATTAACAATAAACAAAATATCTTATAAAATATTTACATTAAAATAAATCAAGCATTTTTTAAACTATTATGACAAAAAATAATTTTTACATTTAAAAGGAATTTATATATTTAATTCCTTAAGATAAAGCTTAAAACACATCATTTTTTTTAACTAATTTTTATCAACAATAAAAAAAATTATTAAACAAACTGTTTCTTCAACAAAAAATCTATTAGTATACAATTGTGGTTAAATGCTTTTACTTAGGACTTTATTTCTTCAGAATAAACGTCACATAAACGATATCAAAAGATAATTAAAAATATTCTAAAAGATATAAGTTTTTGCGTAACGCAAAACTGCTGAACGCGTAGGCAAATCGCCTTTTGGCAAGCAAAATGCAAGCTCCATAACCCTTCTTAACAAGGCCTGATAATAGAGATAAGATGTTAAGATATTTATTTTTTTTTGTTATTCACCTCCTCAAGGCCGAGAAGGCCACTACAGATGAGGAGGCTACTTATTAGTGGTTATAATCCTCTCTCAACTAATAAATTGAGAAATAAATTGAGCGCGGTACTACCAGGGACGTGGTGGGGATCGAACTCGGAACGTGGTGGGGATCGAACTCTCGCTTATGAAGCAAGTGCTTTACCACTACACCACTACCGCATTAAGATAAGAGGTTATTGAGACTTAGATGATAATAGAAATAAAATAAGAGGTTATTGAGACTTCAATTAAATTTAAAAAAACTGTTTATGTTAAGTAAATTTTATTCTTGTTAACACTATCCAAACGTTTTGTATAACTTTTATTTTGATACCTGCAGTTTTTTTAAAAAATTTACTGAGGTTTTTATCTTCTTTCTTTTTTTTTTGTAAACTGTTGAATGTAGTAAAAATTAAATCTTATTCAAGACATTTTATTTGACTTTACATAAAGTGCTTCTTGATTTCTAAGTAATCTATAGTGTAACTAAATTATTAAGATATGTCTAGTGTTTAAAATAGATAAAACCCAATAAAATAGTAACAATAAAAGCCCAATAAACCAGTCCACTTATTTCCTCCTAAGGGTCCTGATATTATTGAAAGTAACTTCGCTGCAAACATAAATGAAAAAATTTATTTAAAGGTTAAAAACCTTTAACATTTTCTAATCAATCTTTAGATAGTAAAGTTTTTGATACAATTTTTTTGTCAATAGTTGTCAAAAGCTGCTTTTTATTAAAACAATAACTTTAGAAAACGAACACCAAAAACCACAAAAAGTTGTATTTTTTTAGACAACAATTATAAATTATAATTTTAATACGTTTATTTTATTTTTTTTTTTTTTTTTTTTACCAGAACAGTTTATTTACTTTTATTTTTAATGAAGTACTTGTCTACAAACAAAATGATATCACAGCGTTTGAAAAAAAAAGCTTTACAATAAAAAAACTTACGTGAATTTATTAATTCTTGGAAAGGATTTGCTTCTTTGATCTTCCTTTTTTCAAGTTGCTCTAAAATATTTTTTCTCCAGTCCTGCAATTCAGTTGCCATCTTGATCTTTAAAGTTTCATTTATATTATTTTTAAAGTTACATTTATATTGTATATCAAGATATACTTATTTATACTTCTTGCCTTCGTTGATTCATAACTTTTACAAATCAGAGTCCAAAAATAAAAACAATTTTGTTACATTGAAAAAATCGTTTTACTCTAACATTTTAATGTAATTCGATAATATTAGCGTAAATTTGCGAGCGAAGAATACGCGGACTTAACGTAATATCAAAAATTATGACAGCAGAGTTAATAGTGGAGACACACGTAACAAATTCACAAGACTTGCTTATTATCTGATCTTGTACAAGCATGAAAGTTGGTGGAATTATAAATGCAACCTAGACAAACACTTTAATTGTTGGTAAGTGATTGGAATAATCAAAAATCGTCTTTTTTTTTTTTAATGTTCTATATTACAATATTTATTCAAATATATACAAGAAATAAAATCACATGTAGAAAATTCGTTAAAACGAGTAAAACTTTAACAATATTTAATAAACAAAACATAGAACGCGGGCACTCGAAGAAGACCGTTTGGTCTTGTCACCAAGAACCACTAAAATTAAACGTGATAAATAAATGATTTTTAATAACTTTTAATTTAATAAAATAGATTATAAATGATATTATAATTGATAACATTATAAAACAAGTTCTTTAAGCTCTCTTTTTCTAAAAAAAAACGCAAATTAAAATTATCTTTAAAATAGACATTATCATTAAAACAGTCTTTTAGAATAAATTTGTTTCTGTTTATAATTACTCTGATTTTATTGAAACTGATATTGGTCAGATTAGCTAAAACCCCACACCACATAATGTTAAAAACAAATATAATCAAAATTCTTAATTTTAATTTATTTCTTCATTTTTGGCTTAAATTGTAGCGTGATCCGTACTAAAAAACCATAATTTTAGTAGAATTTTAAATTAAACTAAACTGGTTCGGTGTTTTGATGTTTTGTGGTAATTTGTTTGGACTTTGTGCTTTTGGTAGTTGTATAGTTTTTAGTAACTTGTTGGGTTTTCCGATTCCGGTAAATATTCCGCATAGTTCTGCGGAATATTTACCGGAATCGGAAATATTCCGCAGAACATAAAAATTGAGATTCGTCTAAGTTTTAAAAGTATATAAGTATATTTTCAGTGGAAAAAATGAGTTTTCTAAGACTTTGTTTAACAGAATCAAACTTAGGTTCTTGTGAAATGTCTTTAGTAATACTTAAAACTATATTATTCCATAAAAATGGTCCGCGAAATGAAATAAAAAATCCTGCAAAATTAGAGCGAGAAAATGGTTGTCTAATGAAATTTTCATTCCGTAAAATATATTTATTTATATCTCTTTGCAAATACAAGTCGCGGAAAGAAACGGGCGATAAGTTGTTTTTACATTTATACATAAAACAAAGAATATTAAAAACATTTAGCTCGTATATATTGAGAGCTTTCATTCCATATAAAAGAGGTATGAGCAAACTTAAACTTTATATTTATTGTAATATATATTTATTTTTGAAACCATAAATTCAATCCTTTGCAAAGTTAGCATCAGTTAAGTTGCTTGACTCGCTCGTCATTTTCTTACTTTTGATTCCATTCTCTACTCCTATAAATCTCTGCTTAATACCTGTATGAGGTAATGTTTTTATATCTGTATTTTACTCGTGCTGGTTCTTTAAATAGTTGTCTTTCTTTTCTAGACAAGGTCTAAAAACGCATTGTAAATGTATTTGGACCTGCTCTATCTGCCAAGCTTGAGCCACTCTCTCATTGCTTTAAAGCTGCATCCAGGGCCGTATTAAGGCGGAGGCTGAGGAAGCTATAGCCACAAGTCAACCACAAAAAATAGGCCCACTGAAAAAAGATAAAACAATTATAAATTATAAGCCCACTCCTAGAAAAAAATATTGACAAATAAAAAGGCCCATCTTTAAAAATGTTAAATAGGCAAAAACACCAAATTATAAACAATCGTATGTTTAAACTCACAGCCTCACATACTGATTGTTTAACTATCGAACATCTAGACGCTGTAAAAAAATGTTTATTAAATGTTTAACTATCAGAAACCTAGACAATGCAACAATATATTTTACTTCGTTGCACAATTCGTCTCGTTTCATTTTGTTTAGATCCGATTCAATAAAAAGAAAGAAAGAATTTAGTGAAGACTGTTCACTCGTTATATTATTTATACAATGATTTTCGAATATATTTGCATGTTTTTATTTATATATATATATCACTATTAGATGTTAGAATAATTTTACAGAAAAATATAATGGGCAGGATTGTAAAGTCTTGTTTTTCAAAAAGGCCTTTGTAAACTAAATTGGAAATTCAAAACAAACAAAAACGTTTAAAAGGGTGTAATAATACTTTACATGCTACCTATAAATACCAATTGGATCCTTCCCAACACAAGTTTCGATAGTTTTTACAAAAAACCTTATGTTTTATATACTCTATCTTAACCTGAAACTAAATAGGTATTTATTTAAGTATATAGGTATAATTCCTATTAAAAAAATTGACTTTTTAATCCTGCCCTAAGTTAGTATTTTAAAGAATTTAAACATTTTGTCATTTATTTTTATATAGCATTGATATTAAGGCTGATTATATAATAATGTTGATGTTATGCATTTTCGTTTCGACACATCACGATGTTGGGTAAAAGCATTCAAACTGCTTATTAATATTCGTAAATTTAATTATACATAAATGTTTCATGTCTATTACGTAAGAAATCGTCCATAAAGTACATACGCTTTTAGAGAGAGAGAGAGAGAGAGAGAGAGAGAGAGAGAGAGAGAGAGAGAGAGAGAGAGAGAGAGAGAGAGGAAGGGAGATGGTCTTCAAATAGCGCACGAAAGCGTATGGGGGGGGGGGGGAATAGGATTCAATTTAAAAGTACGTACGCACTGACTAAAAAAAAATTCCTCAGTAACAAGTTTTTCTTATTTATCACAATTAACAAGTACTTGCAAATAACCAAATGTTTTTGAATAATTAACAACTTTAAATAAAATAAAAAAACAATACCGTTTCATTGTTGTCCATAATAGGAAAGTTAACTTTCTGACTAAAGATCCTAGTTTGCAAACTTAAAAGGATGTAAGGTATAAGGGAGTCGATGGTATAGTAACCCTCTATGCACACACATGCCACCCCTATACACTGGCACTGAGTAAGGTGAACTTGTATTTCAGGCACGCCTTTTTTGAATCCGCAAAAGCAGGCTTTAGCAGTGCCGTGGCTTATGGATCGGAGGACTTCCTCCCCCCCCCCCCCCCAAAAAAAAAAAGACGTGTGATTCAAGCCCCCTTAAAATCTTAAAAATTTTTCTGCAAAGTATTGCCAAAATAAGTAGCTCCTTACGGTACTTCTATACAATTAAAAAGGTGAAAATCTGCACTTAGCATAACTGAAAAAAACTTTTTTCAGGAACAAAGTTTGGTCATGAAGGCATTATTCTCTCTCAAGACTCTCGAGAGAATAATGCCTTCATGAGCAAACACAAAATGTGAATGACTGTTTAAATGGAATTATTTAGACACGCAGTCCCAAATCTACTTATTGTAGCAGAAAAGTACTTACAATTAATGTGTATTCTGCCGTCGAGTAATTCCACGTCAAAACAACCAAGTTTTTTTTAAAATGCAAACCTATGTCCTTGGATTTTCTTTATATTTTTACCATAGTTAGTACATTATAAAATAAGATAAATCCAAAAATTTCAAGGTCTAACTCCCAACGGTTCGTGAGTAATGGTTGTTTTAATTTTGGCTACTATTATTGTTTTGGTCATTTTCCGCCATTTTTAAATTTACATTTCTCCTTATAAAACCAAGTCTTTAAACATGTGAATTCTGAAAATAAGTGACTTAGTTAATCTCAAAGTGAGGAATTTGAATATATAAATAAAAAATTCATTTTATAATTAAAAAGTACCTAAATATTAATTATAAATGTTAAAACAATGGACACCTGCCCAAGTAAAATTTTTAGGTGTGCGGTAAATTTTTTAAGCTTAAAATTTTAAATTAGATCATTGTATGTTTGAAGAACATTGTGTGAAAAAATCATTTCTGCCAAATACATAGTTTAAAAATTAAATGAAAAATGCTACAAAAAAAAGCAAATATAGTATATTTTGCTTATCGTAGTATTCAATATAAATAAAAATGATGCATACTTGAATTGATATACAATTTTTTATGACATATCCATTAAAAAATTATTGATTTACAAGTATATACTTATTAATTTTGTTAAAATCTTTTTTTGAAAGTTCGTATTTGTCTGATATTATTGTTGGTGCACTTATTAATGTTATTACATAGGTGACTGGCATCTAACGATAATCATCCCTTTTCAGCCAGTAAAACTGTTCAGACCGTGTGGATGCATAAACTTCATTTTTATATCATTATATTCTTCATCTTTTTCTTCGACGACTGCAATCCACCAAAACGAGTCATATGTACATGCGTAATATTCGTACTTCTGCATTAGTTCAAAGTTTATTAAACTTAAATTTTGGTAACTTGATTTTTTAGTTATATTAATAGATTTTGAATTTATATCGTTACTAGTTTTTTTGAATAACATAGATGTTTTCGAAACTGGTATGCAATGGTGGAATCCTCGAGTTCCTGGTATTGTTTTTTTCTTCTCAAATTGTTTATTTTGCGTAGCTCTAACATTAACCAAAGTTTCTTTTTCAATTTTAAAGAACTTTATTGTGAGCATTTTTTGAGTGCAAAATACAAACATTGCATCGATTGTTAGTATTTGATTTTTCTTTGGACGCTGCAAACTTTCTCTTGCCATTGTTCGTTTTAATGTACCGCCTATTGCATCGCAAGAAGATTTGCCATGACTGGTTGCAAAAAATATCTATTCAGCTTCCAATAAAAAATCTTCTGAGTGATAGCATAGATTTAGAAAATTTTCATACTGTCCTCCACATTCATCAGAAAAGTAATACAATTTGAAAATTAAAGGAAGGGTTCCTTGGATATAATTACATAAAATAGTCTGAATTTGATAGACAAAACAGGTATCGTGTATCGTCAGACATAAAACAAAATGATTCGTGTAGAATAATGCCATCTACTTTATAGTATAAAACAACTGGGTGAAGGGTGCATCCAGATTTACACATGATAACTTTGGATCTCATCTTGCACAACGAATTCATAATTTTCTGAAAAGTCACAAATCACTCTTTTTCATTCAATTTGAGTTTTAAATCTTTAAGAAACTTTGTTTGACATTTAGAAATATACGAGTGAGCTGTTAGTTCATCAATACACTTTACTTCTAACACTATATAAGTTTCAACAGTTTCAGTTTGTGTGACGAATTGGGTTCTGTTAGTACTTTGCCATTGATTGAGCACCTGAGGCTCCAACACTTACACACCACTTAGGACGCAGACTTACACACCACTTAGAAATTCCAAGATTAATCCCTGGATTTATAACTTTAAATTAGCTGTACAATTCTTTCAGGTTACACAATAGCAATCATTTTTGTACTTGTATTCTGTTGTTTTTTCCCTTCCCAACACTTACTTAGTCTTTTTTACCAGACATTGTTCGTGAGTATTCATCATCTTCATAAACACTTTGAACAATGGAGACAACATTAAGTGGAACACTTTTTCCAATTTGTCCAATGGGAGTGAAAGTATGCCACTCTCCTGTTTCATACGACGTGCTGTTCGAATAGCATTCACACTAACTTCAAAGTAGTTAGACGCACAGTCTCTAGACCAAGATTCAGGAGTTAAAGTGAGAATTTTTAATTTATTTTTATAGTCAGAAGCATTTATCTTTTCTTTCATCAATAGTGTCAGTTCATCCAGATCAGATACTTTATTTTGATCTGTTTTCGAATAAGACGCAGTAGAATTATATATAAAATGCGAATTACTTATTCCATGATGGGCTGCTAAATATTCACCAATCTTTTTTATTGATTTTTTATATTTTTTCATTGCAGATGCAACACGTTGATGTAAAGCAACAGAATGTAAATTAATTGGAGATTCTCCTAAAATTTCCAGGGATAAATTAATATGAGTAAATGGTTCATCTTCTTCTGTTGATATTTCATCTACTTCATTTTCACTAGGGTGTTCTACTGATAAAACTGCCTTTGACTTACAGCTAGTGCATAACTTCCACCCAGGTAAAACTCTTAATCCTAATGACTCAATGTGTCTAGCCAATATTAAAGATATTGTATATTTACCTAAAAAAAAAAAAGGATATTTAAGATACGTGTTGTATACTTTTACAGATAGTATTCATATATTTGAAATCAAATTACCTTTTATTTTTTTTATGCACTTTTTTTTATGCACATCACAACAATTGCCATTTTTCTTTTCAAAACTTTTTTGAAAGTAGTGAAAATGGTGATTAGAAATGCTGAATAGTTTTTCACAAGCATGCAACTCAGATCTCCATAAAATGTTTTGACGAGTATCAGTGTCTAGGTCATGTAGTGAAAAAATCTCTTTATTTCTAGAATATGAGGTTTTATGGCATTCTGACTTCAAAACTTTACCAATATCACATGAAATCATTTTGATAATGAATTTAAAAAGGTTATACTTGCAAATTTAAAAGTGCACAAGTATTAATTACATTATTTATGTAGGATTAATTGCAACATTTAAATTAGATGAATATGTCTGAATTCAGCAATTAAACTTTGATAATTGGGAAAGACAAGGAAATAAAAAGAAAATAAAAAAATACATTAAAAAAACTTTCATAACTTAAGAAACACTTCGATTTAGATAGGAATTATCAATTTGCCTATAGTACTATGGCAATATATATACATTTATACTACAAAAGTAAAATATTTACAAAACTATGTATTTGGCAGAAATGATTTTTTCGCACAATGTTCTTCAAACATACAATGATCTAATTTGGAATTTTAGGCCTAAAAAATTTACCGCACACCGAAAAATTTTACTGGGGCAGGTGTCCATTGCTTTAGCATTTATAATTGATATTTAGGTACTTTTTAATTATAAAATGAGTTTTTTATTTATATATTCAAATTCCTCACCTTGACTAGGTCATTATTTTAAGGTTTAGGTCATTAACTAGGTCACTTATTTTTAGAATTCATATGTTTAAAGACTTGGTTTTATAAGGAGAAAAAGTAAATTTAAAAATGGCGGAAAATGACCAAAACAATAATAGTAGCCAAAATTAAAACAACCATTACTCACGAACCGTTGGGAGTTAGACCTTGAAATTTTTGGATTTATCTTATTTTATAATGTACTAACTATGGTAAAAATATAAAGAAAATCCAAGGACATAGGGTTGCATGGCCTGGTTGTTTTGACATGGAATTACTCCATCATAAGTTTTAATGATGTATTAATTGTATTGGAAATTTTTAATTGGTTTAATACTCCACATGAAAGTTTTCTTTTGAAAAAAAATGCATTAAAGAGTGACCATAATAGAGCTTTAATTAATTGTAAATAGTCATCTAATATTTTAAAAACACAGAAAAAAGTAAAGAGGTCTAAGAATAGAGTTTATATTCAAAAAAAAAGACATTAAAGGATGCCAACCTTATAATTCTAAATCCCATTGAGAATTCTAAATTTTAAAAACTGTTTTTTCATAGAACATGTTTTTTGTTGTTTTGGTTATACCGTTTACATAATATTTTCACTAATACTTTATGAAACTTCTTGAAATTTTCGACAAGTTCATTACTAATATAGCTACAAAATGACCCTCATAGAAGAGTCTCGCTTAATCAGATTTGTACTTAATTTTGAATAAGCGAGTAAAACTGTAAAAATCGCCAATTCTTATAAAAATGACTATATTTTTGCAAGTTTGAACGTGGTAGTGGTGCAGATTGTAGCTTACATTGTTATATAACAACTATGAAAATTTCAAAGTTTAACAGTCACCCTATGATAATCGTGTAAATGGTTTAGCCCCTTTTTGAGACCAAAACCAACTTTTTTAAATAGGATAAAAAAAAAATAGTTATATTATTTTGTCTTCATTCGACCTATATTTGTAACTAACGTATTTAAAGAAAAAAAATTGTCTAATTGAATAGAAGTACCTTAAGTTTGCAAAAAGACTCTTGAACTTGCTTTTTTACTTACTAAAGAGGAGTGCCTAAAAACACGTCCGCTTAAAGCTAAGTTTTTTTTTTTGATTTGTCATCAAAACAAATTTTAAAAAATAAAAATTTTGACAGGTCTGCGATTCGACGTGGAATGACATCACTCGTCATCTTCTAAATTTCTCCAATTTCTGTCGTACAAACGTAATGGATAACCGAATTGTTTATTTATTTGATACGTTTTAGAAAACTGTTGTTATTTTTGATTCAATTCGAGTATTCGAATATTTAGTAGTTGGATGGTTTATATCTGATGTTCCTACTACGTAGTTTTTTAGTAAATCCTTTTCGTGGATTAGCATTTACGAAAGAAGATTCCCGATGGCTTACTCGGTGTTGCTATAATGACCAGAGCAAGAATCGAGGACCAGAGCAAGAATCGAGGTCCAGCCCCTCAATAGGCTATTTAGAAATTCTAAATATTCTCACCTAAAGACTGCAAAAGATCATTTCTTTAATATAAACTCGATTTACATAGCGTAATCAATGAATCAACGTTAAAAACAAGATTTTCATGCAAATATGAGATATTTTTTCAATGAAAAAAATCAGAATGTAAAAGGAACGTCTAATAAATATATACATATGTATATATACATACATATGTATATATATATACACATACATACATACTAACACACATCACACAATAAAATTTTCAATTTAAAATAATAGAAATGCGTATAGAAATATTTACGAAATTCAAGAGTATTTTGTCAGTTTATATACATTAGCGCCCCAGATTTTTATATACATATAGACTTTAAATGAATTGTAAACTTTCGCATACGATCCCTTTAAATAGAAATCATAATTTTTACTCCTTCAAAAGCAAAGTAATCATAATAAGTTACTATTTCATAACTGCTAGAAACGAAATTAAAACCCATCGAACATCTCTTTCAACGAGAACCGAAGGTTCTGTTATTTTGGTATCATGGGCTTTAATTCAAATTTAAGTTTTGGTCTAGAGTTTTTTTTGTTTAGGATAAGTTCTTGAGCTTTTTTTTCATTTTTCAAAAAGTTATATTCTAACTGTCTTTTGTCTTCTTCAAGTTCTCTCTGTCTTTCGAGCATAGCCAACCGTTCTTCGGCCTGTAAAACAAAAAAAATATTAGTTAGGGCAATTAGTAGCTTGCGTTAAAGCGAAAGTCATGAATCTCATAGTGGCAATAAAAAATAAGATGGGCTTGCTTGGCATGCAAAATACCGAGCAAATATTTGTTCAAGTGTGCATATAATTTAAAATCTATCCTAAATTATAATCTTTAAAAATGAAAGAAAAACTTTTCCTAAGAAATTATAATGCTTCTTTTTTTTTTTTTTTTTTAAATTAAAAAAAAAATTTAAATCTTTTAAAAATTGTTTATTTAAATTTTAGCAGAGCTTGAAAAATTAATCACTAAAGAGTCTTTTGCTTTCATTATATTATTATAATAATAATTTCAGATTTAGCTTGTGCTATAGAAAAAAGCTTTGCTATAGAAAAAAGTGTTGCTTCCAAGTTTTCATTGTAAATACTTGGTTTTAACTCAGGAAAATGATGCAACATTAAAACTGTGGAAGAAATGCATCTTTACATTTCAGATCATACTCTGCATTTCTGGATTATTGGCGTGCTAAACGATGTTATCATTCAGTTATTTGACAAGCACCTCATTTCACAACTAAACACTTTTATAAGTGTCTGAGAAAATCTTTTGACTAGTCCAGGTAGACCACTCAAATGTAAAAATGAAATTCCATGACTTTTTTTATAAACTAAAATTGTATAAAACTAGTTATTTAAAAAAAATGTTTTTGTTTCTTATAGTAAGAATTAAAAAGTTAAACAAATTTAAAATGAGTTCACACACAATAAAATTTAACTGTTATAGATCATATTCTAAATGGTTAACATATATACTTCACAAACCATAAATTTTTAAATCAAAATGCAGATGGTAAAAATAGTTTAAATATTATTAAATTTTTGCAACGAAAGTGGTTTTATTTTCAAATGAATAAAAACATTTAAAACATAAGACTAGTATTTTAATTAAAATAGTTATTAATAATTATTAATATTATTAAATTTCAAAATATTATTAAACTCACTAATTTCCTCTCTGAATCACGAACTTTTTCATATGCATTTTCCACTTCTTTTTTTAATCTTTCGATTTCTGCTTTCAATTGTTCCTTAAAAATATGCCTTTAAGACTTTAAAAACAGTGCATTTAAAAAATAAAACATTTATAGAATGAACATGAAAAAAATCTATATGCAATAACAAAGATATATTTTAAGACAAAAAAACAAAATTATTAAAGTGAAATAACTAATAATTAAAAATTCACCAACCGAGACACTAACTAATATAATAAATTAAATAATAAATATAAATTTAAGCCAACAAATTTTGGTAAAATTTTTGTTATTTACATTACAACTAAAACACAAAAAATTACATACAAATTGCAATCAGTAAAAAAAATAAAACAAGGAAAACCATATAATTTGAAAATTTTAAATACTCATATTTTGTGGATACTAACAATAGAGCAACAACAGTTTTCATTTTTTCTCTTGTTAATTGGAATCAAAATATTGTAAGCAAAAAAGGTTATTTTTTTTATTCCTAAAAGGTTTTATAAAAAAAGGTTTCATGATGTTTAAAAACAATTTTGATACAAAATAACCTGGTAAGACAATCCTTACTTTTGTAATAATTATTTGTCCGCCAAATCAGACAAAACTTATTTTAAAATTAACATGTGCACTTTTTGAAACACGAGTATCACAAGAAATGCTTGTCTATCAAGTTTGTTTATTTGTATTTTTGAAGTTATTCTTTTTTTCTCTTTTGAAGTTGATTAAAGTAGTAACGAGTCTCTATTTTTTACTAAAATTTTGGACATCTGTTTTATACAAATAATATTTTAACATAATGGTTGTTAAAGTCTTATGAATATTTTTGCTGCAGTAAATCTATTTTCAACAAAAATTTTCGCACTCTGGTAAATTTGAGTTGGGTCACACCTTGAATAGCTTTTTTTGTTTTTAATTCTTTAAGTGAAGGGTATTCTTACAAAAAAAAAAATGTTTAGTCTGATTTGTGATGGGGAAAGTGATCCAAAATTTTAAGACCTATTTTATTAGAAAATATACCAAGTAATGTGGAAAAAAGTTATTCTTAACTGACTACAAAGCACATATGTAACAATAAATTAGAACAGATAAAATGATATGCTAGAAGAGATATGTTAATTTTAACATCTCTGTTATTGAAATCAAGAATTTTCTTCAAATCCTAATTTCTTTTGGGAACTGCTTTGTGATATTGGAAAGGAACTACTAGAGCAATTAACTAGACTTTCTAATTTGTTTTTAATTTCAAAAAACATAAGATAATTTTTTACAACTAGAAGGCTGATGAAATTAATTTCAGATCTTATTGCTACAGCACTGTCCGTTGATAATAGAACAGATAATGCTTTAGAAGTATTGATACCTCAAAAAGATAAATTAGAGAAAGTTATAAAGATAACTGTAATTTGGAATCAGAGATATGTCTGCTAAAAATGCAAAAGAAGCCACCCTTTTACTTTTAAAACAATTAAATAACAACTTTTCATAGAAAAACATAAAACTAAGTTTTAACCTAAAACAAAAGAAAAACAACTATAGAACTTATTTCAATATTGAAACAATGAAATTCATTTAATAGAGAACTCAGGCCCAATCAGACTATTTTTCATGGTGATTCTTGAGCAATCTTTCTACAATTCCATGAAAATATGATTAAAATGGCATTGACGATAATTCCTTAATCAAAAATCATTCTTACAACAGTTTGACAATAGTTTTTTAATATAATCATCGAAAATAACACAATAGGAAAATATGAGTACTAAGTATATAAAAAAGAGGCAATCACTAATATTTAGATTAAATATCTGAATACTTAAACTGCTATATTTAAATGATTTCTCTGCAGAGCTTACTCCATATTTAGTAAACCTTATTAGCAAAACGAAATAAATTTTTCTAACTGACATGTTTATTGAAAATGGGTACAGTGAAAAGCAATTGAAGAGTATTACACACCAATTTAACAAAACAAACCAAAACAAAAAAGACCAAAAACACAATTCCATCAGAATGCAATAAATTTCCTGTTGTGTCTTTACCATGGCTACCAGGCCTTTTACCGAGACTTCAAAAAATATTCCAAAAAGCAGGATACAAAGCAGTATTTAAATCAAACCCAAATATAAGATATTTATTAACATCAAAAAACAAATCTAAACTACCTCGTAACAGCCAACCTGGAACCTATATAATGGCCAATCAATCACTGATCTCAATAGTAGCAATTTTATATAAACTATAACAGTTAACAATTATTATAATATTTAATAAGTTAACTATGCTGGTATCTATAATCCAGCAAAATTTCTAAATGTTTTTAAAATAAATACAAGATGGAGCAATTCCGCGACCGTCACAGCGTGACACCCGTCATTTTTTTTGTCTTAAGCCTTTAATATATTAATATCAAAATAGATATAAGAAGAATTTTTCTGGTTTTGTTGGTGCTTATGTAAATAACTCATCAATTTTAAATTTTTAAATTTTATTCATAATATCTTCCATAGAAACAAAATAGACATTGAAATTAGTCTCATTTTTAACAGCTTCATGAAAAGTTATGGCATCAGTTATTATATGTTTTCTCTGGATTATTTTTTGCGTTGCTATTCTTTTAACGGTCCCACCAATAGCATGTACCAATCCTTTCCCATGTGAAGCAGCAAAAAAGTTCCAGAACTATTTTGAATCATGCTGCTCTTCCAACCAGGGCATTTCTGATGCAATAAAACGATATTTAAATTGATTACTTGGCTCGTCTGTCTAAATCTGTAGTATTTTAACACTTGATTCAATATGGTTAGATAATAAATTATGAACAAATACAAGAATAAATTTTTTTGAATGGCTTAAATCATCTGAAGCTATGACAGATGACGAGAATGAATTTTGGTACTAAAATACAGCAGTAAACACAGTAACTTGCCTCTTGTACCAATGTGCTGACTGCACTTCATCTTGCCACAAAGTTGAAAAATTTTCAGCAAAATTCATTTGAAGGACGGCTGTGTCTGGTTTACTTTGAGGTTGGATCTTATGATCACGATGTCTTTGATTGTTTCTGTTTAATAAAATAATGCCAAAGAAATGAAGGTAAAGATTTTGAAAAGGTGCTGTAAAGATCATCAACTCTTCACTTTTTTTTAATCTTTCTAATATATTCTTTTCCATTACCATCTGCAACTTTTTCCCATTGGTACCATGTAATGCATTTATTCTTGTCAATTTCATTCAAAACATATAGATTATGAAACTTTGCAGCATGTAGTACACATATTATTATAACAAATGTCTTTTTCCCTATCATATACAATGCTAAGAGGAAATTCATGTGAATACAATAAAAAATTTGAATCAAACTTGTGCAGGGCTTCAAGGATAAGAATTATATTTTGATGTCGTTGACAACAACAAACATTTCTTGACATTGAACTAGACAAAAGAACATGTGATGGGCGTAAACTTACAAACTTTGATTTTCCAACTGATTCTTCAGGATAATCACCTTTAAAAACAGCATAAGCTTCAATAACATTCACATACAAATGATGTTTTTGCAGTTTTTTCTTGTACTTTAATCTCACCACAATGGTGTCTCTTTTACCGGGTGCTTGACGGGATATATCATCATGCTGGTAAAAATCAAGAACCAATTTTACAGTTAAAGCATCTAATGCATTTTCACTAAGCATTTTTTCTGTACTAGGGGTTTCATTCATTTTTGTTAAAAGTTTTTGTGCAACTTTTGCCGTCTTTCTGGGTGATTTTGGTAGTGCTGATTCGGCTCTCTTAACAGCTTTTCCAAGAGTGCTTGCAGATTTGTAAGAGGGTGATGTAACAGCTACAGATTTTGGTTCTGCTATTTTTTGTCTGCTCTTTCTCTTTCAATGCCTTTCTTTTTCTCGTTGAGCCTCAAATTTAGCAAGTTGTCTTTCTTTTTTGAATCTTTTTCTTTTAATACTTTTTCGCCAAATTTTTCTAACAGCTTTTCACGATATTTCCTTTGACGTTCAGCATGAGTAGGAGACACATTAAACCCTTGAAAGATTAAAAAAAGCAACACAAAAGTTATGGAGATGGGCGTATTACATCCAAGGCTCAATGGAGTTGCAACTATCTTTTACAGAGAGGCTCTATATATCCCAAAACAGAGCCTCAAGGATAACTGAGCAAATGTTGCCTTTCCAAAAAATACCTATATTTTGTAGTTTTTGTAGAAAACGCAAAAAAAGTTAACTGCACAATAATCTGCCCGATTAAAGTTGATAAAAACTATATTGTGGTTTCAGTTAAGCAGTTTTGAATATTGTTTTAAATTTTGTTAAAAAATTGTCACACCGTGACGTCACAGCGTGACATAAAATGATTCTAAAAATAACTTGAGCAAATTATTTTTTTAAACATGTTAGTATTTATTTAGATGTACTAGATAGAGTTCTCGTTGCGCTGGAATTTTGAAATCCTAAATTTTATTGGTTGTCTTAGAAAAAAAATTATTGGTACCCTAAATGTCACAGCGTGACAATAGTGGTAATAACATTTGATTAAAATAAATGGTTTTCTTAATTCGTCTGGCAATAAGTATGTTTTTATCATAATTAGCAATGATTAGTGCAGCTAAAAACCTGATTGCGATGAGCAAGACAGTTTTTGAATTTTTTATAGGTTCAATTGAACTTCGGCGATTAAAAACGATTTAAATTATCGCAAAAACGCCTATTTTTACTTTCTGTTTCAGCCCATATAATTTTTTATGATAGCAGCATACTATAACAAACTATATATTTTCTGAAAGAAGAAAAGTAGAGCTTTCTACTGATATATAGTATTATGTATATTGGTATCGTTTAATTTTTTCATTTTTTGTGAGACGGTCGTGGAATTGCTCAGATGTCATATTTCAAAATATTTATATATATATATATATATATATATATATATATATATATATATATATATATATATATATATATATCGAGCACTGAAAAATTTTTGTTTATGCAAAACCTGTCTTTTGTTTTCAAGGGGCAAATTAACTAAAATTTGTTAGCAAAAAAGTTTTAAAAACCAAAACAATAAACTTATGACAATAAAAGCAAAAAATACTATAGTCACTGTATTATAAAGTAGTAACACTGCAAAAAATGATTTAAATAAGTAATCCAAAATTGAAGGGATACTTAAATAATATTAAAACTTAAGGAATTTTTACAAATACATACTTTATAAACAGTTAAGCATTTCTAAACCGTTACTATTTTGAAGACCAGATATTTTTCCAGATATCGTGACTTGCGATCGCTTAATTCAACTCTTATATATATATATAATATTAAATATTACCTGAAGGCGTAACATTATATACTAGCTAAAAGCAATAGCAGTAACTTTTAAAAATCTTCATACAAAAAAGTAAATTTTTATTGTATTTTTTTATTATTTTAAATGGTTTGCACATTTGTTTTTTTCCCTTTATATTTGTTTCATAAAAAAGTAAATAAAAAAATAGTAAAAAATATATTAGATTGCAGGAATTATTAATAGATACCATTGAGAAAAATATAAAGATGAAAAAGTACAAACAATTTCTTGAGGCAAAACTGACATAATAAACAATCAATTTATTTTTATTGTTTTTTAACAACAAAATTTTAAAAAATCTCCTATTTACTCAGCACAGAGAGTGATTAAAAACATAACTTTTTTTTGACATGACCAAGAGTCATGTCAAATAATGCACAACTAGCAGTTTATCAAAATAAATGAATCAATTACTAAACCAGGGCTTGTGATGAAGAAAATCGTCAAGCGTGTTATATCGCGCTCGTAAAAATAGAATATGTTTTCATCGGGAGTGATTCTGTGCGCTCGAGATAACGTCGGCGAGCGCGATCATGAAAATTGCTAAAGGCGATACTCATAAAAAGCTTTTTCTTTTTTATATCTTTTTTTATTTGTTACATAATTCTTTCGTCAAAAAATGTTTGAATTAGTATCACACTTATGAAACTACTTCAACGAAAGAAACTTTTATACTTCCAAACTTCTTCTATATTGTCAGATTGTTTGATGTTAAAAAAAAATAATATCAAACAAAAACGCAACTTCTTATTGCTTTAGTATTGAAGTATAATTTAGAGACTTAGTTTTGCTTCGTTGTTTTGATATATGTATTTTAAAATGTTACTTTGTAAACTTAATTAACGGTTAATGATTTTTATATTTTTTGATATTTTTTATTCAAATTAATTATTTAATTTTTTTCTAAAATTTCTTTTTTAAATTACGTTTTTTTATCTTAAAAATATAACACAAGAATAATTTGAAATAATAATAAATAAGAATAATAACTTTTCATTTAATAAAAATTGACATCATTACTTAGTTTTCTTTTCGAATGTCCTTAATTGCGAACATTCTAAACAACAGAATCGTTTTAAAGTTGAGTTAAAATAAATAATAGTTAATAAAAAATCTATACTATGAACAAAAACTAATTTTAAAAATTACTCTATTATTAATATTTATTTTTATTATAAACGATGTGTGGAATATTACAAACAATAAATCAAATAAATTTTACTTGATATTTTCACAAGATTAAAAATACTCCGCAGTTTTAATTTTCTTATTAATGGTTTTCTAATTTTCTATTTTTATTTTATTTGCGCATTTTTGTATTCGCATCGTGTTTCCACGTGCACATTCCATTATTGAAATTAGTGACGATTAACGACTTTAAACTGCTCATTCATTACGTTAGTTCAAAAGAGAACGACGTTGTGCTTTTTATATTATATACCAGTTGTGCTTTTTATATTATATACTAGTTGTTTGATAACAGAATATCTTTAATAAAAAATCTTTTTTAAATATTTTATGAAAATAAATAAATAATCTTGAACTATTGGACGAGCGTTATTTTATACGCTCGTTATAAGCTGAACAAACGTTGTTTATTGCGCCTAGAACGTTTGAAAATACCATTAACGGGCGCGTTTTACGAGCGGAGCGCGATCGTGCTCGCTTCATCACAAGCCCTGCTAAACCTACTTGTTTTTCAACAAATAATATAAAGAATAACTTTGAACATCATTGGGTTAATATTACTAATTATAAAATTGTTGAGAAAGTTGGTAAACAAGTCAGAGAAAATTTACAAGCTACCAAATACATAATCAACAAATTTTCTAAGATTAATTTTTACCTCTTTTCCTTTAAATTGCTCAGCAATCTCTTTAGTTCTTCGTTCATACTCTCCTTCAAGATGATGTTCAACATGTTTTTTTGCTTCTTCTACTTTACGCATAACTTCTTCATCAACATCTATTTTGCGTTTTGCTAGCTCTTCCTCTACTCGTTTCATCACAATATCTTCAATGCGCCTCTGAGTTTCTTCTTCAATAAATTTATTTTGCATTTCAGTAGCACGACTTAAGTCAAATGATAAAAAAGTATAAAAGAATTATATTAAATTAAAAAAATTATATATATTAATAAAAATAATACAAACAATATAAAATGCATGACTAATGAGTTAATAGAAAACAAAATATGGACTGCAAAAATTAGGCTGGAATTTTAGTGTCAGAAAATTAATAAATTATAAATTCTTTTTTAACTAATTATATAACATACATTTTTCGTTGCCTTTCCATTTCTTCTGTCCTAACACCAGGTTCCACTCTTGTGTCATCATCTTCTTCTAATTTATCTCTTCGCTGTTTTGATCTTCCAAATTTATCTACACTTGGTGATCTGGTACGAGACCGACTTTTAGAGTATCTCCATTTCTTTCTACCTGGTGAGCGACTTCGATGGCGACTTCTTTTGTGGCGCTCTTTTTCTCGTTCTCTATCCTTTATTTTTAAAAAGTTTTATATCAAATAGAATAAATTTCTAAATACATCAGAACCATACTTAATAAAAAGTCGAAAAAGAGTTCATGATATACATCATACATACAGTCACAATCAAAATTCGGAATAGCGTATAAAAAAAAAACACGACTTTCATTAATTTATTTATTTTATCAAAATATGTTAGTAATCATGATAATTGACAAAAAGAATAACTATAGACCATTAGTAAAATTATCAATTTAAAACCTAATGCATGGTGACCTTAAGCTTTTAAACAACCAGCTAAATGGTTAGGAATGGAGTGGATAAGCTTTCTTAAATATTCAGAAAACATAAGTTGAGTATATAATAAGATTCAACTTATGTTTTCAGCCTAATTTTTTCTCATAGAACATCAGAAAATGAGGGTCCCAATTTCTGGATTTTATTTTTAAGACAATTACAGCAATTTTTAATAATTGTGTGGTTGGGTGAATTACAAGACTAGTGACCAATGACCTCAATCTCATTTTTCCATAACCAACTGCTTACAAGCTTGGTCTGTTGAAATGATGCCCCAAATGCAGAAATTTGGGGGTATTAGTGATGTTTGAGAAAATTTTAAGTTTTCTTGAAGTATTATAAGGTAAATGTGGCTATTTATTGTAGTGTTAGAATGCAAATTGCATAAGTCACCATGTTTGATTAGGCTAATGGCACATCATATAATGATTTTGGAGCAATATTTTTTAGTCATAAACAAATATTGGGCGTTGTATTGTTGGCAAGGCAGGTGTTTAACGCTTGTAGAAAAACAACTAAATTGTTCAATTAATAATTTGTCGCTAAATATTACATCCACCCATTTTTTTACCAACCAGTCCTAGTATTTCAGACAAAAGGCCTTACAAATTCTATTAATTTTTTGAGAAAGGCAAGGTTTTTTTTGCTGGAATATGGCTCTTTAAATGAAATTGCTTGCAGAAACCTCTTCTAACTGTCACAATCATTGGCGCAAACCAGCAGGTGTACTTAAAGATGAAATTTCAGAAGCACTGGAAAATGGATTTTTCCATAAAGATAAATGCGCAAAAGTAGCCATCTTTGGTTGACCAGTTCGAGTTTTGCTTTTTAAATAACCAGTTTCATATTGTTTCAATATTTTTATGATGCAGTTATGTGTAACAATAGGAGTCGATCCTCTTTCGTAGAAAATACTTATCTGAGCATGTTTTTCTGTTGTTAATTCATTAGTTTTTCCCATAAATAATAACTCATTTTTTTTGTTAAATAACAAATAATTACTAAAACAAACTTAGTGGTTTAAAAACAAATTACTTACGCATATAAATTTAGTTAATACTCATAATTTTGAATGTGAAAAATAAATTTTTCGCAAATTAAAGTTTTTCTTTAAATTTTTTATATTTTTCACAAATTTTAAAAATGTTCTGAACTTTTAATTGTGACTATATATAAGTATATATACATACATACATATATATATTTATATATAGTCAAAATTAGGCTTTTTTTTTTTGCGAAAAAAACAATATTTGCCATAAAAAAAGAAAAAGTT
This sequence comes from Hydra vulgaris, assembly GCF_038396675.1. NCBI lineage: Eukaryota > Metazoa > Cnidaria > Hydrozoa > Anthoathecata > Hydridae > Hydra > Hydra vulgaris. Next base: position 24,386,800 of record NC_088920.1, read on the forward strand.
CCTAATTTTTGAATTTGGGTGGCACCCAAATACAATCGGCGCTGTCAAAATTAAACTCGCTTGAATAAATTATCAAGTCTGGAGATTGCAGCATATAGTATGCTGACTTTTTGGCCTACAACAAAACAGAAAAGACGAGCTTCGACTAAAATAAAAAGGTTAGTTTTTCTTGGCATGCGTTGATTCTTTTATTTTATTCAAAAAAAATTTAGCCCAAACATTTTTTATCATTCTCTTTGATATGAACACAACATGTCTCAGAGTTTTGGGACACAACATGAACACAACATGTCTCAGAGTTTTGGAATCCCTTTTATTAAGATAATAATAAAATAAGAACTTCTATTATTCATGAAAAAATAATTTTTACTACAGGAAAATGAATAAGTGAAGCAAAAAATTAATAGAGATAGTTTATGTTTGTCAACAAAGCATATCATAAACAATAGAACTACTTTAAAAATTTAAATGATTTTATAAAATTTTAGTATACGGTTTTTCTAAATTACATCCTGATTATTTGTCAAAACTACAACTTTTTTTAACCAGTCGATAATGACCAACAAGAACTTATTTTAGGAGGTCAAGATATTCATTTCAAACGGTTGCTGACCATTGACTGGTCCTTATTTTTCATGCTGTATGAATATATATGTATGTATGTATGTATGTATGTATATATATATATATATATATATATATATATACACACACGCACACACACACAAGATATCTTGATTAGGATAACAAAATACTGCTTTTAGAATTATAACATAGTAAAGTCATCAATTCTATCTAAAGTTAATAATTTATTTTTCAAACATTATTTACATACTTAAGATTATTATGTTATCAAATTTTAAAAAAATTTTATTTATCTATTTCATAATCCAACACCTTTTATTTACATTTTTACTGCAACTTAACTATTTTTAAAATGAGAATGTTTAAAGCTTATAAAGTTGAAATTAGGTAGACATTTGAAATACATATACAGGAAATGTTCTAAATAGTTTTTGACAGCATTGAATGTTTTGGGCACTAAACATCGAATGCTGTCTCACACCCTAACTTCAATATAAACTTCTTATAAAAAAAAAAGAGTTTTATCAAGATTATATATAAAGGAATACTTTTTACAGTAAAGCACTTTTTAATTTTAAATACTATAAGAATATATTGGTAACTCACAGAATGTCTAAGAGTTGCCAACAGATACTATATATCACATATAGTATATGTTAATGAGACTTATATTTATGCATCAATAATTATAAAGATATATCACCTTATTTTTTCTTCTTTTAGGAGAAGCACTGCGACTTCGAGAGCGTGAAGCTGACCTGCTTCGAGGCATGATCCAGTAAATCTAACCTAAAAATTTTTTTTTTAAAATGACTAATAATTAAAATCAGAACTATAACCACAAACAACTCTTGAACATCAAAGAGCAGAATGTGTTTTGGAAGATTTGTTCTATATATTTGAAAATTATATCATTTTAATACCGATCTGGTATAAAGTCTCAATAAAAACTTCTTTTATTTAAATTTATATTAAAATGTGCATACATGATTAAAGCTGACAAAAGAAAACCAACTCGATTAGAAATTTTATATCTCCCCTTGAAATATCATTTCGTACATGTGATATAGACTGTTACATAAAAATAAGTTATTGTAATTTTGAGACCATTTAAAAAATCAAAATGACCATTTATAATGAAACTATTTTTAGAAATACTTACTACTAAAAACTTACCTATCAACGATTTCTCTTAAAATCTTAAGGTCAACCTAATCTTCATTGATGATAATGTTTTCATTCAGCAATAAGCAGAGCTGGTTGTATTTTCTTGATTGACATAGAGTCAACAAGAAATTTAACTACCTACCTACCGACTTGTACAACCCCGAAAAAAAACAATTAGTATTTCGAAAAAACATTTTTCTTTAGACTTCTAAATTGATCATCGTAAGACACCTACTATGTCAAGAACTATCAAAGCCCGCCTAATTTGGATGGCACGTTCGCAATAGCAGTATTATTATAGCTATTCAAAAACTTGATGTTTTAAAAAATCTAAAAATACACTTTTTTCTTTGCTCAATAAATGTTTCCCTATCAATTGAAATGTTTTACACTAAATAATGCTTAGGTCCGAAACTAATTTTATTTTACAGGATAAACGCGCAATGGCAACAATTCTCTCAAGGGTGCTAGAATCCCTATTATTAAAATTGAATTATGAAAACAACAAGACTTTAAAATAACATATATCATATACAAAGTAACACAAACAACGAAAGTTGAACTTTTAAACTATTTGCAAGAATTTATAACGCCAATAGCTACGAGGGTCCACAATGCTTTAGATGCATCAGGGGTCTAGGTCTAGTATATGTTTATCCAAATTAGATATTAGTTACCAGGATTTAATTTTAGATTACGTCACGCTATTTTTAACTCAAGGATTTAAATGGGTGACAGTAATAATGTCGAAAAATGAATTTCGGAATAGTGTCGAATATAATAAAAAGGCCTAACGTCTCAAAAAAAAAGGAATAGTGTCGCAAATGAATTTATGAATAGTGTCGAAAATAAAAAAAAAGGAATAGTGTTGCAAAAGAATTTTATGAGTTGTGTCGAAAACAAAAAAAGGAATCATGTTGCAAATACTTTGATATATATAATAAAATATAATATAATAAAATAGGTATAAAAAGAAATAATGTCGCAAACAGTAAAATCGAAATAGTGTCGAAAACGAAAAAAAGGGGTAGTGTCGCAAATAATAAAAGGAATAGTATCGCAAATAGTAAAGTCTGAATAGTGTCGAAAACATAAAAAAGGAATAGTGTCGCAAATAGTGAAAACGGAATAGTGTCGCAAATAGTAAAAACGGAATAGTGTCGCGAATAGTAAAAACGGAATAGCGTAGCAAATAGTAAAAACGGAATAGTTGGAGAAAATTAGCGACAAATAGGGTCAAACCCAGACAAAAATAGTATAATGCTGAAACTTGGCACAGTCTTTGGGTGGGCGTAAAAAAAAACCCATTTGATTGCGCTACAGTAATATCCCTTTTCGGGCAATTTTAAGTGCAAATAAGGGTCCATTTTGACACCTTTAAAATCTTATAAACTTTATACGGTTGGAACTAGGACTTAGAAGAAGCAATTAATTGAAAAATCATTCACGTTTAACGGATGACGCGGAAGTTATCGGACAAATCCTAATTTCATTATTTGAGCATAATAATTAGTTTTTGTGGTTTTATGCGTAGGCATAAACGTTCTATAAAATATAAACTTTATTATTTGAAACACAATTATTGGTGCCCTGGTGCTTTCTATCAGAAAACGTCCGACATCCTGGACTAGAGAAAAGAAAGCCGAATTAACGAGACTTGTCAACAATCGAAAAGGGGTCAGTCAGAGAAAAATAGGTTTTAAATTCGGTGTAAATCAATCGACAATTGGTCGTCAGTTAAAAAAAATGAATATTAAATATAGAAAACGTAAAAAGACTCCAAAATACTCTATAGAACAACAAATAAAGGCAAAGAAAAGAAGCAGGAAACTAGTTAACCAAATCTATAACACAAAATCGCTTCTAGTCATCGATGGCGAAAAATACTTTTGTTTTGCAGGGGACAACATGCCTGGAAATTCTGGATACTACACAACCAACAAAAAGACATGCCCAGAAAGTGTTCGTTTTATAGGAAAAGAGAAATTTCCAAAAAAATTATTAATGTGGATATCTGACCGTGGTATGTCCGAGCCATTGTTTCGCACTTCCAAGGCTGTAGCGATCAATTCAAATCTATATTAATGAATGTTTAGAAAAACAACTTCTTCCATTTATTCACAAGTATCATGGAGAATTTAACTGTTTATTTTGGCCAGATTTAGCAAGTTCTCATTATTCTAAAGATTCTCTAAATTGGATGGACCAATATGTCTGTTACGTTGATAAAGAATCCAATCCCCCAAATGTGCCTCAAGCACGACCAATTGAAAATTTTTGGGGACATTTGGCACAGAAGGTTTACGAGGGAGATTGGCAAGCTTCAACAGAGCAAGTTTTGATTGATCGCATTAAACTAAAACTACAAGAAATTGATTTAAACTTTTTACAGTCGCATATGAAAGGCGTCAGAGCAAAATTGAGATCAATTGCAGATGGTGGTGTTTTTTCATATAAAAAATAATATATTTTTCATTTAAAGATAAATGCTTTATTTAAAAAAATATAATAGTAGTTCGTTTTTTTATTTATAAATAAGTTATTGACGTTTTTATTTTGTCCGATAACTTCCGCATCACCCGTTAAAAGTGTAAAAGTTCCATTTTACCTATTGTTTCCAAAAAAAGATAATTTTGATCATGTGGCTGAAAGGGTGCGGGGTGGCCAGAAACTATTAAGACACGTTGGTCTTAGCGATGAAGAGACAATGGACTTCTTTATACTTTCCGAATCGCACAGTAAGAGCTTAGTAATATTTACCACTATATACTCTACTAAATCTTTAAAAAAAAATTTTTTTGGAGAACAACCTGGTAATTAAAATTTAGTGTATTTTACAGATTTTTATTGTATTAAAAAATTAAGATCTTACTAAAAATGTTGTTTATAACGGCTGTTGTAGAGATAATTACAAGCGAAATCAGGATTTGAATAAATCTTTATATACATCCCTAGAAGATATATATGTGATATTGAATACAGACTAAAGAAAAAAAAGTTTAATTATTTCTTATTCTTTATTTCTTCAAAGACTTGAGAAATGGATGACTTAGCGCCGAACCGACCTATACAACGAATATATTAAAATGAGATAACAGAACACTATATATTGTTTATTGTTTATTTTGCCGTTTAATAATATATACAGTTTCGAAGCATATATATGAAAAGAGATATTGGCGGAGCAAGAAAAAAACTTATTTAGCCTTATCACCGAGCCCCATTCTCACACATTTAAAAAAAAACGTAATATTTAAATATCTATAGTAAACAAATTATTTATTAAAAAAAATGTAAGAGTAAAATAGATAACAATTCGTTATCATTTAAAGAAAATTTAAAGAATCTAAATTTAAGGAAAGAGTAAGATCAAGTGAATAAGAAAAAATAAATAAAATATTATCATTTGCTTAAAACTTAAAAATTTAAACTTAAACTTAAGAATAAAAAGCAAATAATTTTTTTTTAATTATTCACCTCCCCAAGACCGAGAGTCTTGGAGTCGAGGAGGCTGCTTTTTGTGGTTACAACCCTCTCTCAACTCTATAACTCCGAAACACGAAGCTCAACAAACAAGGCCGCTGCGCGAATAAACAAGTTGATATTACAAACAAATTAATATACACCATAGAAATAACATAAATGAATTATTTACTTCATAGAAATAACGTAAATAAATTAGCAAGCGCCACAAAGGTAATACCATAATTAAGGTCAGGGCCGTACCAATGGCGGGGCCAGCCGGGCCGCGGCCTTAGGCGCCAAAATAGGGAGGGCGCAAATTTTAATAAATTAAAAAAACAATAATCAGTTAATGAAACAAATTTTCACGGCGCACAGTGAGTCAAAATTCATAAAAAACGGCAAGAAACCCCCCATAAAAAAGTATTGCTGGAAATTAATTAATTTAATTATAATGTTACTAAATACCACTAAAAGTCAATAATTAACTTTTTTGTGAACAATTTTCAAGATTTCACCAATTTATACGCCTTTTTCCGAAACATATTTATTTTATTTTATTTATCGGAAAACTCGTTCAATAAAATCTAGCTTTTGTGTCACTCTTTTAAGATTGACATGGGTAAAAACAGTTCAAAATTTAATTTGAAGTCATATGTTTAAGATGTTTGGCAACTACTAACAACATTTTTGACAATAAATTTAGTTTTTAGTTTTTCATTACTGAGATCTCAAAAATGTGTCATAAATTGATTTTTTTTAATTAGTTTAATTATGAGTTTAGTTTAAAAACTAAACGATTCCACTAGATTCCATGGTAGTTTTAATATTTTCCCATTAATAGGTATATATGAAAGCAGAAAAAATAAAAATCATTTGCCCAAACTTGCCCCAATTAAAATAAGACCTTTCAAATAATTCGGTTTTTTTGTGTGTTTTTTTTCGTTTTTAATTAAAACTTGCCATATAAAGTAGCGAATATTAGTTCATTGCTTTCATTCATTACACAAATTATACATTTAGTTCCTATTAGTAAAAAAACTCATGCTCATGCAGATGGTGCTAATTATCAAACCTCAAAAACCAATATATGCAACGTTTAATGGCATAGTGTACGTTTTAAAATTAAAACTTGTGTATAAAATAACTTAAAATAGTTCATTGCTTACATTCAACATGAAAAGAATACATTTAGTTCCTATAATTCAAGAGTTAGGAATTAATCATGATAACTTTCTCGAGGCTCTTCTACGTGAGTTTTGTAGACTGGAGGGTCTATACTATGAAAGTATTGAAAAACCTGAAATGATAAATCTAAAGAAAACTCTAATAATATTTAAATGTAAATTCCGATCAAAATTGCGGAAGTATGCAAGAACCTTTTCTAGACTTTTAGAACACGAGCGAACTTGGTTGAACAAAGATATTACTGTTAACAAAAAAAATGTTGCATCAGGTTCAGGTAGACAGTGCAAGAACTGGGAAGATTTAGGTGATAGAAGCAGAAGATCCAAGGTATTAATAAATAAATTAAATTCAACCCAGTTAAAAAAATAGTTTACAAGCTTAAATATTAAATGTTATCTTGTTTAAGGTTGCCAAATTGGCTGAACATCCTGCTGAAGCATTGGCATTAGCTTCAATAAAAAAAGCCACTAGAGATCCTAGCAAAAAAGACTTTGTTGATCTTGTGAAAAGTGCTACAAACTCTGAAAAAGATAAAATCAAAAAGATAAATTTTCCGATAAAAATGAAAACCGAAGACGCCTTGAGCTTAAAAATTCAGTGTGACCTTTCTGATGAACAGTATCAAATTATTAGAAATTCATCAATAATACATAATGCAGATATTTATCCTTCACTTCATGAAATTAAGAATGAGAGACACAAATGTTATCCTGAGGGTTTAATTGTGACAGAAACATCTGCTTCAACTTCTCTACAAGGTATGTTTAATCATACTCTGACAAGGATATTAACTTTTACGGAATGCCAAGACTCTATGAGAATGTTTGCTGAAATTGGGGGGAGGTTTAAAGGTCTACTTCATTATAAAGGTGGTTTTGATGGTGCCTCCACTCAAAGTGTCTATAAACAAAAATACACTGATACAAATATTGGTGAAGCCCAAGTTAATGAACAAAGTCTTTTCCAGACAGCTGTTGTTCCACTTAAATTAACCATCATGAACAAAAATGTATGGCTAAATAAAAAGCCCTCTAGTACACATTACTGTAGACCCCTCCATCTCCAATATCAAAAAGAAACGGAAGAATTGATAAGAAATGAATATGAAATTTTAAAAGCAGAAATAAATAGACTAGTCAAGTTTGAAGTAAAATTAGAAGTAGAGGAAGGCAAACCGGATACGACTATCACATTTAAGTTCAAACTAGATTTAACCATGTTTGATGGTAAAGTGATTAATGCCCTCACTAACACTCTGTCCTCGCAATCATGTAATGTTGGCGGAGCTAAGCCCAGTGAATTTAATAACCCAGCATTGATCAGATCTAAACCAATCAATAAAAAAGCTTTATCTTTGGGTCATTCTACTCTGCATTGCTGGCTCAGATGTTTTGAATATATTTTACATATAGGATATAAATTAGACATTAAAAAATACTTTGCCAAATCCCCTGCTGAAAAAGCATTAGTAAAAAGTAAAAAAACGAACATTCAACTGAAGTTTAGAGAAGAGCTAAGTCTTATAGTTGATATGCCCAAATAGAGTTTTGGCAACACTAACAATGGAAACACTGCCAGAAGAGCATTTGAAAATGCTGAAACTTTCGCTCATATAACGGGAGTGGCAGTAGATGTAATTATTAGATTGAGGACAATCCTAATAGCAGTATGCTCCTGTTATGAATTGAACTCTGAAAGTTTTGGCCAGTATTGCTATGAAACTACAGCTCATATACTCAAAAACTATTGCTGGTATGTGATTCCCCCAACTGTTCATAAACTCTTGGAACATGGTGTGCAGATATCTGAGGCATTAGAACTGCCAATTGGTTACTTCTCTGAAGAGTCACAAGAGGCTCTAAATAAAGAAATTCGCAAAGCTAGATTAAACCATACAGCCAAGATATCTAGAAAGAATGTTATGAAAAACCAGTACCAATACTTGTTGATTAGAAGTGATCCTGTAATATCAAACACTTGTTTAAAAAATACAAGGTTGAAAATGGAAAAACACTTACCCTTGAAGTTTTATCTTTGTTAATGCTGTAATAATGAAATAAAGCCTTTTTATTAGTATTAGGTTTTCTTTTTTTGTTTTCTTGAAAGAAAAATTAGATAAGATAAAAATTTATTTTGTTTTTAATATATTTTAATACAATATAATATTAAAATATTTTTCGAACCAGTTTTTCTTTTTAATTAATAAATGTTTTGGTTTGAGGAATTTAATTTTTTTAAATTAAGTCAGTCATTGTGCGCGTAAAAGTCTCTAACGCGTATACGCGTAAGTAGTACAAGCCTTAGGCACAATAAATATTTAGATTAAAAAATATGTGGTATTCTTTTATATGGTATTTTGGATCAAGGAATTCGATTTTTTTATTTAGGTTATATTTTATGCGCGTAAAAGACAGTTACACGCGTATGCGCGCGCCTTACGCGTAAAAATTATTTTTAATGAAAAATTTAAATTTTTTGACCCAAAATACGATAATATTGATGTATCACATAATTATATATGATAGTTATATAATTTTTGCTGTTTTTTCACCTTTCTGACTCACTGTGCGGTGTCGCTGCTGTTTATAAGAAAATTAATTAAAATATCGCCTCTTGACACAAACTCTTAAATATTAATGCTCATTTACTGAACAAAAGAGCGCCCTTTAACACTAACATACCTTTGATAACTTTTGAACATTATGATTCTATTATGAATCGAACCAAAAAATTATATGGTGCTGAATTTAAGAAGAAAAGAAAACAGCGCTAAGAAAGTGACGAGAAACTACAAAACTGTTTCAAAAAGTGGTTGGTAACAAACTCAATGGAATAACAAATTATTTCAGAGTATATTTGTATTGAAGTTAATGAAAATTCAACAGATCCTATAATTAACTAAAGTTTAGATCATCATTTGGAATTAATTGAAGAGAAGATTTTCATCAGCCAAGGTCAAGAAGAATTTTGAACAATTAATTCAAAACCAACAAGGGAAGATGGAAATGCCCAGCTTTCAGACCCAGCTGAAATGGACGAGGGTGAACTTCATTCAGAAATCTCAGAAATTCCAGTGGCCTCGGAAGAAAATTTTCAACATAGGGATCCAGCAACATGGTCTAAAATAACGGACAAAACAAGATGCTTTTTTATTGATCATGGGCCAGAGCAAGATTGAAGAGAATTTTTCCCAAACACGCTGTGTGATTTTGACAACAGAACACTCAAAATGTTATGAAAAAATTCATCCCAATGGTGAAAAATTTGTTCGTACTTGGCTACACTACAGCAACAAAAAAGATTCTATATTTTGTTTTTGCTGTTTTTCATTTTCAACAACAAAAACCAACAATTTCTCAGAAATTTCCAAAGGGTTTTGTGAAAAAACTAAACCCATGAATTCCTGAGCATGAAAACAGCAATGAACACCAAAGATGCTATTCTGATTGGAAAACTCTTTAAAAAAACCTTAAGAAAGGAAAGACCCTGGATTCTGATCTGCAGAGAGTTATAAGTGAAGAGATAAAAAAGTGGAGAGACATCTTGAAAGTGATTGTTGATGCAATTTTGTTCTGTGCCAAGAACAATCTTGCCCTTCGAGGAACAACAGAAGACATCGGTCAACAAAACAGCAGCATTTTTCTGAGCTTAATTGAGTTGATTAGACATTATTATCCTTTAGTGGCTGAACACATTGCGTCCGTTAAAGCATAAAAAACCACAACATCCTACTTTTCTCCTCGAATTCAAAATGAGCTGATTGAGTTACTTGGGCAGAAAGTCAGGAACAATATTTTGTCAAACATCAAAGAAGCTAAATACAACTTTGTTTTATTTGACTGCACTCCAGATGCCTCCCACAAAGAGCAGATGACTCAGATCATCAGGTATGTCCACATCAGTGATGAAACCTGCACAATTAAGGAAAGCTTTGTGAACTTCATTGAATCTCACCAAAAAACCGGAAAAGGTCTTGCAACAGAGATAACTGAAAAATTGGAGAAGGATGGTCTAAACATTTCCGATTGCCGGGGTCAAGGCTATGGCAATGGAGCCAATATGTCTGGAAAGTACAATGGCGTCAAAGCTCACATCCATTCTCTTATTGAGTCAGTAAGATTTGTTCCATGCGCAGTTCACACTTTAAATCTTGTTGGTGTTCATGCTGCTGAGGTTCCCCACTCATGATTACGTTTTTTGGAAAGGTTCAAGCCATCTTTAACTTTTTTTCAAGCTCCACGTCAAGATGAGAAAAACTGATGAAAAGTTGACGATCTCATTAAAGGGAAACAGTGACACAAGATGATCTGCCAAAAAAGAATCAATCACACCATTGCACCGACAAATCAAAGACGTTCTTCAAGTTTTGGAATCCATTATCCACTATCCCATGACAAATGCTGTCACAGTTAGCAGTACAAAAAAACTTTTCATTCAAATTGATTTCAGTTTTTTGTGTTTGTTGGATTTCTGGTGTCGAATTCTTTCTCTAATTGACCAGGAAAATAAACTGCTTCAGTCAAAAACCATTTCAATTGACATTGCCGCAAAAAAATGAAAGAATTGAAGGCTTTCATTCAGAATCTTCGAGATGCTGGGGTGGACAACATTATCAAAGATGCCACAGAAAAAGCTAACCAGAGCGGAATTGATGGTGGCTTTCAAACCAGGGGAAGCACAAAGTGAAGCAAATAGCACTTTATGAAGCTGAAGATGACTCTCACTTTCTCACAGCAGAAATAGAATTCGGATCTCATTGCAACCTTGTTTTTGATAGCATTATTACACAAATTGAGTGACGGTTTGAGGCTATGTCTGCTGTATCCTCTGATTTTGACTTCCTCAGTGGGCATTCACTTTTTAAAAGTTCAATGGATGAACTCAAGAAAAAGCTGCAAATTTATCTCAAATTTACAAGGCAGATTTAGATTCTTTTGATTTCCAGTCAGAAATGACAAGCTTTAAATATCAAGCTGCCGCAATGATAGACAACTTTGAAAAATCTAGCCCGATCGACATTTTGCAGCTCATTCATAAATAATCTTTGACCGATGCTTATCCCAATACGGCGATTGCTATTCGCATTTCTTTTATCATAATAGTCACAGTTGCTACGTGTAAGAGAAGAAAAGAAAATTGCGCCCCCGCTCCCCCCTTAAAAAAGAGAAGAAAATTAAACGAAAAAAATCATTTATTGGTCACAAAATATATCACATCAGGTCATAAGTAAAATTTTTCAATAAGGTTGCACAAACTTTAGTTCAATGTTACTTTTCTGGCTTTTCTTGAGGCAAATTCGCTAATGACAACATCAAACTCAATGTTGTTTGCCACTTCATTTTCAATTGAAATTATAGCCAAACTAGACAAACGTTCTTGGCACATTGTTAACCTCATATAGTTTTTTATGATCTTAAGTTTACTAAAACATTTTTTTTACTGAATAAATAAACATTACAATGTTTAATTTAATATATAAAATAACAAATAATTTATTTATTTAGAAGATAAGAGGTAATTAAAATTATAAGGGTTTCTGACTTTTTTAAAAAATACAAATTCTTATTCTATATGATGCTTAGACACAAATGATGATATTTTTTGAGTTGAATTAACTTTTAGAATTTCCGAAACCAACTTATCGTCCATGAATTTTCCCAAATAATAATATTTTTCCTAAGTCTTCTTTTTTTAAAAGACTTTAGCAAATGGGCCACAGGAACGCGACGCCAAGGGGCCATGCCCCCCTCTCCTTAATTTTTTAATGACTTTTTTTTATTTTTTTAAATAGAGAAGTTTTAAGTATTACTTTTTTTTTGTAGTCTTGGTATGTTTTGTTAGTTCTTTGCCTCCCCTTCTCTACTAAAATGTCACGCACAGGTATCATAGGAAAAATTCGTGGCAATAACTTGTTCATGGAAATGTGAAACTTTATTCACCTTCAAGAAAAAACAAACCAAAAGTACTAAAAAACATTTTCTTTTAAAATGAATGCACTTCAAGGACGGATCCAGACCATATAGAAAGAGAGGAGGGCGATTCTTAGATTTTTTAGATTTCGTGGATCCAGACTTGCTGAAGTGACGCTAGTCTTCGCATCCTGATAATTTTGCTTTAATAACCCCATTGCTGATAGCAAAACTATTGTTATGATTATACTATTATACAAATCTAGATTAAAAGTTTATTTTATTGAACATTATTTTCGTTGGCGCACAAAATGTATCTGTATTTTACTTTCTTCGTATCGTAAAATTTTACAAAATCCAAAATAGAAAAACTGTAAATTCAAATTTCAGAAAAAAGATAGCGGCTAAACAAAAATGCAAAATAAAACTGCATTAGAATCCCTCTAAGTTGGACTCTCAAGGGTGATTGATATATAGTCCGAAGTAACGAATGTTTCAGTAAAGCGAAGCTTTCGGTATGATAATTGACTTAAAATGTATAAACAGGATTCCAACAGTATTATCAAGGAAATAAGAGACTTACCGATAATTAAAAAAGTCTATGAAAATCTTTAGTTTTATGAACTATATTTGATGCCATACTTATTTACTTTTAAGTTTTGAATTTTAATTGTTTTTGACTTTCCTAAAATTTTATTATTGTATTACGTACACTTATATGCAGTTTAAAATAAAAGTACTAGTTAAGCGAAGTTTTTTGCCGAAGGGACTCAAAAAAACAGTACAAGTTAGCAAACGGTCCGAATTAACCAGGGTACGACATAAGCGGATAATTTTATACTAAGTTGATATTGAAAGTTTAAGGGGAATTGAAAATCCGTTCGATTTAGCAAAAGTCCGATTCTCCATGGTCCAAGTTTACGGGATTTTGCAGTATTCATTTGGAAATATTAATGTAACATAATTCGGATAAGATTTTATAATTTCCTCAACATGCGATATGATGGTTCACCGTCCAACTTAAGTAACTTGGTCATGAATCAATGTAGTGAGTTCAATATTAAATAGTTCGCTTTCTGAAGATTCGTATGCTTTTATTTTCATCTGTTATCAGATAAAACGTGGTTTATTTTTACAAATATGTTTTACAAACATGTTCCCTCTTTGAGAAACACGTAAAACTTTAAGAACATTCGAGGTTTAAACAAACTTTACGATATTATTAGATTTAAAAAACTTTTAACTAAGTTAGTTTAATAAGTTATATTATATATGAATATTGTTGTAACAAATATATATTATGCTAAAATGGCCTAAATTATATTTTAAATTGGTTTGTAGGTGACCTTTTTGAATATTTATAAGAATAAAGGTCATTTTAGTCATTATTAGGCAAATGTTCATCAAACGTGCAACAGGGAATGATTTTGGAGAAAAAGTCAGAATAACATTTTTTGCAAGCCGTCTAACATGTTTGGAGAGAATATTTTTTTAATTTTAGGATAAAAATAGGATTTCATCTTTCTCTCACCAAAGAGTTTTTTACTGATCGGTTTCGACGTTCACCAATTATTGGCATGAGTTTTTATAATGATAAGCAGACCTACTTCTCTCACATTTCAGGAGTATTTTCAAGACTTTTTTAGTGAAATTTCCGACCTTGGTTATTAACATTTATACATTTTACAATGTTTTTTTATTACAAGTTTCATCGATAAAAAATAAATAATAGAATAATGATAGAAGCAGTTAGAAGAAAAAAAAACTTGTCGCCAAACCCCAATATTAGGGGTAAAAATATTTTCATTATATATAAATAATCATTATTAAACAACTAAAATAAAACTTATAAAATCAAAGAAAACCCATTCTGAAAAAACATGCTGGCGTCAGTTTTGCTTCTGACTTTAAAAAATAGTGGATAGTATTGACTTCAACTCTTTCTTTGGAAACTTTAGGCCAGTTTGATTTTGACACTGTTTGCAGCTCCTAATTTATTTAAATATATTAACATGATGCAAGTAAATTTTTATATCTTATTATATGTAGTGTTTTTTCGTAGAGTGAAACTTTTCCATTAAGTGTTCAGATTCTGAACACTCAATAATAAAAGTTTAATATATACATCTTCGATAATTTCCATTTTGCGTACTTTGTTTTTGATAATTATTCTTTTTTATAAAAAATAAGTGGTTTATGAAAAATATCTCTTTCAAAATCACAATGTTTTCTTTATTTTAGGGATCGTCCATAAATAACGTCACGCCTAAGTTAAGGCGGTTTTAGACTTACGACATTTGCTGACTACGACATATTTCCGTTAAATGATTAGGTAACATAAAATAAAATGTTTGTAGCGAAAAAACCCAAACCAAAAATTCTTTATTTTTTATAAAAAAAAATCTTCTTGAAATTTTTTTTTTATGTTATTTTTGTGTCCCAAGAAGTCCTTACGGTCTTATCACAAAGTACCGCGGATATAACAATTGCTTGTCCAAATTTGAATAAGATTTAAAATAGAACGAGTTCTTTGAAGGACCGCTGAGACCCGTCACGTCGCCTGGGACAGCAACTCTGATTTTGGCGCCCTTTAATACCTGCCGCCCAGGACCGACTGTACCTTTCGCGCCCCCCTCTCTTGGTGGTACAAACATTCTTTCTTATTTTATTCAAAATTTTACTCAAAAATACTCATATTCCAAAACCCAAACGTTTCAAATAGGCCGGCGTCTGTTAACAGAAAAGTCTTCTAGAAAAAGAGTTTCGTTAGACACATTTAGTAACTAATTTTCGAAAGCGTTATTTTGAAGATCTAAATGACCTGATATAATACCCAAAAGATCCCAGATTTATAGTGTCACAATAATCGGATAACTGAGGTCAAACACTTGCCGTATATAAAAACTTTGATTTTAACAAAGACGGTTTCAACTAACTAAAAAATACCTAAGTCTGCTTTTTGTTTAATTACTCCCAAATAAATATTATTTGTGATTTCAAATTTTGTTAGTATATTCCTCAATAAATTGCCAATATTATATAAAATTTTGGACAACTTATGATATGGGTAACCTGACTTCTACACCTTTGTATTTTTGTGCGCTGTTTTCCTAGGATAATTATCAGTTACCATATTTATGCTTCGCTTTAAAAGAGTATTGTATTTAAAACATAAATATTATTATAACTGAATTTTTTATTTTCATTACTACTGTTAATGCTTATCTCACAGTTCGAAATCACATCCGAAAATATAAAAATAGCAATGATATAATAAAAAAAAATTAAACATTTATTCCGCATTACTATCGCAATCGGACTCAGACTCGGATAGTTTGTCTGACTATTCGTCATCCTCCTCCTTGGGATAGTTAATGTTGCAGACATTACATTTGAAAAGATCTGTGCAAATTATAAGCATGTTAAGCAATTATTGCATGAACATCTTTTTGTGGAACAATCACCACGGCAATAACAATCAACAAAATCAAGCACCAAATCTGGTGCAGCAGGCGATTCCATCCAAGATATGGCAATGGAACCTTGATCATTAAACCAACCATTTCCAAAAGGACTTGGTGGATAAATCAATGCTACATGTGATCTTTTTCTTATAAAAGCTTCATAATTAGCTCTTTTTATGTGTTGCACAAGCGAATCTTTATTCGGTGACAACATTCTTTGCTAAATTTACCAGATTTAAATAATGTGTAATGAGCTACATTAACTGATTCTTCTTGTTCAGCCCCGTATAAATCACAGACATATTTTTCCAGCATATTTATTAGTTCATCAGATGGTGGTACTGAATCACCTAGAGTTTTAAAAGCTTCTAAATATTTTGCTTTCTTCCGTAGGACTTTGAAAGCTATTGCTTTTCCTTTTCCATAAAATGCACTTATTGAATCGCATCCTAAATAACAACTATAAATATAACTTGAATAAATTTAAAAATCTGAATTCACAGTTTTACCCCGTCTAAATACTACACGATTTTCTAAAGAAACAAAAATCGTCATCTGTAAACAAATGAAAGCCAGTCTTAGCAATCGAAAAATCTTTACTAAGATCAGGTTCATATTTTTTTATATTAATGATACGACGTTTGTTACCAACAGCAGAATCGAAGTATATAGTTGACGGAAGGCAAGTTGACAGAGCAAACACAAATACATCAGTATTAGGACTACTAATAACAACAGTTTGATAGTGCAGTGACGCATGTGATGCATATAAAATCAACCTAGTTTCAGCTTCTTCGTGATCACTGGCAAGCTCATGAACTTCACTTACAACAATAAGGTTGTCAATTAACTGAATTTTGTTACACAAGTTCGTGTGTGTTACGTAGAGAGTTATGTTGCCAAGAATTTGTGGATCACACTCACACCATGACATGTATAGAAAATTTATTAGCTTCTCTTTATTTCGTCCGAGAGACATAAATTTTTTCCATTGCTTTGGCACCTGTTGAGTAGCGCTATAGATAGTAAATGCTTGTACGCCAGATTTTGCACTTTTTTCTCCTTCAGCATTCTTTGTGCTAATTAATGGGTAGCAATCAGATACAAATTTAACACGAGATGATTTATGGTAATCAGCTAATCGTATTACTTGTTTAAGTACTTTATTTGCTAGCTCCTTGAATGTGCCCGCTATTGCTTTTAAGCTTTTTAAGATTGCCATAGCATCAATGAGTAGCGCGTTGTCTGTAGGAATAGTGGTCACAGTAATATCATTACATTTTGATTCAATAACATTTAGTAACTTGGCTTTACATGTTTTTACAAGTGACCCTGTGATTGTCGATAAAGGCTGGATACACTCTCAATGAATATGCTAAAATTGCCTTTACATCGACTTCTCTATCTTTACCAATTAGCACTAGCCTAACAAATAAGTCTCTGTCATTCTTTAATGTAACTAGTTTACCATTTAAAGACTTAGATTTTGTTACCTGCTTTAAGCTAGCAAATGTTTTCAAACTGTTTCGCTTTATTTTTGAAAATATATCAGGATCTTCACACAACAGTTTCTCTTTTACGAATGAGGTAAATTGTTTATCACCTAAATCATGGGCATTACGAAGATCAGATTCAATATCATTGGGAGCAATAGAACCTGTTGAGATATTGAGTAGTTCTTTGCTTTCAATAGTAAATGGATTTATCATTGCATCAATGGTATTCATCACATTTCGGACATAATCCTTATCTTTTAGTATTCTAGACTGATCAAGGTTTTTTCTGTGCCTAAAGAATTGATTCAATTGACAACTACTTATCTTAATTTATTACTATTTACTTTTGTAACGTTGGCGAATACAGAAAATATGATTAGGGTATGGGAAGATAAATAATTAATTATTTATCTTCCCATACCGTGATTTTAAGAATACTTTTAACTATAAAAACTCCAAAACGGTAACAGATATAAATTTTGGGTTTAGCGCGGAATAACGATACTAAATTATTAATTAAATTTTTTTTAATGCTATTTTTAATTTTTCGTAAGATCAAGAATAATTAATTGAGTATTTTTTTTCTTTTTCAAATCTTGAATCTTATTATAAGCATTCGTTTCACATCTTAAATAAAGTATAAAAATCATATAAAATAAATATTCTCTAGGGCTAAATAACTTTTAATTATTAATTGGGGTAATCTATTTGGTTTCTTAGAGAAAAAATATAATAAAATAAAACCGATCCAATAATATTTCTGTGCTTATCATATAATGTTCGTAATCACATACCATATCAAGAATTATACAACGTTATATAAATAGAACTACAATTTTTGCGATAAAATTTAGAAGATTTGCTTGAACAATTATTTTATAATTGATATGCTTGAACAATTACTTTTATCGAAAAAAATATATTAATTTTTAGGCCATAAAAAAAAGTAAATACATTTTTTACGAGAAAGCAATAAAAATCATTCGCAAATAAAAAAAATCTAAACACTTTAAAAACAAAACATTTCAAAACTATATAATTACTGAAATAAATTATTTTTGTATAAAACAATACAAAAAAAATTAATGAAAAAAATACATTTAAATTTTCTTATTTAAAAAAAATCACAATAGGGGCTGGCTCCAGGTAGGGAGGAAGACATGACCCTACTAACCTTTTTTGAAATTTATGCCTGCCATCATTTCACATTCACTCGATATTGCAGCTCTACCACCTTGAGCTAAAATCCACCGATGAACTACTCCTTGGTGTAAGGTAGAGCCAACAATACCAGCAGTAGTTTTGCAATCACGGTTAGCTGTTTTTTCAATGGTTTGGTCATATGCAACTGATGAAAAGCCATATTCAGTCTGCTGTTGGACTGTCCATTGGTTTGATAGCTCATGTTTGACCCCTATGAGAAACCACTTATTTTAATTGTATTTAAATTTTATAATTAACTTTTCTATTACAAACAATCATAACGCCTTGTTAGTAAACTTATCAGGATGTGTTTCGTTGAGCAATGTCATTTCTAACCAGTATGATGAGAGATACCTTGAATAGTTAACTCGATCATAGCTAAAACACCAAGGTAAAATTGATCTGGTAGTTGACAAATGAAGGTCCCTATCACCGCAGCGTGTAGCACTAATGAAATAATAACAACAATTCTATCATTTCAATAAAAGATGACCAGAATGCAAACATTGGTGACTGTTGATTTAATTCGAAAATTAAATCATCATAACTATAACAAAATAATAGTCAAAAAATATGAAAATTTAGCAAAATGATTGGAAACTGCAGGGTTTTTTAATAATTTCAGAAAAAAAAATTGCAGATCCTCGCTGTTTTAAAATGACCGTTAATATAAAGCACAGTTTCAAGTATTCGTCCTCTACTAGATGATCTGTAAACTGATTGGGAAATTTCTCTCTCAGCATTGCAATAGGAGTATTGAGGCAATCCAGTTCATTTAAATTCAATGTTTCAGTGAATGAATGCAGTCTTAATCGTTGTAAGGCTTCGTATAAGATTTTATAGGCATATACTGAAGGATTATAGTGCTTCCCACATAACACTCCATTCAAAGAGCCAGATGCTACGACACCAGATTCAATAAGAATATCCTACTACTGCTAGTACTACTACTACTACTACTACTACTACTACTACTACTACTACTACTACTACTACTATACAGCAACTCAAAGTATTATTGAGAACTAAACCTGTGATTTCAGAGGGAATGTTACCAATAAATTATCTGCCTGGTTAATCAATAAATGTAACATTATTAAAATAAACTTGGTAACTGATTTAACTTCAGCAAACCTCCTTTAAAAAATATAAAAAATAAACTATAAAATAATAATACTGCTAGACTAAATACATACAAACTTTTCATTTTCTTGCAAATGATACATATATCTGGGAGAACGGCTGGTCTGCTGCTACTTTGATTTATAACTTGTGACGATCGCGTTTTCTTTGGTGAAGAAACTGAAACATTTAAAGGTTGTTTTTGATTTTTAAGTGACTTACCTTGGTCTTTCTCTGCTAATTTTTGAGCGCTCTCAATTTTTGTTTTATTAGTTAATAACTTATAGCAAGCAATGTGGCAAAACACCATTTCATTTTCATTTGCTTCATAGTCAAGACTAATGCCACAAGATAAAGCTACCTGTTGATGAAAAATGAGCATGATGAAAATGATTTAAGAGATTTTAGTGAAGGTGATGAAATTTTTTTTGATAGAAATCATTCAAAAAGATTTTTTAAAAATTCATTTTTTGTTTTATTTAAAAAGGAAGTTTACACAAACACACAGACACAGGTATATACATATATATATATATATATATATATATATATATATATATATATATATATATATATATATATATATATATATATATATATATATATATACATATATATATATATATATATATATATATATATATATATATATATATATATATATATATATATATATATATATATATATATATATATATATATACATATACATATATATATATAATATATATATATATACATATATATATATATATATGTATATAATATAATATATATATATATATATACATATACATATATATATATAATATATACATATATATATATATATATATATATATATATATATATATATATATATATATATATATATATATATATATATACATATAACCTTCCTTTTTAAACAGAAAATGTATGGCATAAGCCATACATGATAGAAGCTGAACATTATGAAGAAGCTGAACATTACCAAATAACCTAACCAAGTGTTGTTTATATTCGAGATAAAGTAACCATAATTTTTTGGCACGTTTATTAGATAATAGTCATTTTTCAGAAATTAAAATCAAATCGTCAGAAAAACCATTAAAGTGAATGGAACATGCATTCATTCTGTTCAACAAGAAAAAAATTTGTATACTAATATTTATGAGGTTTTTATTTTACAGAACTGTTTTCTACAGCAAAAAATCGTAAAAATCTTTGATAAAAAACGTTCTGCAAAATATTTTACAAGAAACCGAATGAAATCGATAGCACACGATAGACACGATAATGGGTTACTTTGGGGGTCTATACTGGCTGCTTGGGACACTTTTAGAGTGGGATCTCTTTATTTTAGATTCTATGATACTTAAAACGCAAGTTGGTCTTTTCAGAACTTAGTTACTCAATGTGTCTAACGAAAGTGATTGAATTTCATGCCACAGACGCCGGCCTAAAAGCATTATTCACCATTCTGATCGTAATTTCCGGGAACCCACGTTTTTCTGAAGTCTAAATTTCCCGCTTAAAAAAATTTGACAAAATTGTTTAAAAATATTGTCCAATTTAAATAAAATAACTGTAAAAGTTTTTTTTTATGAAACAATTATTATATAAAAATTGGCCTCATATATATATACATTTTGATTATTAAAATAATAATCAAAATGTATGTATGCATGTATGTATATATATATATATATATATATATATATATATATATATATATATATATATATATATATATATATATATATATATATATATATATATATATATATATATATAAATTATGCTAGTGTATTCTACAAATAGAGTGCTCAATGTTCTTAAAGAACAGAGCAATAATAAATTAAATTTATATATATATATATATATATATATATATATATATATATATATATATATATATATTATATATATATATATATATATATATATATATATATATATATATACAGGAATGTTGTCTGGACCAAAGGTTGTAGATGATTTTAGATGTTTTATCAACAGATGAAGGAGTAATTTGGATGTTTAATAATAGATCAACTTGTTTATTTTTGGTGGTCATTAAACTCAAGAAATGACTTAGAGAAAAAGTTATTTTTAAATAGTTCTGTTTTATATTTGGTTAGTTAATATGATCAGATTCATGTAAGAGAAGTGAAATGCCTTTATTAATGGCATTGTTAAAGATTTTCCAAAATGCAATGTAAATTCTGAGGTTTAATTCAAAATTCAATAATTTGAGAGTAATAGACTTAACTATTAAACAGTACATTTTTGCATTGATTTCTTGCAATAATAAAAAAACATTTATTTTACAGAGATTTTTTCCATGAAGAAAAGCCTGTTTGAATCATGAGTATTACAAAGGAGGGATAATTTCAGCAGAGAAATGAAAGATATCGGTCCAAGGACCATCTCTAAGAAAATAACGAAATGAATCTAACACTCAGGTAGTAGTATCTCAAGCATGTTGGAACCATCAATAAGCAAGGCTGGTCAACAAAGATTTTCTGTTTATACCTAAAGTCTTTGTATATTAGGTCAAAATAGTAGCCAGATCTATCTGACCTTTACTTAACCAATAGCTTTATGGCAGGGGGTATTTTAAGTCTGAGTTAATTTCTCTAAGCCTTTGTCTAGGAAAGCAAATCATTTAATACAGTAGGATATGAGGCAGATGGTAATGGATTACATAATACCAGTAGCAGGGTCATCATAATGATCTTAATACTTACCTGGCTTTTAAATAATGAGTTTAGTTAACCAAGACTTGGTGCAAGTTCTAAGTTCTGAAAGCAGCAACTTTATTTAATCCAGATATTCAATTTGAATGCTGATGTTATTGTTGTTGTTATTGTTGTTGTTGTTGTTGTTGTTGTTGTTTGTTGTTATTGTTGTTGTTGTTGTTGTTATTAGTATTGTTGTGTACCTTTTAGATAATATATATTTAATTTTTTCTTTTTAATTAACGAGGGGTGCCCCATGTAATTTAAAAATAAATAAATTTAGTTCCATTTTTTGCAATGGTCTAATAATGAAATCAATTCTGTTTTTGTTTATGATTTGTTTTTCTATTTTATGTAAGTTTTTTTGGAGCATGTCTGATAAAAACCAGGACCATGAACAACAAGTTGAAGAAATGTACAGGTTTATAAAATAATTAATTTATAAATGTTTTTTTTTAAAGACATATAAAAAAAGTTACTGTAAATTAATCAGCTGTGTTTTTAAATATTTAAATACTTTTAAGTATTAATTATTTTTATATTTCATTATATTGCACATATGTATTATGTTGGATATTTCTTTAAAATGTTTATTAATAAAATTTTAAAATAAAGTTTTTAAATATTTTTGAAGCTCTGAAGTATTTTTGCCTTACATATGTAACTCATTACCTATGGAATATAAATGCATCAAACATCCTGGAAATATTGTTGAAGGTGCGACATTAGCAGTAAGGTTTTTAGTTATAATTTTTTATTTCTATAAGCGTAATAGTATATACTAGTAATATAATCTAATTACTTACAATAGTAAATAAGTTTATATTAAGTTTTAAGTATATATTAGTACATAAGTTTTGTAATAAATTGTAATAAGTGTTACAGTTAATAGTGATTATTCATTAATATTTTATAGTTTAAATTTTTATAGATAAATAGTTTTATAGTTCCTAGTTATTGTTTCGAAAAAAAGTTTTAAACAAGACTTCCCTTAACATATGGTTAGGTAGTATAATTTATTTAATTTATTTCCCATAAGTTGAAATTTTGATGTCTTTATATGACCACGCATGTATGATTTTTGTTTTGCTGACTTTACCACGACTTTTAAATATTTTGATAATTTTTATGCAATTTAAAAATGCTGCTTAAAAATGTAAGTAAACTAGTAAAGTTTCTGGGCTTTCTGAGAAAGTTCTATAAATGCTAAGATCAAGTTCTTGTATGGATGATCTTACTACGATACAAATACTTGCGTGAGCAAGAGCAATCATGATTGAAGAAGGAAACAATAAAACAAACAAAAATTTTGCTGCTGCTGCAACAAGAAGATGTGTTGAGCCAAGGTTGCCTAAAGATCAAACTCAATCAGTTTGCTTTAAGTGTAAACTCCCCAATCATTTTGCAAGAGATAGTCATCTATGAAGAAATAGTAATCGAAACAAGTCAGGTTGAAGATGGGAGACAAGTGATGTTCTGTGTTACTTATGTCAAGAGTCAAGAGTTTTCAAGTGTCGTGACACACATATCAAGAATGTGTCCAAAAAATGTACAGAGAGAGAAGATGTTTGTACCAGCTCTCTCCCTAAATAATCAATTATGGTGTTATTGGCTATACGCTTGGACATTATTGCGTTCATTAGAATGTGCTGACTTCATTAGAATGTATTTGCTGCATCATTTATAAAAAATGTACAACAAAAATTATGAAGAAAGAAGTTAGCGTGGTAATTGTAAATGGACAACAACGACAGTGCAAAAACGAATCATGTTTACTTGGACTAAGAAGTAATAGCCTGAAGATTTTAGTTCTATAAATATAGTAGCTCGGGATTTTACAGCTTTGTTAAACAAAATCATGAATGGATAGTTGCATGGAAATGGAATAATAGTTCTCAACTGGAAACTCTGGTGAATATCATTGCTGAAACATGTTTACGAAAAAGAAACTAAAAGATGGATAGAGAAAAAATGGCTATAAAAGTATGATTTGAAGAAACATGATCCAATAGAGATTTTGGTTTCTCTCATGGAAGTAGTGCAGCAAAATAAAGGAAAAGTAGGACCAGTATTAGACTTCAGGGAGCTGAACATGCTTCTTGAAGCATTCACTTCAAATGCAGATGCATGTGCTGACAAGCTGCGAGACTGGAGAATTCAAGAATATGTTTGGAGAATATGTTTCAGTAATTGATTTATCTTCAGTTTACATGCAATTAATAATTGATGAGAAACTCTAGACTTACCAAACTGTTATGTTCTGTGGACAAATATTTTGTTTAACATGTTTAGGATTTGGACTAAACGTTGCGCCAGTCATAATGAAAACGGTGTTGGACACAATGCTATTGTAAGACGAAATGATCTGGAAAGGAACATCATCATATATTGATGAATTTTTTTTGAATGAAGACATAATAACTGTTTGTTGCGTACTTGACCATTTGGAAATGTATGGGCTACATTGTAAGCCAGTGGCCCACACATATGAAGGAGCAAGAGTTCTTAGTTTACAAGTCGGATTAGAGAATAAAAAGTTCTCAATCAACTTAATTCATTTCTTCATTGTGCATACTAATTACATTTTCTATGTATTTTCTTGCATAATACTTTAAATCTGATTTTTTTTTAAAAAAAGATTTTTTTCTGCGTTTTATGCAATGCCATCAGCTGCCAAACACCCTGGTTAATTTTTTTTGAAACGCATGCATATATTTTGCCTGCATTTTTTCATTTTAATTATTTAACTTATAACATAATAGGAATAATTATACCGAGTTATAGTTTTATTTTTATTTTTTTATTTTTTACATCATAATATTACATAATCAAGTTTATTTATTTTTTTTTCATTTAAAAAAAGAAACAGTTTTAATCTAAACAGTTGTCCATGTTGAAATTATATCATATGAGAAATTTTTTAAGAATAACTAAATAAAAAGCATCGCCATATTTAAAATTTTGATATCAAAAAAATTATATTTTATGCAGGCTTTATTTTGTATGTGCAAAATAGCTTACATAAGTGTAGACCCGGGCGCCGGCTATAGTCTGCCATTCCTGCCAAAATCTATATATCTATCTATTTATCTATCTATCTATCTATCTATCTATATATATATATATATATATATATATATATATATATATATATATATATATATATATATATATATATATATATATATATATATATATATATATATATATTTCGTTAATTCACCTTCTCAAGGTCAAGAAGACCACTAGAGAAGAGGAGGCTGCTTATTTGTGGTATAACCCTCTCTCAACTCTATAACTCCGAAGCACGAACCTTGACAAACAAGGCCGCTGCGCAAAGAAACGAGTTGAACGCGGTACTACCAAGGACGTGGTGAGAATCAAACTCAGAACCTCTTGCTTATGAAGCAAGCGCTCTACAACTACACCACTACCGCATTTAATATATATTTATTTATATGTATATATTAGTGATGTCGAGAATATTTGGCAACTTGATATAAAAAAGCAATCGTTTAATTGTTTTTCCTATTAAAGTTTAATCATGCTTTAAGTTCAGGTTGTCATGAAAATAACATTTTAAATAAGTTTAGAGTTTTCTATACTAATTCAATCTATAGCATTTTCAGAAATCACCTCAGAAGTGCAAGATATACCTGAACTGGTTATTTTTGAACTTTTCTAAATGGTTTGAAGTGTGTTAAACTTTTAGGCATAACTGTAGTTAAAATATTTGGTGTATCAGTCAACAAATAATGCATGCTGTGACCTATTTATAAATGCCCACAAGGTAGTTGGTTTATGCACTACAAAGAAGCTGGTCGGAGCCTTCAGTATAATTAAGTGTTGCCGAATATTCGGCCGAATATTCGTGGTATCTCTAGTATATATAGATTTTTGTTTAAATATATATATATATATATATATATATATATATATATATATATATATATATATATATATATATATATGTGCATATATATGTATATGTATGTATATATATATATATATATATATATATATATATATATATATATATATATATATAAATATATATATATATATATATATATATATATATATATATATATATATATATATATATATATATATATATATATATATATATATATATATATATAAATAATATATAGATGTCTTAATTGATGAAATAAAAAAGAGTATTAAATAAAAAATTTTTGTTAAGTGATTTTCTACTAATTTATATATATATATATATATATATATATATATATATATATATATATATATATATATATAAAATTATAATTAAAAAGGGTAAAAAAAAACTTTTATTATGGAACTTTAAGTTTCATGCCTAACGGCAATTACTCTCTTTGAGATTATTTCACTCCTTGTATTTAATAGGTTTTCTCCTTTATACATCAAAATTTGGAACTACTCGTTAAACAAAGATTACAATCTCTTGATGTTGGGTTGTATGGTTTGCATTTTCTAAAAATCTGCCATCTGGCAAAATTTGTAAAGTTTTTTTTTTTAAATTTCCATACTTCTTTTGATAGCTCTGTATCATTCTTGTATCTAACTGCATTATAAGATTTTAAATGGTTTGCATACCGAACTTTAAAAGGTGTTTTGCTAAGTCCAAAATACACTTTTTCTTTATATTCTGGATTGCTTGAATAGATGGTGGCCTGATAAACAATGTTGTTGGAAAGGCAATGGTTGTTCATTAGACATTTGGTTTTATCAATGCAGTTGCATTTTATTTCATTAATTTTTGCCTCCTTATGTAAAATGCTTTTGTTGT
Organism: Hydra vulgaris; assembly: GCF_038396675.1. Taxonomy (NCBI): domain Eukaryota; kingdom Metazoa; phylum Cnidaria; class Hydrozoa; order Anthoathecata; family Hydridae; genus Hydra; species Hydra vulgaris. The sequence continues at coordinate 24,413,911 of NC_088920.1, forward strand.
GAGAGTTGATAATGGATTTTATGTTTGACACGCAGGAATAGCTTATTTTGATTGTGTTTCTATTAAATATTTTATGAAGTCTGTGGTTAACTGGAAAGTGGAGGTCGATGAGTTTCAAAAAACATTTACCTATTTTTGTAACAACATTTGCACTGAAGGGAGGATTATACCAAATTATCTTGCGTTTATGGTTGCCGTTTGTTGATTTTATACTTGGATGGTATGCAAGTTCGCAATTGTTACTCGATTTTTTCAAGGCTTCTTGATAAGGAGGAATACTTTCTTCAAAAATTGATTCACTTGATGACGCTGCTGTTAATCTTAATTCAATAGTCTTAAGGAATACTTTTTTTTACACTCGGTGGATGATTAGAACTAATATGCATATAATTCAGTATATTATCTGGTTTGCGATATGGCTGAAAAAAACCATCGTTAAGGTTTAGCATTAAATCGAGATAGTTAACTATTTTTGAAATTACATTTAATAGAGATAAGAAGATTGTTATTTTTAAAAATTTGTATAAAATGTTTCTTTATCCTCTCCATTTCCTGACCACTATTATTCCTAAACTTAGATAGTCCATCATCTCGATATATACCGAAATTGCTTTTATCATAAAACTGCGAGATTTGATGCAAAATAAAAATCCCAACTAATTCGCAACTCTCCACGCCATCAAAGGCCCCCATAGTGACATCGAATAATCCTCCCTTTTTCTTAATCCAAACAGTTCCATTGCTAAATAATAATGGTTTTCTTGCATGGTGTATAAAACTCTTTTGTTTGCTATTTAATGTTAGGTGTTGCTCTGGAAAAGTTATTGCATTTTTTAGTAGGTTTTCATTAATCGATGGATAAAAATCATTAATATCAAAGACTAAGAACTTACAGAATTGCTTTTCCTTTATAGTTTGAAACCAATGTATAACATTTTGAGTGTTTTGCCATTGGTTCAAAAATAGCTTTTTTCTCAGCTCGGAATTAATGTTGGATACAATAGATTTTGAAATTCTTCCAATCTCATTTTTAGCTGGATTAATAAGTCTTACAGGTACAACCATACAACCCATACAACCCAGCATCAAGAGTTTGTAACCTTTGTTTGAACGAGAAGTTCCAAATTTTGATGTATAAAGGAGAAAACCTATTAAATACAAGGAGTGAAGTAATCTCAAAGTGCAGGCATAAAAATAAGTTCCTTATTTCCTCTTTTGATACCGAAGATTGATCCTGGTTGGTTTACGTCACGTTTACATCACGTTATACTTTCAAAACTTTTAAAATTTTGTTTCAATGGAGTGATTAGAACTCACACCACCGTAATTCTAATTGTAATTTTAATGTTTAATTTTTAATTTTGTAATATATGGCTGATGATTGCCATTAGGCATAAAACTTAAAGTTCCATATTAAAAGTTTTTTCATTATCATTTTTAATTATAATTATAAATCGCTCTGTTTTGAAATTTATATATAATCAAAATAAATTTCCTAAATATTGAGCACTTTTCAATGAACAAGAGTTTTGTATTATTTTAATATAACACTAAATCAAACGATATATATATATATATATATATATCGTTTGATTTAGTATATATATATATATATATATATATATATATATATATATATATATATATATATATATATATATATATATATATATATAAATTTATATATATATATATATATATATGTGTATATATATATATATATATATATGTATATATATATATATATACATATATATATATGTACAGGGTGTTAGCCAGAAATAAATTTTATACCGCGTTTTTGCCGTATTGGGAATTTTTATTGTTGTTATTCTAGAAAATGTTGGGAATTTTCTAGAAAAGGTCCTAAAAAACTCAAAAAAACACTCTTAAAAAAAAAAAGGTCATTGACTTTTGGGAATTTTAAGCCCATTGGAAATTCCGCGTTATACGCGGCACCATTGGGCTAGCTAACACCCTGATGTATATATATTTATATGTACATATATATATATATATATATATATATATATATATATATATATATATATATACATATATATATATATATATATATATATATATATATATATATATGTATATATATATATATATATACATATATATATATATGTACAGGGTGCTAGCCAGAAATAAATTTTATACCGTGTTTTTGCCGTATTAGTAATTTGTATTGTTGTTATTCTAGAAAATGTTGGGAACTTTCTAGAAAAGGTCCTAAAAAACTCAAAAAAACAATCTTAAAAAAAAAAAAAGGTCATTGGCTTTTGTGAATTTTAAGCCCATTGGGAATTCCGCGTTATACGGGCTAGCTAACACCCTGATGTATATATATATATATATATATATATATATATATATATATATATATATATATATATATATATATATATATGTATATATATATATATATGTATATATATATATGTATATATATATATGCACATTATTATTTATAATTTTTTGTATATAGTTTTATGTTTTAAATAAGAATCGTTTCAATATAATAATTATAATTTATTATAATATATTATCTATGGTTTGTTAATTAGATTATAAATGCTGTTGTATATTGATCATTTCATTTTCATTAATTTGTCTATTTCAGGCACAAAGATTGCCAAAGGTGTGGTACAGTTTACTATCAACATTTCCCGAGGAAGTAATTCTCAATGGTATATAGTGTGCAATTGAGTTAATAAATATTATGGAAATAAATATGACCAATTGTTTATTAAGCTATATTATCTCACTTTCTTTACTCGACCTTTTTTTTTTTAAATTTTACATGCACAACTTTTTTTTCAGGTAATATTTGTTATGGGTTTTGTGTGATGTCTTTTCTACTATCACATATAATTTGTGATGACTTTAGGTTGAATGGGTTGTTCATTTTCTAACACTTTTGATTGATTAACATGATTCAAATGAAGTATCTATGACAGCTTTAGGGTTCTAAGTCTTTATTGTGTTTTGTTGATTACTTTGATTTGCCTTGATTATTATGGAATAATAACATAATTGAAAAAGATAAAACTAAAAAGTAAAACTTTTCTTGTAAATTTTCATGATGTCACTTTTTCATGATGTCACTCTTGGAAAATTCTTATAAACCTTATAAAAAGCCTAATGATGATTTATTGTATATTAATAAAAATTCAAATAACCCCCTAAATTTTAAAACAAATTTCAATTAACAGTAGACTAAATCAAAATTTTTCAAATGAAAATATTTTTATATTATTATTAAAATCATATTTATATTATTATTATTAATATTGTATTAAATTAATATTTTTAAAATAACTCTTCTAAATGTATGTATCAAGATGCTTTTAAAAAAGCGGATTAAAAAATTTCATGATTTGAAACAAAAGTTGCAAAAAAGCAAAATAAAATCTTTTAACAAATTGAAAAAAGCATTTTTAAAATTAAAAGATAAAGATTTTCCTCCCTCTAATCAATTAAATAACAATTTTTAACAGAATTATTATTAAAATAAGTTATAGCTGTACAAAAAATATAGAAAGATTTGTAAAAGGCCACAATGTTGCATTGATTATTAAAAACAAAGTTCTTAAGAAAAAAATTCTGAAAATTGTAATTGTAAACAAAAAATTTCCCAATGAATGAGAAATGCTTATCAAAAATTTCATTTACAAATGCATTGTTTCCTCACAAAATATCCCTGATAAACAATATATTGACTTAGCCAAACAATATATTTGGCTTAGCCAAAGGAGAATGGAAAAAAAACAATGCACCAACCACAAATAATTTTTTAAACATAAAAAATAGTCAAAAAATGCTATCAAAGTATATTTGGAAATTAAAAGATAAAAATATTACTTTTAAATTAAACTGGTTTATTCTGAAAACTACATGCTATGTTTTCCTGAAAAAGTTGAACTCACCCAAAAAATCTGAATTAATTTCTAAATACAGACGCGAAAAAAAGTACCTTTAAAAATTATGAAAATAAATGACCAAATTAAAATTATCCTGATTCTAAAGAATTCTTTTTTGCAATAAATATTTTGAAAAAAATATAGTTAATGTAACTTCCTAGTTGCATTAGAACTACTGTTTTTATAAAATTAATTATAAAAATTTCGAACTTTCTGTTAAATATTTTTCTATATTTTGAATTTTTTAATATTTAGACATTTTTTCTGATGAGCCTACAAAAGTTGAAACATACTGTAGATGAAAATTTGGGCGGCGCTCAAATACGGTTGACGCTGTCGAAAATAGTCTAGAATAGCCCCAGTATATATATATATATATATATATATATATATATATATATATATATATATATATATATATATATATATATATATATATATATATATATATATATATATATATATTAGTAGTAGAAAATCACTTAAAAATTTTTTTTCCATTTAATAAAACTTCAATTTATACCAAAAATTAAATTACAGGAAGTTGCAAATGTCTTAACTACTGTAAATTTTCACACATTTGTGGGATTTGCTGACACTATTATAAAAAGAATTCTTTAGAAATGATTACTTATGCTATTTTTTTAAAATGGTTTTTTAAAAAGGGTAGTTAATGTAAATATTATTTGAACTCATTTATTTGTATAGTTTTTTAGGAGAAACTTATTTTCGTGCCTACATTTAGAAGTTAATTCCGATCTTTTGTTTAATAAGCATTCTTGATTTGCATGTGTAATTATTTCAAATTTTTCTTGTAGGCATAGTATACATTTTTTGGAAATAAATATAAATGTGTTGTTTCCTCTAAAAATGTACCTGATAAACAATATATTGGCATAACAGAGGGTGAATGGAAAAAACGTTTTGCCGATCATAAGCAATCTTTCACAAATAAAAAGTATTCAAAAGACACCATGCTGTCAAAATATATATGGGAATTAAAAGAAAAAAATATTGATGATTTTATACTGAATTGGTCTATCCTTAAAACAGCGCCTGCATATAACAATGTTTCCAAAAAATGCATACTATGCCTACAAGAAAAATTTGAAATAATTACACATGCAAATCAAGAATGCTTATTAAACAAAAGATCGGAATTAACTTCTAAATGTAGGCACGAAAATAAGTTTCTCCTAAAAAACTATAAAAATAAATGAGTTCAAATAATATTTACATTAACTACCCGTTTTAAAAAAACATTTTAAAAAAATAGCATAAGTAATCATTTCTAAAGAATTCTTTTTTTTAATAGTGTCAGCAAATTCCACAAATGTGTGAAAATTTACAGTAGTTAAGACATTTGCAACTTCCTGTAATTTAATTTTTGGTATAAATTGAAGTTTTATTAATTTGATCATCCATTTCTGATGAATCTTTGTTGATGAAACATAGTGTTAAATGGAAAAAAATTTTTGTTTAGTGATTTTCTACTACTAATATAATTGCTCTGTTCTTTTAAAAACACTGAGCACTCTATTGTGTAGAATACTTTTTAAAGTTGTTTAAATATATATATATATATATATATATATATATATATATATATATATATATATATATATATATATATATATATATATATATATATGTATATATATATATGCATATATTTGTTACATGTATTTCTTTTTGATTATTGATGTGACAAAACTTTTAGAGATTGAGGTTGATTTATTTATAAACAAATAACAAAAATTGTAAATAAATTAAAATTTATTTACATATATTGTTATCTTCCAAATTCTGCAAATTCATTCATACTTACTACATAACTGATACTTACTACATTATCATATTGTGATGTTAGAATAATAGGGTTCTATCTCCATTTTTTAATGTTGTGAGAATTTAACTTTTGATTTTTAATTAATTGTTTTACAGTTGTAGTTGTTTATATTGATAAAATATGTTTTTTATGTTATTTATGTTTTATAATTAATCTTATTATTAATTTCATAATTTTTAAAATTGCTTCTTTACAAATTAATTGTTAATTCCAACTTTGTTAAATAAGGTTAAAATTGACAATGAAAAAACAAAAACTAACAATTTTTAAAATTATACAAATAATATTAATAAAATTAATATATTAAAATTATATAATTTTGAACACAAAAATAATATTATTACTAAAAACAGAAAATTAAATTTTTTCACCTTGAAAATTTGGAGATAGAACCTTACAATTCTCATCTACCAATATGCTGCTTTGTCTTATATCAATTTATATTACTTTATAAATGATGTATAATGTGTATTCTAAGCAATCAATTTAGCAAATTTGATATTTTGATTATTTAATTTAACAAATTTAACAAATTTTTACTTTTAATTTCAAAAATTTAAGAGAGTATAACAAATGTCGTTAAATTTTCTCAACAGTACAAAAGGGAGATAGAAGCCTATTATTCTTATGTCACAATATGCAACAGTACGAAAAGGAGATAGAAGCCTATTATTCTAGCATCACGATATGCAACAGTACAAAAGGGAGATAGAAGCCTATTATTCTAATGTCACGATAAGCAGAATTTGAATTTTTTTTTTTACAACTACTAAAAATGTTTTTTTTTTAAATGGAGAGCAAGAGCACAGTCATTGAAAAATTGTGGTGAAAATTAATTAAAATTGTGGTGAGTAAAATGATTGTGCCACTCCAGAGTAATCAATACCTTTCGGTTTTTGATCTGATCAAAAAACACAATATTTCTATTTTTTTTGTTTGTCAAGGTCCGTGTTTCGGAGTTATAGAGTTGAGAGAGGGTTATAACCACTATTAAGAAGCCTCCTCATCTGTAGTGGCTTTCTCGGCCTTGAGGAGGTGAATAACAAAAAAAAAAACAACAACAAAAAAAAAAAACTCTAATTTTCCAGTCTAGAATGTACCACAAGTATTCAATTAGATTAAAGTTATGGGACTGGGCAGGCCATTCCATCACATTAATATCATTCTTTCAAAAATATTCCTTTGTTGCTATGGTAGAATGTTTTGGATCATTGTCTTGTTGAAAACCGAAGTTATTTCCGAATCTAAGTTTACGAGCAGAGGGTTTCAAATTTTGCTTTAAAATGTCTACATATGAATTGGCTTTGATTGTTGATTCAATGAAAGTAAATTTTCCAACTCTTCGCCATGCCATTGATCCCCACACCATGACATTTCCAACACCGTGTTTTACTGTTCCCTTTATGCAACTTGTCATTATTAACTTAGTCTGCAATCTTTTGAGCAGCTTTAAATCTGTTTTGCCTTACTTAAAATAATGTTTCTATCAATGGCAGTAGATATTTTTCCTTTACAGCCTTTTCCTGCTATATCAGTTTAAGTTCCATTTAAATTTTGCTTTTTTATAATATTGCCGACTGTTCAAAAAGGGATTTCAGTCTGCTTATAAACTTCTCTGTAGGTCTTACTATTACTAACCAAATCCATAACTAAATTTCTTTTAGAAATCGTCCAAAGTTATTTTACAACACCCATGTTGTTATAAACTAATCAATTTTATTCAATTAATCAAAACTCATGGGTTACATATATATTTTATGTGTTACATATATAAATATATTATGTGTTTCATATGTAAATATACTTTTAGACTTGAATACAAAAATACTAAATAAAATTTTTGTGGCAATAGTTATTTTGCTTCCAATATAATACCTGTGTGCTTCAATATAACACCTGTGTGCTTTAATATAACACCTGTGTGCTTCACTATAACACCTGTTATAGTGAAGTATAACAGGTGTATATATATATATATATATATATATACATATATATATAAATATATATATATATATATATATATATATATATATATACATATATATATATATATATATATATATATATATATATATATATATATATATATATATATATACATATATATACCATAGTATATACATATATATATATATATATATATATATATATATATATATATATATATATATATATATATATATATATATATATATATCAGCCCTAGGAATTAGGAAAAATAAGGTCGGCAATAACTTGCCAACTTTAATCTGTGTAAGGTCGGCAAAAAAAATGTAAATCAAAAGTGTGACCTTAAAACATATAGCAGAGGTCTGCAATATTTTGCCAACCTCAAACACTTTTATGTCAGCAGTTAGGTCAGCATTGCCAAATGGTGACCCTAATTCCGAGGGTTTATATATATATATATATATATGTATATATAATATTTATATATATAAAATTTATATATATATAATATTTATATATATGTATATATAATATTTATATATATAAAATTTATATATATATAATATTTATATATATATATATATATAATATTTATATATATATAATATTTATATATATATAATATTTATATATATATAATATTTATATATATAACATTTTTGTTTTTTTTTGTTTTGTTATTCACCTCCTCAAGGCCGAGAAGGCCACTACAGATGAGGAGGCTACTTAATAGTGGTTTATAACCCTCTCCCAACTCTATAACTCCGAAACACGAATCTTGACGAACAAGGCCGCTGCGCGGAGAAACAAGTTGAGCGCGGTACTACCAGGGACGTGGTGGGGATCGAACTCAGAACCTCTCGCTTATGAAGCGAGCGCTTTACCACTACACCACTACCGCATATATATATATATATATATATATATATATATATATATATATATATATATATATATATATATATAACAATAAAAATATTAGTAATAAAATATATAGATTAAATATTTAAAATATTTTCAGGAAAACTAAGTGATCTTCAAATTGAAGGAATACTATTTTCCGTAAGTGTGTGTTTAATTGTTAAACATTTATAAAACCTTATATAAAGAGTAAATCTAGTTCCATAAAAGAGGTGGGAGCTATTAACATCCTTTTTTTTTCTAGTTGCAACAGTTTTGAAACAGTTCTAAAAATTTTTTTAATTTGATTTTTTATTGAGAGAATGAATATTAATGAACTTTTTGTAAGGTTGTGTTTTAAAGAAGTTGCCTCTGTATCATTTGTGTAAATAATAAATAAAATAAATAAAAATAACAATGTCATAAAATGAGTTGGATAAGTTTAATATTAGTTTATTAATCTTTGAATTCATATTTATATAAATGTTTATATAATATAAATATTAGGTTGTGTTTATTACGGAACAACACTATGACTTATAAGTTCCATTGTTTTAGTCAATATAAAGTACATAATCTTATAAATTGGTAAAAGTTTATATTTATTTTCAATATTATTAAACACCAATTAAAATATTTACAAGTATTAATAAAAAATATTGATTATTTTTATATTAAAATAATTTTTTTAAGATTTCATTTAAAAATGAACTTTTAAAGCTCTTTAATCTTTTGTTTTCTAACATTACAGTTTTTAAAATTCGATCTATAAAATCTATTGCTCAATCTTAAAAATCTATTTCCTAATCTTTGAAATCTATCTCTCATTTTCTTTGGACATATTACCATCCAAAAGTTTAACAGTCCAAATCCAAACAGAACTAAATATTATAAAATTTCTGTTTACACAGAAATGTTTTATCTCTTACAATTTAATTCTGTTTAGACAGAATGTTTTATTAACTTTGTAAATTCAATTTTTTCTTTAAGTTTAGTGAAATGTATATTATATTTAAAATATGTTGGAGGTTGTACTAGATTCATCCACTTGGGTTATGCTGTTTGAACTCATTTTATAATAAAAAGTTCATTCTGTGTGCTTTGAATACTGGATATGCTTTTGTAAAAGTTTTTTTCTGAAGAAATTTTTTTTTATGATTTGAAGGTTTCTTTTTGTTAAAGAACAGAGTTAAAGATTTTGTTTTTCTTATAGGTATTTGTAGTAACAATGTTGCTAAGCAACATTGTAATTTTGTAAGCAACCATGTTTTATATGAGTTTATTTATATATGGCAACAGTGATTTCGTTTATTATATGATATTTGAATTTTTTTTTATTTGTTTATTTGCAATCCCTCCTCCCTATTCAAATTTAATAACACTTCACAAACTTCTAATTAACCTATCTTCTTTTTGCCTACAATACTGTTTGGTATTGATAACAGGTTTTAAGTCACAAAGTTATTTTCTACAAAAACTTTTTTGATTACTTAAGTTTATTACTTTTACCAACTGTAATGAAACTTCTCTGATTTGTTGTGGTTATTTTATTATTTTTTATATATTTATTTTCATATATTTATTTCATATATTACATTATTTTTCAATAATTGCTGTTAGATTTGTTTAAGAGTTCCTTTAGTTATTTCATCTACAATAAATTCTGAGACAGATGGATTTAATATATGAATTGAGTGATGGATTTGATATATGAATTGAGTGACAGATTTGATATATGAATTGACTGATGGATTTGATATATGAATTGAGTGATGGATTTGATATATGAATTGAGTGATGGATTTGATATATGAATTGACTGATGGATTTGATATATGAATTGACTGATGGATTTGATATATGAATTGACTGATGGATTTGATATATGAATTGAGTGATGGAATTGATAAATGTATTGAGTGATGGATTTGATATATGAATTGAGTGATGAATTTGATATATGAGAGTGCATTGATTTTAAAGCACTACAAGTGTTTTGTTTTAATGTTTTTGAAAATTTTTAAACATTCCTCTTAAAATCTAAAAAATTGGAAACATAGATCTTCAAAGAGAAGATAAAAAAAAAACAAAAAACAGATATGTGATAAAAGAGAGAGATAATGATAAGATGCAAGGGATAATGATAAGATAAAAGAGATAATGATAAAATAAAAGAGATAATGATAAGATAAAAGAGATAATGATAAGATAAAAGGGATAACGATAAGATAAAATTAATACCACTTAAAGAAATGACTGCATTAATACCACTTAAAAAAATGACTAAGTTACTAAAATAATAAATTTTTGTTTTACAAAAAAAGCAAATGGCAAGTATGATTACTTTAAATGTATTTATACAGCCATAAGTCACACATATGTGATTATGTTATATGTGATTATCTTAATGTATGCGTGTCTATGTTATTTGTGGTTATGTTAATGGTATACATGATAGTGACATATATGTAATTACATTGCTTGAATTAGTTTATTTTGAAAAAAAAAATTTTTTAGTTGTTTCATATTTTATTTCTTTAAATATTTTTACTAAAATAAACACAAAAATTGCAAAATAAAGTTATTAATTTGTGCAATTTACAAATTAAAATATGAAAAATAATAATGTTTTGCGAACAACTGAAACTTTTGAACATTTAAAAAAAATGTTTAAATTTGAAAAATAATTAAAAAAAAAAGACATGAAAAAATCAGTAAATTCTGCTTTTTATATTCCTTATTCAGTATTTTTTAAAAAGCCAGTCTTAGGTAAATTTATTTTAAGATATATATGATATATATTATTATGTAAATTATAATGTTATTATGTAAACTATAACGTTATTATGTAAATTATATTGTTATTATGTAAATTGTAATGTTATTATGTAAATTATGTTGTTATGTAAATTATATTGTTATTATGTAAATTATATAGTTATGCAATATTTTATGGTTTTGGTTTTATTAGAAAGAAAATAACTTTTTATTAGAAATATTAAAAATTCTCTCTAATTTTAATTTTGACTATTTTTTTTTTTAAATTTAAAAAGAAATCGATATTTTTAGTGTCAGCGACATCATCTTATCCTTCCTGATGGAAATCGTGCAGGATTTTTTTTAGGTGATGGAACAGGTGTTGGAAAAGGAAGGCAGGTCAGTTGTTTTTATTTCAAAGTAGATAAAACACATAATGATGGTGCTGATAATGATCACCATGACAATGTCGGTAACGATGATGATACTTCTAAAAAATATTGTTAAGAAGTATTCAAGTTGTTAAAAACAGGACTCTTTTTTTTTTAATGTTATATTTTTTTTTATAGTGGCCTTCATTGCCTCACCAAGGCAATGAAGGCTACTATAGTCAAGGAGGCTACTTCAATTGTGGTTACACAATTAAAGTAGCCTTTTCGACTATGACTAAAGTAGTTGAAAATCTCATGCTATTTATATTGTTATCATTTCATGCTCTTGACTACTTTTTTTTTAGTATTATTTTTTTTTAAGACTACTTGACTCACTTTTATCTATTATCTTGATCTCTATCTTTTTCTATCTATTATTATTTTTTTATCTATTATCTTATAATTATTATTATATTATCTTATATCTATTATTATATTTCTATCTATCTTTTTCTATCTATTATTTTTTTATTTATTATCTTTATCTCTATATATCTTTTTTTTGAATTTTTTCTAACATCTGTCTAAAATTGAGCAATTGCCTTCTAAATTCTCAAAGTTTTAACTGAATGTTCTTCTACTGTTCATCTGTGTTTATGTTGCATAAAGATAAACAGATTTAATTCTGATTATTGCCATATTAAAAAACTTTCCAACTTGATGATTCTGTTGATGTTAAAAATAGCTTTTAATATATTTTTGATGAATTTATGAGAAAATTATATTTATTTACAGATGTGAATAGCTATTTAAAAAAAACTGTTGTCTTTGAAGTATACCATGGAAATTTATTTATACTTTTAGAGATTCAGGTTGTGGTTTTATGTCACAGTAAATCAAAGTCTTTGTGTTGGCATTCCTAAATGCCGACCTGAAGGCTAATATAATAAATATATATCATAAAAATGAAAAAAAAGATCACTTGGTAAATTTGGAAATTTTGAATAGAAAATGAATTTAATGAATTTTCTATTATATTTTAGATTGCTGGTATTATATTCGATAATTTTTGTAGAGGTAGAAAAAAACATGTATGGTTTAGTATATCTGCTGATCTCAGATATGATGCCCAAAGGTTAAATTATCTCTTAAATTTAAAAAATTATAATAAATGAGTTTAATAATTATATTTAATATAAATATATAAACTTAAAAAAATATTTCTATTTGATAAGTGAACTAAGTAATCTTTGACTTATTTTCATCTCTGACTTTTTGTTTTCTTTTTTTGTAGAGATTTAAATGACATTGGCTGCTTTGTTAACATAATTAGCATAATTAGATACATAATTATTTAATTTTTTTTTTTTTGTAGAGATTTAAATGACATTGGCTGCTTTGTTAACATAATTGATGGATGCCAGCAATTGGATAAAGGGCAAAAGTAAATAACAAATTGAACATTTTTCTATTTATGAAAAGATTTTGAAAAATAAAATAAAATTTTTAATATTTTCAGAGCTTTTGGATTGATTACAGAATATAAAACTGGTGTGTTGTTTTCTACATACTCAACACTTGTCTCATGTACAAATAAAGGTTAATTTTTATTATAAAGGTTTCACTAATATTAATCAATTTTATTTAATTCTGTATGACATACATTTTAGTGCAAAAATCTGCGAAGTAGCTGAAAAAAAAACATGTTCTTTTTATTTGTTTGACAATGTTTTTGTGATAATATATATAGTAATGTTTTACCAATTTGTTAATTTATTTGACTTTATTCATTTAGATGACATTTATTTGCTTATGATTTATTTGCTATTTT